>NC_079972.1:13961930-14301159 GCF_029852145.1 Microplitis mediator | reverse complement strand
CAAATGTGCCAACAATTAATTGGACGTTGATGGCTTCCACTGAGAACAAAATTATTTTAGTACTTTTATTATTAATGTCTAATTAAAATTTTTTAGGGAGTTTATTGTCAATAATAAGTGTCGAAATTTATTTATGTACTAGCTAATATCAGGGAGTATTAAACCTCCATAAATTCCTGTCTATTTCGGTGATTTAATTAACGGATTAAAAGTGCGCTGATGATTGACAGTGACTGATACCGATGGAAAAAATGGATTTCCATAAAATAAAAATGACGAGGTGTTGTAGAGAGATATATGTTATTTAATAGGATTGTTTTTCATTTATATTTTTTTTATAAAAAAACGGGAGATTTAAAAAAGTTTTTTCATCCAAAAAAAAATATATATAAATCGTTTCGTTATTTATGGACCGTTGACCTATTTTTCAATTATATTTACAACATATAAATTATTTTCGGCAGCTTGAAAGGTTTAAATGACTCGAGAGTCCTGAATTCCCTGTGTACTTGACCGGAATTCTAATAAGAATAAGGAGCACCTAGATCCTATTCCTACGGGATTTTCTGAAAGCTTGCAGCATCTTGATCAAGCCGTTCTAGTGATCTACCAAAGGAAAATAAAAAACATATATACATATATGTACATGCATGTTTTCTACGCGAGCGGAAAAGCAAAAAGGAGTGTAGTGGGTATGCGACGTACGTGTACTCGTGCTAGAACTGGAACTGGAACTGGAACTAGAACTAAAGCTGGAATTGGAACTAGTACTAGTACTAGTGTAGGTTACGTACGAACGGCGTAATGTACGAGCTTGGACCGAAGCCAACCACTATTTCACGCCGACGACTGGTCCGACCGGTGAGCTCGCCCAGCTCGGGCAACCTTCGTTGACCAATGGACCGCTGGATAACCTATGCTCGACTATAAATATATGCCTACCCCTCAAACTCTGACATAATAACGAATCGCGTAAATTAACCCACATATTATTACGGTATTACTTTCACCTATTACTCGATTCAAGGGCACACGAAAGGAAAAAATTTCATTAAATCCATCGGCTGTATCCCAGACCATAATCACGTGTCGTAATTTATTAAAATAATCTCAAAATCTCACAACATGTATCATAGTAATTATTTTTTTTTTTTTAACTGTAATAAATACTCGTGACTCGTGTGTATACCAATTACGTGCAATTAAATGATACTATTTAAATAATTATACAGTATATTTTGAGCATAAGAAAAAAGTATTTAAAATAAAAATATATTATCATATCGATGCGATGTGAGAGGAGCCGAGTTGTGCTGAATTTTCTTATCAATAGCAACAACCACACGCGAGCGTGCCATTGCTAATGGTTTGATTAAGATAAATAAAGCTTAAAATTTTGCGTTTATATACAAATGGTACCTTCTCACGCGATAATAAATATGTATACTGTTGTGTGTACACCAAACTTTTAGTAGTAGACTATTGACAGTTTTTTTTTTTTACTTTAAGCAAAGGGTAGCGAAATTTATTTATGAACCAGACATTAATATTAATAGAAATTTGTTATAGTTATCGATAGTTTTATGAACCGACAAGTTAATTTACACGTCATTGTTTTTATAGCCTGTACATTAATAAATTTATATAGAGGAGGGCAAAAAGGGTGTTTTTACATTTGTTAGTTTTACAATTACTTTTAAGCTGCCTGACGTGTCGGGGAATCATTACAGCAAATTACAGTTTTTTTTTCTTTGGTATTGATAACTACATTTGTAATGTTAATTTACGGGTGAATTAATGTAAATATTTAAAAAATAGTTTTTTAAATATTTCGCGCGCAAATTTAGAGACTTTTCAGGGGAAAATCGATTAAAATCTTTTGAGGGAAGACTAACTCTGTAAACAATGAGGGAAATAATTGTCACCCTAACACTCAGATCCAGTGAAAGTGCTAGTACGTGTAGACGTTATATTTATCACTCCAACACATCTGTACTTATGTACTGAGGAAACTTTACTTAACACTTTCGGTTTCAGTCTAGTCGTAAATTCGTGTCACTGTCTTCGGTTTTACAATTGTATAATATATTTATACATGTATTTAAATATACTAGTATTTTTTTTGAATGATAATTTAAAAAGTTCGGGTTTAATTTGGACACTGGCTGGGTAAAAATGAAAGAAATTCAAGTCGTAATTCGCCGTTTAGTTGGTAAATAAAACGGACTGCGGACTCGAAATTTTCTCTTAACGTATTGGTTAGAGGCGCGGCTTAATCGGGATACTCTTCCGTAAAATTGTGGAAGCATCATGCCCAGAAATACATTCGATATCGAGGAGGACGTTGATTTAATAAAACGTGTCTGAAATTTTAAATTTAATTTAGAATTGTTGGATCTACCGTCTGGGATTTAAATTGCGTCTGTACCTCTGTCAACTTTTTCCAGCTATTTCAAAATAAATTAATAATTTAACTGTTAGGTAGGTCTTTCTTATTTATTTTATTTACTTTTTTTTTTTTTTTATATAGACGGGAAAATTTTTCCATTTATTTTAGCTTTAAAATATATTTTTTATTAATTTAAGGGAATTCAATTAAGAATAATTGAATATCTTTGAGTTTGTGTGTTCAGAACTAAAAGTTAAACTTTCTATATGCTCACGAGCAAAGAGAGAATGAGCTGAGTATTTAGAAAATTTTAACCAGCAAATAGACCTAACTAGTTGTTTGAAAATAGAGGGAATGAAATTTCCCTAATTCCAAATGTAAAAGTTCTAAACAACATTTCGTGGTTTTCTCGTAATTGAGTAGACGTTCCAGCGTACACATCGTTGTTACCTCAAGTGCGAATAGTTGTTGCGCGATAATTAAGTTTTCAAAAGGGAATTATTCTTCAAATTAGTAATTAAATAGTTTTATAATTTATTTGTTTTTATTTTCTTCTGTTCGTTCGTTCATTCTGTTCAATGAACACGATAAAAGTTTTAAAAAAACAAACGAAAAAAAGCAACTCCATCATCGAGTGAATGATATATTTGCGGAAGGAGATGTAAAAAGTAATGAATATGATAAAATTTAATTTAATGAAATTTTCTTAATTACTAAAATCGTGAATATTATTAATCGCGTTATCTTTGAGCCGGTTGAACTCGGTGTAAACCTCCAGAGATTCTGAAATGCCTCTACCATGTTTGTTTTTCCGTCTGTATTTGCTGTTCGGGGATGCCAGAGCTCTACCTCTACCTCTGCTCTCTCATCCCTTCTAGGTTTGCGTTTTCTCGGCCAGAAAAATCTCGTTAATTGCAATTAGATGCCTTTTTTATTCTTATTTTTTATCATCAAACTATACTCTTTTACTTTTTACAAATACATATTTCTTCTTTGTTCCCTGTTGCGACCGTCAAACAATGTCAAAGCACAAAAGATAATGTGGTGACGAGAATAATGACTCTAATTGTCTAGCGTGATGGCACTGAAAACTATGTAATTGTGAAACAGCAGTATGTCAGTGTTAGGAGTGTATGAGTATAAGTATAAGTATAAGTATAAAGTATATAGCATAGAGCACAGAGTCTACTATACAAGGTGAATCCTAATAAAAGCAATTATCTAGACAATTAATGTACCGAAAGCAAAATTGCGGAAATGCATATGGGACTGGGAACAAGTTATGAAACCCAACTTATGAGAGTAATGCAATTTGACCAAGTATATAAGTATATATCTTCACAGCTATATTCCTGTGCCTTCTTGAAACTTTCTTGAAACTTACAAGCCTCAAGTTGGTCATTCAGTTATCTATTGTGAGAATTTCCACTTTCCATACAGCGTGAATCTATTATACCATTTAACCGAATAACAATGACCGCTATTTATGATATATATAAATAACTGTATAGAAGAAGGGGCAGAACAAACCCGCTAAGACAAAACTATCCATACGCTAGAGGTAAATAAAATAATTTTTAAAATGTGTACAAAGATACTTTTATCAGCCGGCTACAATGGAAACTTTATTTTAAACTTTTCTGAAAAAATTCGTGGGGTAAAATGAGCCTCCGTCAAAAAAATTATTTGAATTTCTTCTAACAACGGAATTTAAAATTAATGATTTTGAAAATTTGAATTGAATTAGGGGAGGGAGGGGCAAAAGGGGGTACTTAAGGAAATACCAGCTTTTCGAGGACTCAAATACGCTAAATCTTTTTTTTTTTTTTCAATAATATTCGAAGTAAATACACGGAAAAAAAGGAACTATATAAATTAAGAACGACAAGTAAAAAAATGATAAAGTGATCAGTAAATACTATCATTCTAAATAGTAATTTTTTAATTTATGATTAAAAAACGTGAATAATTATAGGATAAATATGAAAATTTATTGTCTATGCAAGAAAAATTACTCTTTGTACTTTAAAAATCGTAACTGATACTTAGAAAATTGACGACACGTATGATAAAATTTATTATTTGGAATGTTAAAATTCCCCATTTTGACACCCGGGTTCCGGGTGTAACCGTGCAGCAGCGATTTTAAGACGTGAGAGTGAGGCTCTCTCGCTTCTATTTGTTCTCTCTCTCTCTCTCGTATAATTTTCTCGTTTGCGAGTTCAGCTGAGTCTTGGCGGTAGCCTTAGCGCAGCAAGTAATCGCAAATTAGTCCCTGCGCATAATTAGGTGGGGTCAACGCAGGTTGGTGGCCCAGAGAACTGACCCAAGACGATTGATCAAAAGACGACACTTAAGTTCGAGAGCTGTAACTGATCGGTCTTATCCACTTTACACTCTCTAAATTTGTCTACTATATATATTTCTTTTCCGACCATTATTGTATATAAGATATAGTGAGTTTAAGTTAACTCGAGTTCGGTTAGCGAAGACGCACCGACGCACAATTCTTTCTGCTCAAGTAATTAATTATTAGAACTTGTCTTTGATATATTAAAATAAATTTATTCAACTTATTAGAAGTGATACGAAACCTTCCGCTTGAGTCTTTCATAATTTATTTGAATTAAAATTTAACTTGAAAATTGAGATACGTGGTGTTGCTTTGATGCAGCAAATTAATATTATACCTAAAGTTCGTCTATCTGATCAATTAAATAAAACCAAGTGTATAAAGTGAGTGATGTGGTTTTCTTCGTGTGCAACAACCTGCCAACGCGGATCCCAGGAGCCAGAAGAAACCTATTGGACACCAACATCACCAGGACCAAGCAGAGAAGAATCATCAACCAGCATCTTCAGTAAGCAGACCAAGATTTTGATAAGTTCTCAACAAATTACAAGTATATCAAAATATAGATTTTCATTTTTTCTCTCTCTCTTCAACGTGATTAATTATTCCTCATTTATTCTCACTCGTTACCAATAAATTCCCGCGCGTTTCGAGTCGACGAATTCCTTTGAATTATTTGTAAATATATATAATATTACATTAGCTTTAAGTCAAAGGGGAAACTGTATATAAATTGGGATCGTGGTTAAATAAAGTATAAGTTTGATTGTTATTTCTTGATTAAATTTAATTATCACCAGTGTCACGTAGAATAAGAATTTTCTTTCAGCCGCGTGTCCGGTCAGGACGAGTACCTGCTTCCTGAGAGCATTTCCCGTCTTTTGGAACCAGAATTTTAGAATAAAATAAGTCTAATTAATAGTAGTAAATTTAAGTAAAATCAGTAATTTCGGGAAACACTAATTAACTGTGGTCCGTGGCTACTAGACACGGAGTAGCCAGGGCCCACCGTTATATTTGGCGCCCAACTCGTGTTCCTCGTCCTGTAAAATTTTGAGACCTGGTGATAGTCATAAAATATTAATTTAAAAATTATAAAAAGTACAAAGAAGTTCGGGAAAATATTTTTTTTCTTTTCTATAACCGTTGAAGAGAGAAAAATTTTACAACCAGAAATTGTGTTTTAACTGCATTGGTTGTCCAAAATTTTGAGTTAATTATAAATTAATTTCAATTAAAAATTATAATAAATAATGGGAGAAAAAAAAAAAAAAAAATTTAAGTTTAACGCGTGCAAGTAAAAAATCGATAAATTTCCGTAGAGCCGGTTAGACAAAGCGATACTCGCCGGCTTACGCATTGGTCGCACGCGTCATCAGTAAACAAATAATAAACACCGGTAGAGAAAATAAAATAAAATAAAATAAAATAAAATAATGTAAAATAAAATAAAATAAAGTATTTCTTTTGTAAAATAATAGAGTAAATAAAAGTTTCTTTGGTGACAGTGTCAGTCAAAATAAAATCTTGAGAAGAGACAAAATTTTGCTGGAAATATTATTCAAAATAAAATCTTAAATAAATAAATTAGTACTTATTTAATTTATACTGGTTTAAAATAAACCATCTTTCGTAACCGGAAATTTGAATTTATTTGGTAGATGAGTCACCATAAATAAATTACTCGATCATAATAAATTAAAATCGGTAATTACCGGTTAATAACATCAGTTAAGATATTCGTTTGCGGAAGTTTATTCTAGAAGAATAATTAAATTTGGTATAAATTAAATAAATAAAATAAAACAACACTGTCACTGTAGGATTGATAATAATTCAAGTAATCGGATAAACGTTCTCCGGAAGTTAATTCCGGTAAAATAATAATTTTTCTTGTGAACAAACAAAATAAAAACTGTTATTTAGGGATTAAAATATTAGTCATCGGTTAAAATAAATTAAATTTTAATCCGGAAATAAAGATTATCCGAGTATATATTTATATTTTATAATTGTGCTTCGTCAATATTTGTTTAAAATTTAAGTTTATTTGAGCTCGATTAGATAGGAAATTAAAATAAAATTTATTTTGAATAATGAATAACATGCGACCTTTGACGCGCCAAAACTCAAAACAGCTGAGTAGGCAGGATAGCAGGGAAATGATATTCGACGGGGTTGGTTCGTCGAACCAGGGCGACCAATCCAGGGTGGTACACTCACCACCTTCGACAACGAGTACGATAACGTCGAGTACTTTGGACTTTGGTCAAATGACCAACTAAATAATTTAGATGACAATAATAATTTACGAGCGTCTGTGGATGGGATAATTATTGAAAAACCCCCACCGGTACATTTACATCAGATTCAGCCCAATGCGGGATCCGTTTCTTATCCTGGCACCGTTCCAGTTCCCGCATAGACTGAACAAGGAGCAACTCTAGCTGCTCTAGCTCAAATAATGAGTTGTATCCAGAATTTAGAACTTTCTGTTAACCCTCAACGAGAATATTTTACAAGTGCCTGTACCATATAATACACAAACTGTTCGCACCATAACTCACAGTTTTGGCGACGGGGAGTGTAGTACACGACACTTGATGCAAGACACCAGGGCTACGACATTTTCAGCCCTCTCGGTTAATGAATGACCTGGTACCAGTGGAACCAATAATGTCCACAGTAATAATTTAAATAATAATTTAAAAATAAACACAAATAATAGTTCAAATAATTATCCTATCGGAATAAATAATAATTCAAATTCAAATATAGTTACAAACGTTAATTCAAATAATTACCCGTTTGGAAATAATAATTATAATAATAGAAATAATAACAATAATAATCTTAATGTAAATAGTAATAAATTTTAACTTAAATCGTGGGCAATCTAATTTTATAAATATTAACAGAGCAAACTCGAATTTCACTCCGAGAAATAATCGCGGTAATCAGTTTTTTTAATAATAATTGTTCAATTTTTAATCTTCATGTTGAAAGTACTGTAAATAGTAATTATAATAACAACCACTCTAATTGCGTCGAAGTTCAGTCGACCAGTGCTGGCGATGCCAGTCACACTCAGTCGTCAAATAAACTAATCTCGCCCTCAGATTTCCCGAGGAAAAAGGGCGCGAAATCAAGAAGATCTAAAAAACAACTAATATGGGGAAATCGGAGCCCAAGTAATTCTAATTCACACGTGAACTGGTTAAACAAACCAAATAAATTTAAAACAAATCCTGCTAACATTTTAAATAGAAAGTCTGAACCAGACGGCGTCTTAGTGAGTACTGTCGGTTCGGTCGGAAATTTATATTATGAGAGTTTAGTAAATAAACACTCGGAACCTGACGGCGTCTTAGTGAGTACTGTCGGTCCGGTGGAAACTAGTAGTTATGGAAATGTTGTAAATAAAACTTTGGGACCTGACGGCGTCTTAGAATTGAGTACTGTCGGCCCGATGAAAGAAATTTATAATAAAAATTCAGTAAATGTAAATTCAACGAGACCTGACGGCGTCTTAGAATTGCGTACTGTCGATCCTATTGAAAAGTTTAATTTCGAAAATTTAATAAATTTGAATTCGGAATCAGACGGCGGCTTGGTGCGTACTGTCGATCCGATTATTCAATTGAATTCAGAAAATGTAGTAAACTTTAATCCGGAATCAGACGGCGGCTTGGTGCGTACTGTCGATTCGATTGAAAAGTTTAATTCAGAAAATTTTATAAATTTTAATCCGGAGTCAGACGGCGGCTTGGTGCGTACTGTCGACCCGATTGAAAAGCTTAATTTTGAAAATTTAATAAACTTAAATCCGGAGTCAGACGGCGGCTTGGTGCGTACTGTCGACCCGATTAAACAGTTTAATTTTGAAGATTTAATAAATTTAAATTTGGAACCTGACGGCGGCTCGGTGCGTACTGTCGGTTCATTAGAGGAATTTGTTGATGAAAATTTAATTGGTAAAGGTTTAATTATAAGACCTGACGGCGGCTTAGAGCGTACTGTCGGTCTGGTTGTTCTAAACTAGTGGTGAACAAATCGGTGAAATTATATTAAAAAATCAAAGTATGAATTTTACTGGCTCCGATATAGTTAATGATAAATAAATTTGAGACTGAGGTCGATTTAAGCGACCTACGCGGTTCTGTTGTGTTGAAAATAATTTTGAAGATTCAATTAGTATTGATTATGTAAATAAAATTCGTGGTGAAAATAATTTTGAAGATTTAATTAGTATTGATTATGTAAATAAAATTTGTGGTGTTAATAATTTAAAAATTTTGGATATCGAAGAAGATCCTTTCTTACAATTTTGTAATATATACGATAACGTTAACGGTTTATCGGTTTTTAATAATTTGTTTGTCTTAAATGAAAATTGTCCTGTTTTAAATAATTTATTTGTTTTAAAAAACTGACGAAATTAACCGATGGGAAGGCTTGAAGGAAGAAGCACAGCCCACGGCTAATTTACTAGAGTCTAATAATATAATTGAAGATATTTGTAAAAATTTTGATCGGAATAATTTTAATGAAATCCCCCTAAATATTTTGGGAATTCTCGAAGTTAGTGATTTTACTGAGTCAATTGGTTCTGATGAATCCGAGGAACCAGGTTCTGTTAGTGTTCCTGGGATGCCATATCTATGTGGATTGGAGCCACTTGTAATTAAAGAAGATAAATTTGAATAATATACACCAGACTATTTGAAAGAGTGTATAGATGATCAAGACGTTTGGAAATTGGTTTTAACCGAAAATGAGATCCCCGATATTTTAAAAGCAAACCATGATGTGCCAGATGCGGGACATTTGGGTCGCGATAAAATGTACTATCGGATACGCACACGTTATTATTGGCCTGGTATGTAGGCGAATACGTAGATAATTGTGAGACATGTAAAAGGGTCAAAAATAAACAGACCTCATCTCAAGCGCCGATGCGCACGCGACAACCAATTGAACCCTGGGCCATAGTCGCAGCCGATGTGACTGGCCCATTTCCGCGATCTAAAACCGGCTATCAATATGTGTTAATAGTACAAGACCTATACACGCGTTTTATTGAGGTCTTTAGACTTCGTAAACAGACTGGATTAAATGTAAAGAAAAGTTTTCGTCGCGTTTTTTCACGCTGGGGATACCCTCTATTTTTAATCACCGATAATGGGAAAGAATTTTTCTCACCTCCGGGCGGAAAGCGTCAACTTTCGTCCCGCTGTGCAAAACGAAGTTGCCGCTTTCCGCCTCCGTCGAGGAGAAAAATAGTATACACTCCTCGGGAAGTAAATAAGAAAGCCTCAGATCACATGTTTGTTGACCTCGGCTTCGCCTCGGCCAACAATTACATGTGATCTGAGACATTTCTTACTTTACTTCCCTGGGTGTGTAATATACTATATTAATCATGAAATTAAAGATTATTTAAAGGAAACGGGAATAAAATCTGTACCTACAGCAATCGCGCACCCGCAAAGTAACCCGGTTGAAAGAATTAACCGTACTCTGAAACCAATGATACGGGCATTTATTTCGAAAGATCAGACGTCGTGGGATGAGCACTTAGGTGAGTTCCAGCTCGCCTACAATAGTAGTTACCATGCTTCATTACATATGTCGCCATATTATTTGGTTCATGGTAAAGAATCACAGCTGTCGGGTAAAATAACCGGACTTGAAATCGATGACTTAGATTCAGATGATAATTCATGGCGCGATCGAGTAAATCGTCTTGATCAGCTACGACATAAAATCGAAGCTATAATGAAAGTAGAAAGTGAGAAACAAGCCGTATATCATGATAAGGGACTTAAAGAGCCACCTAAATTACAAGTGGGTGATTCGGTATATTACCCAAACAGAAGATTGAGTAAGAAAATTGATAAATATTCGTCTAGTTTGGCTAACAAATTCTTGGGGCCAGCCATTGTCAATAAAGTCATCAGCCCTTTAGTTGTCAAGTTAAAATCAGAAACTGGGAAAATTTTGGGCAATCACTATGTACCAGATTTAAAATTGCCCAGGCGCAGTCAGAGGCTGATGAAGACCGTTTAATTTGTTGCCAAGAGAAGAGAGTGACCGCCGAATCAATGGAAAATTTACTTAATCTTTTTCAGCTTCCGAGCCCCAATCTCAAGTCTGGCGACGGGGAGTGTAACCGTGCAGCAGCGATTTTAAGACGTGAGAGTGAGGCTCTCTCGCTTCTATTTGTTCTCTCTCTCTCTCTCGTATAATTTTCTCGTTTGCGAGTTCAGCTGAGTCTTGGCGGTAGCCTTAGCGCAGCAAGTAATCGCAAATTAGTCCCTGCGCATAATTAGGTGGGGTCAACGCAGGTTGGTGGCCCAGAGAACTGACCCAAGACGATTGATCAAAAGACGACACTTAAGTTCGAGAGCTGTAACTGATCGGTCTTATCCACTTTACACTCTCTAAATTTGTCTACTATATATATTTCTTTTCCGACCATTATTGTATATAAGATATAGTGAGTTTAAGTTAACTCGAGTTCGGTTAGCGAAGACGCACCGACGCACAATTCTTTCTGCTCAAGTAATTAATTATTAGAACTTGTCTTTGATATATTAAAATAAATTTATTCAACTTATTAGAAGTGATACGAAACCTTCCGCTTGAGTCTTTCATAATTTATTTGAATTAAAATTTAACTTGAAAATTGAGATACGTGGTGTTGCTTTGATGCAGCAAATTAATATTATACCTAAAGTTCGTCTATCTGATCAATTAAATAAAACCAAGTGTATAAAGTGAGTGATGTGGTTTTCTTCGTGTGCAACAACCTGCCAACGCGGATCCCAGGAGCCAGAAGAAACCTATTGGACACCAACATCACCAGGACCAAGCAGAGAAGAATCATCAACCAGCATCTTCAGTAAGCAGACCAAGATTTTGATAAGTTCTCAACAAATTACAAGTATATCAAAATATAGATTTTCATTTTTTCTCTCTCTCTTCAACGTGATTAATTATTCCTCATTTATTCTCACTCGTTACCAATAAATTCCCGCGCGTTTCGAGTCGACGAATTCCTTTGAATTATTTGTAAATATATATAATATTACATTAGCTTTAAGTCAAAGGGGAAACTGTATATAAATTGGGATCGTGGTTAAATAAAGTATAAGTTTGATTGTTATTTCTTGATTAAATTTAATTATCACCAGTGTCACGTAGAATAAGAATTTTCTTTCAGCCGCGTGTCCGGTCAGGACGAGTACCTGCTTCCTGAGAGCATTTCCCGTCTTTTGGAACCAGAATTTTAGAATAAAATAAGTCTAATTAATAGTAGTAAATTTAAGTAAAATCAGTAATTTCGGGAAACACTAATTAACTGTGGTCCGTGGCTACTAGACACGGAGTAGCCAGGGCCCACCGTTATACGGGTTATAATTTCAAACACTAATTTTTAAAGTTTATTTTTTTCCGTGTAGAAGAAATTTTCAGTTACCGTTGAAATAAAAAATTTTTCATTTCTTCGAGCAAAGTGGGGTACCCCCGAAAAAAGGTAAAAAAAAAAAATTTCTGGATTTTAAACGAATTTGATTAAGTTGAATTTTTTTTTTAGTAATTTACATGAAGAAAAATTATATTTTACATGTTTATTGGATACAAAAGAAGAAAAAAATTTTTTAATAGTTTTTATCATAAAACAAACATCATTAATATTTTTCAACTGACAATTGATTTTTGAAAAAGTTTATCAAAAAAAATTCAAAGTAACGCTTAATTATATTTACAGAAGTGATTTTGAAATGTTTAAAAACCATTTAAAATATAAAATTTTTTTTCATCAAATTTTGGGGGTACCCCGTTTTGTCTACCCTACCCCCTTTTGCCCCCCCCCCCCTATTTGAATAAATGTGATATTTTCATGTAATCACAGCAACTTTTAATTAACATTATTTATCGGTACAAAGATTTAAACCGTTTATTAAATCCATGTTTTTTATTATGTAATTTTTCATCCGCTGGAAATTTAAAACGTTTGTTTTATTTGTTGTTTCGATAAATCAATAATAAGATTTGTTTGTATTCATGTATGTTTGTACAAAATAATCATACATACATACATACATACCTATATATTTATAGGTAGACAGGTGGGTGACCTAAACAAGCTGAAAATTAACGCGTTTTATCGAAATAACAATCGTTATTCAGAATAACGTTTGATCAGAGTAAATGGTGAATTTCAGGACTTAATTAGCGTGGACTAGTCCGCGAGTAAAACGTATTTGAAAATTTATCCGGGATTTGTTCATAGGCCACAACTATGGACGACTTGTTTCAATTTATATTGCACACATATAAATAAATATTAATCCATTGAAATATCCATTATTATATTGACATTGTCAGTTTCAGTTCATTAAATTAAATAATTATGTTTATAAAATAATTACCGGCAGTAATCAAAATAACGCTAATAAAATAAAATCGGTTTGAGTGTTTGTAATTTATGTACATGTATAAATAAATGAATGGCTTGTGTGCACACGATACAGGAGGTTATTTCCGGTAGCAGAGTAGAGGGACAAGAGACAATTTGATTAAAGTTGTGCATTCGCGGGGTTCGGGGGTTTCAGGGTTTGAGGTTAAATGTTGATTTCAAGTTGAAGGTATACTGCTGGCATCTTGTTACGCGTAATATATAATGGATTTTTAGTCGGAAACATCGAGGTGGTTGGCCGTACATCATGAGCCCTACTTCCGTCCTACCCATAACTCCCGTGTGAGATCCAACCGGTTGATTTATTTTACCATTGGGTCCGGCAGTTTCCCTGCGGCTCTATTATCTTCTTGCTAGACAGCGTAATCCCCAGCAATCCTTTTGCTAAAAGATATCCCTCTGTATTGGTTACTTTTTACTCTCACGACGGATCAGGTCTGTTTACTTCACTTCACAATCTATCCATCTTCTCCCGGTACTCTTGTATTATAAATATATATATAAACTTAAATACTTAAACTTGAGTTATTATCGATCTACGCTGCGCAGAGGACGAATGTTCGCAGCATTATGGACTGCACAAGAATAATAAAAATTCTTTAGCATAAAAAAAGCGAGTCTGGTGAAAGCCCGGCGATGTTATGAATAAAAAAAATGAGTCTATGTGTGTGTCTGGGCATCGCGTTTCAAATATTTTCTCACCCCCTCGTAAGCCTGTTGTCGCGGCACCGCGGGGTGCTGTAATATGACATCACAGCATGAATCCAAACGGAAACGGCCTCGACTCGGCTCAGCTCGGTTCTCGCTTAGACTAAAATCACGCAAAATCCACCCTGGAAAGTAAGCGAATCAAGTGAAAAGCGACAACGAACAAGCAATCCAACGCTCAGCAGGGAAGTAAGAGTTAAAGGGCGTCGCTATTTTTCATTAACCGTTCGATAGAGCTAGCGCTCATAGTCTCTTTTCATTTTCTCCCTCGCTCACATTTAATGTTTTATTTGGCCCTTATACCTCCATCCGTGTCTCCATCATCATCCTCGTCCTCTTCTCTCTCCGCTGGCGAATCACCACTTCTTCTTTTTCCGTCATTTCTTTCTTCCATTCTTATGCTTTTAGTTTTTTTCACCCAACCCAACTATTCAGTCACTTTCTTGGTGTGTGCCGGCTCCTCGGCTCCGCTCGACTCGCTCTAGCTCAAGGCAAGTGGAGATGCATCCTTTGTCGCTGGAACGAGAGCTCCCCTTTCTTTATTTTATCTCTCGCTCTCCTTCTCTCATTCATACTCGCGACTGTGTTCTCCCTTTTGATTTAACTTTTTTCCTCCTTTTCTGTTTCATTTTTTACTTCACTTTACTTATTCTTACAATACTTTTCTTTTTTTTTTCCTTCATTCTTTATTATTTTTTTTTATTCGCCTGTTATTTCCGAGTAGGTGCGAAGCTTCACTGTCTAAAGAACAATATAGCCCGATGGATGGAAGTAGGTGCGTTTTAAGTCTGACAATTTGCCCCTCAACTTCTGACACCTCGACACTTGAACTAAACTCATTAACTTTCCTGTTTCTTCGATGATATTACACGTCGTCGACTTAGCGCAGACTACAGCGGCGAGTATTGTTCTTCTCTTCATCTCTTCTCAGTTTATACAGTACAGTAGTTTAACTGAAACCTGTACTTGTAAATTTCCCGCATTAACACCATTTGCAATATAATCCGTGACGAAGAATTCAACAGGCGACAAAGTCTTTTCATCATCGCTTTAACAATAAATAAGATTTTCGAGTACTTCATCTGGTTTTATTAGTGTGCGCGTGTGTAAGCAGATATATATTTATAGAAATAAAGAGAGAAATCGAGTTATACGGCAATTCAAGTAAAGGTCCATTCCATTCAACGCCGACATTATGTAAAAACTTTTTCAATCATACAACATGCCTTCTACGTGTACTCAACGCACACAGTTCTGTAACCACCAGCAGCAGCTACCAGCACAACTCCATGTACTGCTCCCGTGAATTGCTTTTAGAATTTATTATTTATAGGGTGAGGAACAAAAAGGCTACATTTTATTACTTATATATTTCTATTATTCCTCACTACACCACTATTTTTCTATTAAATATAATAAGCTCGCTCGTTTATATTGCAGCGTAATAATTTACGGTGTAATTCAATAATGAAAAGCTTTGTCGAAATTTCGAGACGTCAAAATTAGTATATATGCTTAGAAAATTCCATCATTCGCAAGGATGCACTCACCCTACGGTCTACGTCAAGATAATTTAGATACCCTCGGTGTGATTTCCCATTTCATTATTGGTTTAACTTGACCCAAAAGACTCGTTTTGCGGTTACCTTATATCTATATAGATCTATATATATATATATATACATCATCTATCTTCTTTATTCACTTATATACGTCGTGATGAAATCTTTTTCCAACCAAGTGACTTTGACAAAGGGCTTATTGAATTTTTCATCGCCGTCATCCTTTTTAAAATAGATTTTTTCAGCTTCTTTTTATCTTAAAAACTAACCATTAAATCTGTATATAAATTGAATAATATTTTATGTATATATATAATATATAATAAAATAAAGAGTGAGGTTGACTTTAATAGGCAATATATATTATATTGATTATAAAACGAGTTATCGAATAATTATGAGGACGTTTAAGGAGCAGGTGCACCAGCGCGAGATTAGTAAAAGAGGTTAGGTAACCTCGTTAATACTGAGTTTCCTTCTCTCAGTTGAGCTTCGGACCATGTTATGCTCGGATCCCTTGCAGCGTCCAGCAATATAAGGAGCTTCAGCACAGCAACGTACCGAAGGAGTGCAAGTGTGGGTGGGGAAAGAAGGAGGAGGCTGAAATAATTGCTGTAACGCGTGACTTCCATGCCAAGCATCATTTACGCGGATAACCAGCTACACTGTGGAAGTCTGGGAAGACCGCAATGCACCCGTAAACTTAATACTCCGGTTAACTTTAGCTAACGTTTTCTCCCTCTGGTCTATATTTCTGTGCTCTTGTTCTATTTCTATGTTACGACGTCGTAGATACATCCAATATCTTTACTCGCTCTTGTGATCACCAGTTATTCATCTTTTTTTTGTACACTAGGTTATATTTAGACGATTACTCAACGATAACCATTACATCGTGTCGCAAAAACCATTTGTTTATTTAACGAGCTGAACAAAATTTGTTTTATAGTGACGTTACTTGATATCATTATTATTTAAATATCAAGCCAGAATAAGTAAAAATAAAGGGTAAAAATATTTACAGCAAAAGCTACTTATTGGCGATAATTTGCAAATATGTGAGAATAGGCCGCGCAGGGGAGATGAACGGAATGATTTGCTTGTTGTACCGGGTTGCCACAGCACCAAGTATGAAAAATGTTTTCTAGTAAGTGCGATTAGAATATGGAATCGATTACCTTCATACTGCACTTCACAACCGTCTTTTCCTACTTTCCGTAAAGCTTGTTTTGAGTTTTTGTTGAGCGAAAAGAATTAATGCGTGATTTGGTCAAAATCTCTAATGAAATTTTCTATTTGATGATGGAGTGAAGTATTGATGTATTGATGTATGTATCAAATGTATAATGTATTACGAATATCTGTATTACACTACTTTTGTTAATTAACATTCATTGCAATGTATTTTGGAGGGCCGCAAGGAGCTATGACTCCATGGCCTTAAAACAATAAATAATAATAATAATAATAAAGGGAACAAAAATTTCGGTGACTGAATGAAATTTTCAAGCATCCGCGGTTATTTGGAAAATAATTTTAGGCTCTTTTCAGGATCTTTTCCCGAAAAGTTAGTTTCTGAAATTATAACCGAAATTTCGGCTCACCTTCACGTACCTAATAATAGAGTATGTTGGAGATATAAAATTATATAGTAGCGCATTGCGTAATTAGCAACATTTGGATAATCAAAGCCGAGCGAACTAAATGCTTTAAAGTTTCCGTGAAGCTCGTTTCGCTTTGACGTTATGAATTTCCATTTCTTGGGATGTTGGAGCGACCCACTAACTCCCTCATAAGTTCTCTACTAAGTAACACTTGTAGGCAGATAGAACATATTGTGGATTCCAGAGTTTAGAATAAGGGAGACAAGAGTACTCTCTACTCGTTCTCTTTCTCTTCCTCTTCCTCTATGTCTTTCCGCCTACATATATATCCAAGTAGTAAATACACGTTAGTTTTCCTGGTCCACAGACAGTACTTTCCTACTTGCTTTCAGTATACTTTAGGCATCCCACCGCTACCTCTTCCGGATGTGGTTTTCCCAAGGTACTGACAAAAGCTAGCTGAGTAACAAGTCGACGACGACATTAGAGACTTGGATAGAAGAATGACATTACAGTAAATGAGTTTAGTTGTAAAAAATATTGCCTTATATATGTATATAATTTAATCTAATATATACATGAATTTTCTATATATATGTAAAACTTTCCGGGAGTTTTTTTAAGCAAATTATCTCGTCACCGTTTTATTGACAGACTTTAAATTCGTGATGACTTAAATTACTCAAACCATAACCCGAAATCAGAGCCAATCTAGCCCAAGTGCTTTAAATTTCCATATAAAAGATTTCTTATTGACTCTTCCAAATATAGATATACTGTCAGGTTTTACTATTAGGTTTATATAGACCAGGATGTCTCCTTAATGCTGTGGAACCGAGCGAGAGGGAAAAATAAAATAAAAGAGTTGAAACTAGATCCTGAGATTTGACTAAGCCTTTTTCTCGGGTATATCCGAACAGCCAACCCGAGGTTTTTATGGCTATGAAATTGTTTGTAGCCTCGCGGTTTTCCGTAAAGTTGAATAGTAAAAAGGACAGTGACTGCGCTAAAGATGCTTCGAAACTTTGGATACTCAAGAAGTTCAAGTAAAAGAACTACATTCCTCCTTCTTCTCTCTTTCATTTGCAACTTTTTAAATTAGATCATAAAAATAAAAATATAACGGGTTAAACTGAGTGTGTTAGATAACTAAATTGGATTTCGCGTTACTTTTTTACATTATGCAATTTGCCAATAAGACCTTTTAAAACTTTATATTTATTTAACAACATCGCCACCAGAATTATTAGATCTTCTCATTATTTGTAATTAACTTACTGCCAACTGTTTTTATCGACTCAAACTATTAAAATTTCAGTTAGTATATACAGTCAAATAATGAGATTTCAAGACAGATTTATTACAATTGCGGGAAAACTCATTTAATTAAATCTTGCGGCACTTATAGTTTATCGATATTCGAGCATTCCCTAAAAATTATGACGTCTATAAAAAAATGTGAGCGCGCGATGTAAAAATATTAAAAGCGTTTTAATTTAAATAATGAATATAAATAAAACAAAAGTCTTGGTGACCGTATAGTTTCGTCGTACGTGTCATCATATCTTTAGCTAAAGTACAGCGTCTCGTTCGTTTTAATATACATACATGGATAGTCGTAGGTATAGTGTGCAGTGCGTCAACCAACCAACCACTCTGCGCGTCTCGCCTTCACGCTCAACCTTTGTGCTTCGTTTCGCCTCGGCACCTTTTGCTCGCACCTTTTGTTATACCGAGAACAAAACGCGTGTAAATTGGCGCAGCCACCAATAGACTCCGTTTTATAATCCCCTACTCACAACAACTAACCCTCTACTAATACTTTTTCAACCTCGTCCTCCAATACAACTATATCTACAAATACATATGTATATATATATGGGGTTCATATGTACCATAGAGATCTTTCATTTATATGTGAACCTCGTGTGTCATACACCCCCTCCCCCAAACTCCCTCTGACACCCTCTTCCTCTACATATGCTTCATCATTCACACATGGATATCTGTACATCACACATGCATTTAGTCTGACGATGCTTGAAATTCTTTTCACTCTTTTTATGCTGTCAGATGTCGGATCTTAATATTATTCATTTTTTATTTTCCATTATTTATTATTCACATTTACTTATTGTAAAATTAATTAATTCAATAATTAAATTCCGTTAATGAATTTATTGTAAAATATTTAAATGGAGTGCGCGGTATTAATATATATATATATATATATATAAGTATATTTTAATTAATGAAATTAATTGGCTTATCAGCTTTAAATTTATGTCGCAGTATATCGGAATATGTATATGTATATGATATGACTGGTGGTGTAAAGGCATCCAGATACATTCATATATATACACGCACACAACAATCTTGGTCGCTAATCCGTATTCAATGGATTTAAGTGGTTGCAATTATGCTAACGAGAAAACACACTATAGCACCCCGGTGGCTGCCAAGGATCCCAATCAAATCCTAGTGAATCAGCATTTGGGTCGCACAAATTGCAATTTCCGTATTTGTTGAGGTGTTTGCTCACAGTCAACTCTCCTTAAATTTCATTTAGTATAAATTTTCCGCATATCCTGTGTATGTGTATGTATATATTTATATAATATAAGCTCCAGTGTGGATAAATTAATAATATCGCACAGAATGTCATATGCATACATTAACGTGACGTGTATAATATTATTCTAGAGCGGAATATCTAAATATTTTAGCTCGAGCATGGAGACGGAGTTTGAATAACATATTTCGCGGGTGAAGGACAAATCGGGTGTGCGGAGATTAAAAAGCTTAGTTTATAGTTAATATTGCGGGTAAAACACTGCACAGTGGTACTGTATATATATATAAATATATAAATATATAAGATTCAGTTTTCACACGAGTTCTGTTCTCTGTACTCGGCGCTCGGCACACGGCCCCACGATGGTAGCGGGAAAGAGCCACTTACGGAAACGATTCTCGGTAAGTGGATAATGAGAAATCGTTAAACTGGTTTTGAGTCGAGAAGCAAAGTGCCGACTGGCGGGATTCACGGTGCGAAATCGACACCAACCTTCACCCTCCGGCCAGTATATAAGATGTGAATTCTATACGTGCTCCGCCTGTTCGTTTACACACTTTTCTGGGCTCTCCACAGAGAAGAGATCCGACGAACGAAAATGCTGTTTGCAAGGTAACTCGTACCTCTCACGATCGTTTATTAAGTTTATTCCGTCACGGAAGTTCATGTGCCCTCGTTAGGTCTTGTACTCTTGTGCACGTTACAGCAACACACCACCACGTGACTCCTCCTCCCCTTTAAAGACAAGTAATATTATATACGAATAAAATTCAGTGTGACAGCTTTCATAAGTATAAACTTCAATATGAGAATAACTTAACATTTATTCCAGCTCTCTTCAACTATTTACCTCAAAGAATTTCCTCGACAATTTTATTTACGTCTTGTCTTCCTTGAAAACAAAAACTCCGTCCCATTTTTCAGCATCATCATAATAAGCGTTAATTAATTTCAGTCGAGCAAATATTTTTTTTCTTCCACTTCATCGCGTTTCTCTGATGATTTTGTATATATTCATACGTGTTATATATATGGATCCAGGAAAAATGATGTTTTAACATTTGTCAACATGATTCAAAGTGCGGGATAATTTTAGCATCGGCGACAAGCATCAGACATGCATATATATCAGGTGAAGAGGGTATAGAGAGAACAATTGAACCGTGCATATATGTATGTGCATTTGAGTTTTTCAGCTAGGGTCGTATGTTCTGTACCTTCCAACGCTTCTCCTCTCGTTCACACAGTTCTTGCTTTTTTTTATTTTCCTTTTTTGCATATCCCTCAGATACTCCTCCTCGTACATACTTTAACACACGTACACGTACAAGCGAAATCGAGTCTGTATCACACCACACTGGCACATCGAACGAGAAATACATGCAACATTTGACTTGTATAAATGACACACGAGGTACTAGTCGGATAGGATCAGTAACCCCTGATGACTTGTCAAATTAATGAGGCCTACTGTTTTATTATTCTATACTTTTCATCAGACTCAACTTTCAAGAAAGTCATTAGTTAATGTACATATGCGTACTCTATCGCCGCCACTCACATTCACACGTTGTTATAATAATAATAATAATAATAATAATAACAGCAATAGAGATAGTGATAATAATAATAATGATAATAATTCCAGTGGATCAATCATACATGACGATATACAGACTGGATATGCATATTGTAATGGAGGTGTGGTGACACACACTCAACCTATATATTCGTTTTGCTATCCAAATTATGCGAGGCCACCTTCTGAGGGATTTCCAATTTACGTCGCTCCGATATATATATATGTATATATATGTACGTTCGGATCTCGATTAATTTCAGTGGATCGTGCGATACATATACAGTACGCTCGGCAGGAAGACTTGTTAGCTGTACTCGTCCATCGCACGATCCACTAACTCTCGCGGTTTGATCGAAAAAAGCTAAAAAATAAAATAATCCCCTAAAAAGTTAAAAATAAAAGCTGGTAAAAATAAAAAGCACTTAAGGATCAGGAGGATTAAATCGACCTGGGTGTTAATTATCTGAAAAAAGAGATAAAACATTTACAGTATGTAGTCCGGAGTCCAGAGTCCGCGTCCAGCGGCTAGCCTCTGTAGTCCGTAGGGGCTACTGCTCAGCTGTGGTCCAATAAAAGTAAAAAAAATTTCATTGGCAAAAACTGCTGAATAAATTCCGGAGTTTTTAAATTAAATAATTGATTAGGTGGTTGTAACAACAGCAGTAGGAAAAAATCTACAGGAAATTCCGATGTATATTTGGGATTGATGTTAGAGTGGGTTGTGCCGATAACTACAGTGATACTGGGAGCCGAGAGGTTTATTTGTCGATGAGGTAACAGAGGTTCCTTATGAATACCCGGGATCGACGGTGTTATTGCTCTTGGGATTAATGACGAGCGTCTCTCCCCGACGGGAGGATCCCAGAAACTCATCGGGGTAATCCTTGGAGTGGAAAGCTAATAATCCAAAACCTGAAGCTTATTAAAAGCATCAATATATAGTACGGTTTTAATAAAATTTCAGCAAAATTAAAACGGATCAATTAACGAGTTAATAACTTATCAGCTCAAAGACTAGTTTGATGATGGACACCGTTCCTTGGTAAGATCACTCTCGACTTATCTCAAGACTTTTTTTTTCCTTCTTTACATCTTTCCATCCTTCCTTCCTTCCTCTCGCGCTTCCTCCGTAATCTTTTTTACAAGTAACAACAGATGAAATTAGAAGAGACTACGTCAACCAGAAAATGATTTAAAACACCGTATAATGTCTTGAATGTTTCGAGCTCAAGTCACTAGAGTAAACGGATATTAAGATCCCCGAGGTCGAGTTCATGACTAAAATGCAAATATGTTCGGTGGAGATGCTCGAGCCGGGCTTTTAGGAGTGAGAGACTCGAGAGAGATTCTGTGTGTAGTACCTTTTAAATTCTTGCCATCCTTACAGCCATCCTTTCTCATCCTAGGCTACTTCTCTACTATTTTTCTTTATCCTCATATATCTACATTTTTCCCACTTTTATTTTCTTCTGTATATATATAAAAGTACTTATATAAGTATACCCTGGGTGCTTCCCGCTGCATCCTGTAAGAAGTCTGCCCGGGGCATTTACCGCCACTTGATTTCAACCCGATTCACTTCCCCTTCCTCAAACGTCGGTCCGGATATTTGCTTGGATTACTTATGGAAAAAAAAAATTTAACTACAAATTTTCATACCCTCAGAGCGTATTCGCCCATAAATAAATGAACTACATATTTATTTTATTGATAATTAAATTTTTTTAGCGCCCTAGCTCGCTGTCTATATCACAAACTCGTCACTCGTCACATAAAAGCAAATAAAATATTGATGTTAGAGTCGACACGTTTTTTCGAGAACCTCTCGATAGCCGTTGGAAATTTTTTTTTATTTTTTGTCCGTTACTCGAGGGCCTACTAGAACACTAACATATCGAGAGTTTTAAAACGACAGTGTTTGATGCTTTGTCACATGGTGATAGCACGCCGCATAGTTTTGTGTTAGTTAATACGATTAATTTGGTAAAATCGGTGTTAGAGTGCCGATGAGACATGGGAGCTGCAGTAGTCCATACTGGCATGCAGGTATATACTGATCGATGCGTCAATCGATTTATGCTGGATGGTCACCGACACACAAGTACCGCCCGCAGTTTCGCAATATGAGTTCCTGTCATCTACCTGCTCCATGCCGCATTCATCCGGCGAAACGGCATCACTACTGCGGTTTACGTCCCCATATTGTTGGATTGCGTTGCATATTCGATCTCTCTTGATATATATACACATACATATATGTATAAACATCAATAGAGTCTCTAAAATAACCAAAACAATAATCGAAGCTACGATTTATCAGCATGTGTTTTGCATTTTTATGCTTTCCCAGCAACCAGCATCCAGCACGTACTCCCCAGACTTATTGTTTCCTCTGTAGCGCGCCGGGAAAATTTAAAATAAATTTTTCTAACAATTAATAGGAGTTATTATTATGCAATTAGAATGCAATTCATTCATGGCGTATATGTGTGTAAACTTTTATGGTGATAATGGCAGCGGTGTTGGTGGTGGCGGTGGCGGCAGCGGTTTCCGTAAATTTTCAATTTTAAATGCATTTAATCTAAAATTTAGTTCACATATGAGACCTAGTCTGCATATAGCTTTAGCTTTAGTGTATAAGGACTACGAAGTAGGATAACTGTAGTGTAGTGTAGGTGTAAAGGGAATAGCGTAATCTGAATTGCAGATAGGAGCCTTTTCCGTTTGGAGCTTACCAGCTCCGGGAATAACTGCTCCTAGCAGAGTGACCCTACTCGAATCAGTATACAGAGTAGAGGCTTCGGTTCTATGCGAGTTAAAGCCCATCATTTAACGACACTGTAGTGTGTGCCGTGTCGAGCCGTCGGATACCAACCGTTCCCACCAATCTCCGGTTAAATCGTCAAATTGATTTATACATTTATCATTCATATATACCTACATCAACATCAAGGCGCACTAAAAATATTTATACATATCCATAAATATTAACGCCCAAGGAAATAACTGAAAACATATATATGTATTTATCTCATTTTTATCACTTGTAGCGTTGCGAATTCATATATTATTATTTTCCATCAGACTATTACGTTCCGGTATTTCATTGAGCTCGTAAACAACGGGATCGTTTACTTTTCTCTCAATTTTCATATGCGGGGACAAAACAAGCTCAGGTCATTGTTTCCTAAATTTTTTTCGTTTGTATTGAATTTGTTGTCGACTGCTGGACAACATATATATGTATTTATTATATAAATATTATCTACATATACATATGGACGTAGATAAACAAAATATGTGAACACACACCAATGAGGAAAGTAGTAAATGAATATTCTCGCGCAGTTCATAATAATTCCATATTTCAAGCAAACAATGCTCAGCTTATAAACGCATTGTCATTAGCCGAGCTTAACGATTCTGCCAACAAAACAACCAAATATCGTGGGGAGTGTACGGTTCGTTTATATAAAGAAAAATATAAAATAATAAAATGGAAAATATTAGGGGAAAAGAAAAAGAATTTTTTTGTTATGATACCAGAGCGTTGCTGTTATCATTATTTTTATTTTCAGTTTAAATATTTTTGGCACTAAATTCGCGACAATAATAAGTTACCTGGACTCTGGGATACTTTTGAAAAGTGTGTTTGATAGATACACAAGTTTTCGGGGGATGAGTAAGTTTTTGTTGGGATAGACTTTTTCTGGTAAACGGAACGAGAGGACGAAGGATCTTGCAAGTAGTTTTTGATTTCTGTGTGGCATGGATTGGAATGCATACATGCGGCAGTCTGTCCTTCATGCTGGAAATCTTGGAAAAGAGTGAAAATCTGGACAAAGCCAAGTCAAACGAAAAAGAAGTTGCAAAGTAACAACTAAAAATGGTGGAGTAGCTCGACGAAACCGCATTCCGGATTCTCGTGCTTGCTGGACAAAGAGACAAACGCGATTTTCTTGATCTTATCCTGAGGGAGTTTGGCTTATGCCGCCAATCTTTTCTTCTCGTTTACCTCGTACTTTTATATAAATATAGATATATATAAATAGCTGCTATTTTTTGCCGTACACTGTAGCTTTAGTCCAGCCCGCTGGTTTATTTCTTTAACAATTCGTGTATTTATGGATTTTGAAATACATTTTTTCGATATTGTTGCGTCTCGGCTAGAAATAACGTTAAAATATCCCTGTCATGCCGACAAGAGCAACTGCGACGTAACTTTAAAGCTGAAAATTTAAAAAACTTTCGCTGCCAAAGTTGTTTAGGAATAATAACAAACTTTAATTGACGTTTAATCAATTTGTTAATTATAAATTTTTTAAATTTAACTTTCATTAAACTGTTACATAGATTGTAAATAGTTATAAAATGAGTGACTGATAAATTAATTCGTAAGTTGAATGAGAATAATTAAATTATGAATTATTTTGAATATGAACACGAAATTACTCCTTACAAATGAGAAAATTATGTTTTGGCTTTTGAAATTCACAAATGAGTGCCTATGACGTCATAATAAAAGACTATTTAGCTGCCGATCATAATTGTAGTGAAATTTTTCCAATAGATTTTCCGCGACGTTTCAATGAAAAACGTCGCATTGAAGTATAAGAATTGAAACGCTAAGTTTTTAAAAGTTTCAACCCTAGAATTTAGCCAATGAAGTGAAAAGTGAATTATAAAAAACTCAAAGTAGAGATAAAGGCTTGAAATCTTGAGTAATTGACTACTGAAGCATAACCTCATTAGTGACAACAAAGAACAAGTTATCATAGTAAATGCAGTTGGGAAAATTGCATCAGCTTGCATGCGTCATTCCTGTCAGAATATCATCAGTTGATCGCATGTTCCTGTCAACGACACTCCAACACACTCTCACATACTCACATATAGTGCAACACTTACGATAATTAATTGTCAAAATTTAAGTTACTAACAATAATATATTATATTAAACTACAGAGTTCCCGCCATCGCGTCATCAATTCAAATTATAAACTTTTTGCCGATTTACAACAATGCCATTCTGTCGTTGATTAAAAATTACTCTCTAAAACTAAATAAGTGAAAATTTCACTAATTGAAATAGTGATCTTAAAATTCACTACAAAATTAGTGATTTTGAATTAGATTCACTAATTCATTAGTGATTCCCTGGATTCTACAATGATTACTAGTGGCGCCTCGCTTAACGACTTTTTATTCTATCATTGAATTATCAAATTCAGGGCAAAATTAATTACGATAATTTTTAAATACAACTGAACAGTATTAATTCAAGTAAGTTAATTAAATAAAACCTAATTTAGTTGCTAAATAATACATCTTGTTATTTTTTAATAGCTTTATATTTTTACTCCAACTTTTTTTACCGAACCTGAATCAAAACCATCATTGACAATAGATTCAGGTTATGAGTTATAATTATGATATAAATATTTACCGTATGAAAGTAATTTTAATTGTTAATTTAGTCGATCAAGTTGCTAAAAAAATTTTATAATCAATTACAAATAATAATCATAATAATAATAATATTTTGATACAATATTATTAGCAACGATACAATATTTTTCCAAATAAATCCTCGTCAACAAGTGAATTAGTACATTTTTGACTAATTCAATCAGTAAAATTTTCACTAATTCTATATGTTCTTTTTTTTACTAATTCAAAAAGTGAATAGTAACTAATTCATAGTCGTATACTTTGGACAATTTAGATTAGTGAATATTCACAAGTAATTTGTGGTTTTTCACCAATTTAGTTTTAGAGAGTACACTGTATCAGCTGTTAAAAAGTTTTGATTGAATTTTCGTCATTAATATATTTATATGCCAGTGAGCTGATATTGATTACGAAAAGGATATTTCTCAATCTCTGAATTTGCATTCAACACGTTGCAATGAATTCATAGCCGGCGTATGCAAAACATCGAGTGGTGTTGACGTACTTCTGGACGGGAATTGTACAAGATTGGTGTAGGAGATCAACTAGGGAACATGCGCTGCCACCAACACCGCCAATGTAGACAAGTGAAGATCTATATATATCACCCTACATACTGTACTAGGTTATGCGAGTGTGTGTGGGATGGGGGTGTAATAGTGTGAGAAGAGATGGAGAACTTTACAGCACAGTAGTGTAGTAGGACGGGGGTGGGGGGATGCATTTAGCGCTTAATTTGGGCCACGATGGTTGGTTTCCCGATGTGATTCAGTGCAACCGTGCAACCCCACCCCCGCCCCCTGGTGCGCCTAATGAAGACACATGCTTTCAGTGGCGCAAGCCAAATGATACCCGGCGCCACCGTGCATACGTTCCTCGTGTCGTTGAATTCTGTTCCGTTCCATTGTACCTGTTAATGGTGTACTAGAAGTAAAACTAGAAGTAAAATTCCGAGACCGAATATTCTTAGATAACTAGTACGCTGTACTGGCATTATATTATTATTATTATGAATATTATATATATTAAGATAAAATATATATAACAATACAAATAACTTTGCGATAAGTAAAGTATATATTATTAACATTATTACATATTCAATGGACGCGGTATTGTAAACTTTTGATACTTGACCGGATTATATTTATGCCCAGAGAGTTATGTATATATTTGTTGGACTCCTTGGGGAGCAAAAAGCTTCGCTTACACACCATAGAAGAATACAAATGCAGCAGTAAACTCTGTGATATGAGAACAGTACTCTCTACTCTGGGATTAATTGTGTCGGGATTAACGTCTGTAAAACTTAAAGTTGAACTTAAAATGTGTCTGAGGTTAAAATAAAATGATAATGAATTTTAATAAGAAATACAAAATAATGTAATAAAGTAGGAAATAAAGTTGAGCCCGGAAGTTGGTGTATAAGGTGTAAGTAAAGCGGAAATGCAATGAGACAGTGTTGTGATAAAAAAAAATGAAAAAAGCCAAGTTGCTGGGAGGCATGACTGTTGTTTTCCGGAAGACGAGCGTCTCAAGTGTACGTTTAGTTTGTCCGAAAGTTGGCTTAACTCGTTTTTGCGTTGATGAATTCTCTTTGGAGCTCGGGCGAATTCACATCGGGGGCTTAATTAAACCCTCTCAGCGTTCTATATTCCTGCCTATGTTTTACTTTGCTATCACATTATATATACATGGGATTATATATGTATTAAAGTTAATTTTAATAATAAGACTTACGAGTGTTTTATCAAAAAATCTTAAATACTTAACTTTAAATTTATTTACTTTTGTTGTTTAATAATTTTATATTTAAGTTATTGTACAAGACTTTTAAGTATTTAAGTCACTGTGTTGTGAATAGGAGATGGGTTAAATGAGTTGACAGTTATTAAATAAGTGATTCGTATTTTATACCGGGGAAATACTTAAGAAATAGTACACAGCAGCTTGCTACTTGAAATAAAGTAACGAAAGTTATTGGTGAAGAGGCAAAGTAGCAAGTTTAAACAATGGGACTCTTTCCCCCGATGAATTAATTCCGAGGCACTTGGTATGGGCGAAGTATAACCGCAACTTGACACCGTAGACATGAATTAAATTCGTGAAATACTTTTTTATTTAAAACAAAGAAAAATATTTATTTTTTTAAACTATATAATTGTCGGACATATAAATTCAACGATCGCGTTTAAATTCCACTGAGATTTTTATCATTGCTTGTTTATTTTTTATTTTATTTTATTTTATTCCTTTTTTCGAGTGAAAAAACACTGGCATCACCTGAAGCCGGTGTTACAACATTTACCCAGGGGGAAAATCAAGCCACGAGCTCCAACTGCCAAAACGACCAACCAGACTTTCGTTAAACTTTTTGAATCACTCACTTCCCCTTTTTATCCTGTCATCCTTTATTTTATCTCCTTATACTCCCTAATATATATTATACATATATAAATATATACCCAGCGTACATACTTTATACACATTTACTTAAGTAATCTCACTGCTGATTGATCGCCGTTTGTTCTTGAATTTATTTTATATATCATCGCATCCCACACTTGACATTTAGAAATATTTAATGCAAATAGAAATTCAATATACCTCGCATATATATACATACATAACACTACAAAAATCTTGTACTTTCCATTCATATTAAAAAAAATTAAGAAAATTTTGCTCAAAATTTCGACAATTTTTCAAAATTATGTCGAAGTAAAATAAACTTTTTTTTTTTTTTTTTAATCGGACATTTCTGAAGACTGAAAAAAAATTTTTAGAACCCTCTCCAGTTCGCCTCCCGAGAAAAGTAAATTTTGTTTTTATGAAATTTGTACATGTACAGTTAATATATTTGCGGTATAGTTCAAAATGACAATATCGGTCTAGCAAAAATCTAAAATGGAGTAAAATGGCAAAATGAAATAGCATATACAAACAAATAGGACAACTGATAAAATGAAAGACCGAGAAGGAGAAGAAGGAAATAGATGTATAGAATCAGAAGTGGTATGAGGAGAGTTGGTGACAGACAGTGATGGGCACCACTTTATCCACGACACGGTTCTGCGCTTACCGCAGCCACCCGCTTACCACCATCGTCACCCATGACCGATCTGATCCAATCCGAGGCAATCCGGTATCCCTCTACCTTGTCAGTCCATCTACACTCTACTTTATCTCTCTCGTACTTCTCCACCTTAACTACAAGTCTTCCGTGTGTTACTTCAACTCTAATACCTTAATACTCTATTTCTTCTTATTTCGTCATATATTTTTCCTTAAAATCCTCATTGCGTTTCCTGCAGCTCCAACACTTTTCTTTCGGTTCCTTAATTTCCCCTTCTCCGTATTATAAATATCCCCGGGCACTTTGCTGATCAATATAGATTAGAAAATTTAATTTACAGACATCAGCTGCGCTGTATTTTTTATACACCCGTACAACTTATTCATGAGTTTGTCAATTCATTTTATTTTCATCATCATCAAACATTCAGCAGCAAATAACTACATAATTACCAGACAAACATTGTAAGATTAAGCATTATTATTATCACTCATAATTGGTACAATGTCTTGGAGTTTCTTTGATAGTCTATAGGAACTGACAAATACAAACTGTCGATAGGAACCTCATCATTATGACTAGTTGGTCAACAACTGCTGGGAAAGTAACTAAGCTATGCATAAACTTGTGATAATATCTATATATATATATATGTAACTTGGCAATTTGCTATCGAGTTCCCGCGCGACTTTCTGACAGCAATTCAACGACGATAGAGTCACAGGGTGGTGAGGATGGAGATTTGCCTAGTAGAAGACAACCAGGGGGTGAGAATAGGGAGAGCCGAGAATTTACGGTGGATTATCTATGTGGGAGGGAGGGCAGCTGACGGCTACGTGGAAGGAAGCCACGGTACTTTCCCCATATTTCCGTACAGCTTTTTCTACTGCACAATTTTGCCGCCAGTATACCGTCTATATATATCATTGTGTGTACGTATATAGACTAGGAAGAAGCCAATACTTTGCTACTTCCGGTTTTGCTTACTCCCGACAAAAGCCGCGTCATTCTACATTATCTATCATTCACTCCTGTACTATCTATTTTATTTTTAATAATTTATTCACCACCTATAGACAAAGTGGCGTCAGTCAGTTTTAACTTATGGTGGTGAATATAATGATAGGTATAAAGTTACACAGACGTCAGGAAAATTGCCCGTAAAAATTCCCTGTACTTATTCTTGTATACTGCTAACAATTACTGCCCATCATACGTTTGAAGCTAAAAATACGAACTGTTTATTACGCTGTACTTGTAATGATAAAATCAATTTTACAATTTGCTTTACCTATTTTTAGTGGATTTTAACGGGTGTAATTATCGGCCTATTTTTAGGGAGGACGAGACACAGGGAATTGAGGAAAAAAGTTGACGAACGTGAGTCGATACTCACATTCCGAGTGTCTTCGTAATAATTAATTAAATAATTAAAATGACATTACAAGAATTTATTGATTGCAAAACTTAACGATACCTAATTTTAGTGGAAAAATTTTTTATTAATTTAAAATAAATTCCAATGTCCACAAGAAAAAATTTCATAAAAATTAGGGTTCAGAATAATATTATGGGTTTTACTTAAAATTCAAATTTTCAATAGACAAAATTTCGCAAGTTACTTTTTTTTTTTGACTAAGTACTCAATCCAGATTTTCCTTATACACATATGTATACATACATATCTGGATGTGTCACTGCTGACAAAACGACACGTCTGGGAATAGTGACATCGGCGCCATATCGCCGTGCCTGAGGTTAATTATTCCAGCTCTCCCTCGACACTTTTCACACATTAAAAACTAATATCATCAAGATAACTACAAAAAATTAATCATCCTCTGCAAAAACTTGGCACAATCACTCCCTACTCTGCATCATCAAAATATTAATAACAAAAATTATTATCGCCATTATTACTTACCAAAAACTATCTCAATAATTTCAATCCTTTCTGCAAATTTTCAAAAATTATAATAAAAATAATTTACTCCCGGCCACAAGTCGAAACAAGAAAGTGCTGCCACCATTGGAGTCTCCCGCAACGTCTTCGGAAATTTTATCAAGTATTTTTGAAGCTCATTAAAAAATAGAATTACCCCGCGCCAAAATTATCCATGCGCGTAAAATGGAATTAAATATAATTCTATAGTAAAAAAAAAAAAAAAAAAAATGTATAATGATATTTTGAAGAAGCATTGTTTAGTAGATAATTTTCGCTTAATTAACGTGTACAACATAAAGTTTCGGTGAGTGGACCATTAAAATGTATTATGTGTATAAATATATATAAACAATAGAAAGTGTTGAGCAAAAGCGAGAATATAACGTATCTAGTGGATTCAGTCATACGTACATGGGAGATACGAAACAAGGTACCTAACGAGGCGTAAGGAGATTTCCGTACCCCCAGGCTAACTTTACAATATTATTCTCTATAGTACATAATATTCCTTCCAAGCTACGCCGTATCCTGAATCAAACGTTCTATCTGCTAAACTTATTAGTCCAACAATATAGTAATACTAGTAATAATAACAATTACAATACACTGTAAAAAACTGGCGGAGTGAACACGGAGTAAATCCGGAGCGGATGACTGTTCATTTATTTCATTCCCTCGGAGTAAAATTTACTCCGAAGTGGAGTTTAATTTAATATTCAAAATCCGGTTCGTAGTGAATTTGGATTTAAATAAAATCGGTACACAGTTGAAAATTTTGTGTTCTTGTGTATAAAAATTCAGTGGTTAAATATATTGTGTCGATTATTTGACATCAAGTGTAAATTTGACTAAAGTTGAATGTGTTATCTGATCTCAACAAGTTTTAAATCTGTATCATTGTCTGACACAAGTATAATTTGTTAAATTAACACAAAAAATTGATGAGTGTAAATGTAGCAGACTTATGACAATTTTTAAATATGAAACTGAAGTTAGCCGACGTCCAATAATTTTTGGATTTTTTTTTTAAACAATAGATTATAAAAAAAAAAATATTTGAAAAAATTGCACCTATAGTTTATTAAATTTTCTACATGTGCATATTTATATTTTTATTTTTTTTTTAAATTAAGTCGTTGAAAAAAAAATTCAAAAATTTCTAACTGTCTGCTAACTTCAGGATTATTTTTCAAATTACATGTAAAAAAATTAAATAATTTAAATAACAAAATTTTTAAAAATGCATGTACTGAAATTTGAATTCTCTAGAAATGCATTTCTTTATTTTTATTTTATAACCAGTCTAATTCATGATTTCAAAGTTTTGAAAATTGTCAGGTGCCCGCTAACTTTACTATCATAAAAAATTGAGTGGACAGTTTGGGATATGTGATTTGTATTAAATTTAACAAAAATTTTTCAGCTGTATAATCACTTCGAATTCATTCCGAATTTTTTCCAGTGTAAAGTAAATAATTTGAAGCAAGAGAATTAAAAGTTAAAAATGTTATCTTTGATTAAAACCGAACAGAGCAAAGTATTACCACAAATGAAAAAGCTATTAGGCAGTTTGGCGAAAAAATGGCATCGCTCTTGAGAGATTTTGATTTATGAGCTTGTCAGCTAAATGATCACTCTGCAAAGTGTGTTTTTTTCATCTATCGTCCCTGTATCCGTAGCAGTCTCAATGCCGTATAGTATCAGAGTAGTGTAAGTTACACACGGGATTGCACGGAACCAAGAGTGAAAATCTCGTGTCACTCTATATAATTCAAGAGAACCCGCATTAAAGCGATTGGACTGACGCTCTCTCGTATCTGGAAAATTTATCATTAGCTTTAGTTTTTTTCGTACCTTTCGTTGTCCCTACACTTATCGGCGATCTGTCACGGGGAATACGCTCATAAAACTAGACACTGTTTTCCTATTTCGCTCACTGATATCTGAATAAATAGTAAATGATAAATAATAATGCATTAAAACAATTTCAAGAGCTTTAGTGGGAATGTAGTAATAAACCGGCCACGTTTTTCGTCTCTTAGTTTATCTGAGGGTTGTTTTCTTTGAAAATAAACAGTTATTCTGCGAAAAGCATCCGACCTCACTCAACAGATCCCGGCTAAAAGTGTAAACATTCCGAGTAGTTGTATGTATATATATATATATATATATATATAGAGGTATTGTTATCAAAATATACTTAGTATTTCAGAAACCTGGAATGAAGTTTGTGCTTTTTCCAAGCCTTGATTATTTTCGCTACGGATAAAATTTACTTTTATTTTAATTATGATAAATCTCTTACTGTTCACTTTAATTCGGAGTAAATAAAACATATTTTTAATTTCAGTAAAAAATTACACGGAAAAAAATGAACTATATAAATTGAGAATGACAAGTAATATAATGATAAAGTGATCAGTAAATACCATCATTCTAAATAGTAATTTTTTCGTTTATGATTCAAACGTGAATAATTACAGGATAAGTATGAAAATTTATTGTCTATGTAAGAAAAATTACTATTTGAACTTCAAAAATCGCAACTGATACTTAGAAAATAGACGACACGTATTATAAAATTTACTACACACAAAAAAAAAATTCTCGACAGAAGGTAAATATTCTTGATTCAAGAAAATTTTTTTGGAGACCTAAATTTTCTCTGATAAAGTAGAAATCTTCTCCAACCAAAACGAATTCTCTTGGCTCAAGAAAATCTTGACTTGGTTCCCGAAAACGTTTGTCTTCAAAAATATTTTCTTGACTCAAAATATCTGTTTTTTCTGTGTATTTAAATGTTAAAATTCCCCATATTAACAACCGGGTTCCGGGTTATAATTTCAAATAGCAATTTTTAAAGTTTATTTTTTTCCGTGTTCTTTTCATACTGCGCAGAATTATTTTCCTGAAGGTTAAAAATATTTTGAAAATAATTGTTGGCGATACAAAAAAAGTTTGATATCCCCTTCTAATAAAATAGTATCCAAAAATAATCCTGATAATTAATATTATTCATGCAGCGCAATGACTTATAATTTTTATTTTTGTATGTCATTCAAAAAGTAGTTTAGTTTAATTATAGTCAGAAGCGAGTTATACCGCACACTTTTGCCATGTTATTATTATTTCAGATGACAAATTTGTCCGCTTCCTCTCTTGTGTATATATTTATACAATGTATATATAAATCTACACACACAATATATAAACATCTGGTAATTTGATCGATTCGTTGAGTTAGAAATGTAAATGCTTGGTGGTAAAACGTAAACCTGTCTGACTGTTGAAAACTTGCATTATTCCGCTCGTCCGACTGTAAATTAATGTGCAATCTTTTGCATTTTTCGAACTACATATTTATATACCCACTTATAATTTTATCAATGCTCACTCTATATATATTTATAGAATATAACAGCATCAATTTATAAATTTTACCGGGAAAATATCTAACTTATCTATATTTAAAAATTTATATCCGTTTGATCGTTTATATTCCATTAGTCCTTCTCAGTTAGAGTTATTGACATTTATCCTTTATATATATAGATACAGGTTTTTTTCCTTTTATCCAGTTATAAATACATGAACAAGTGACACACAGGGGAATGGGTTTATTCGGCTTAAATAATTAAACCGTTGGTTCCGTCTATCGCAAAGTTTGCGAGTGGCAGTTAGGATAGGAAAAAGACGACGGGAACGTGAAAGAGAGAGTGAGCTGGAGAAAATGGAGGATCGACGTCGGACTCGCGACGACAGCTCTGTGAAATGCGGGGTAGAGGTGGCGTCGGGGGCTTCCGAGGTGGTGGCGATGATGGCGATGGTGGAGGTGCTGCAGGAGTAGAGGATTTGAAAAGCCAAGCGGTTGAGACCTAGTAGCTGTCAGCACGTTCAGTGACAGCTCGCTAAGTCCATTAATAATATATGCATACCCTTAATAACATGAATTTCTGCTTGCCCTTGCCATTATATACTTGACGAATTTTACGACGAATCTTTAATATGGCTTAATTCAAATTTCGTGTACGTGTAGCCAATAATTTATTACTTTTCATTTAAACCTACATGTCGAATTATTTTTATACTCACTGTTCTTTTTATTTATTTTTTTATAATTGCGACGGTTTGTTGTCAATAAATAATTGTAGGATAATTTAAACAAAATCGATAAAGACTGTGTATAATCCACACAAATAAGTGCACTACATTTAATTATAATTGACAAGTTGTCAGTGAGGTGATAGATAATGTCGCGTTCTTGCGGCATGGCGTGACGACGGCAACACGCGTGCGAGCAATCAGACAACGTCCGTTTTGGTCATGTATACGACTTAACTGGTCCCAGCATCACCACCGTCATCACCATCATCATCAAAGACCAGCAATTTAGAGGATACTATTAAACCGAAGAAAAGAAATTTCAGTTAAATATTAAATGAATTATTTCTTTGCCCACTCACTCCCTCTATATATATAATATATAAAACCATCTGTCATTACTCATTAGTTGATTACCAGCGAGTATATTTTTAAAATTTATATCATCAATTTGTAACTCGTACACTTTGTAAAATTAAGATCGAGGAATGAGGATAATAACAGCGATATTTATTGTCCTTAGTTGAATTAAAGTTAAATGAACATCAGAGCATCAGTTTCCCATCAACTCATCAATGATTGATTAATTAAAAGTGTATATTCCGGTAGACATGTGTGACCAATTACTCAGCCAAGCGCGTTAACTATCATTGCGAGTGTATACAGTAGTCGCAACTTGAGTTTACGGTAGAGGTAGAGGTAAATGTAGAGGTAGAAGTGAAGCAAAAAGTCCTTAACTCGCCTACGTATATACCTGTTATGTACGTATACGACGGGTAAATATTTGTCGTCGTCCCAAATCCCCGAGCTATATACATATATACATATATAAGACTTTGCTGGTTTCGTGAACGAGAACCATTTAACCACTACACGCATTTACCTTTCACACAAGTATCTCACATTTCAATCGATTTATTTATTTTTTATTTTATTACAAAACCTCTCTGTAAATTTACAATCATTATCCTTTTCTCTAAACCCCAGTATATTTATTTATTTATTTATTTATTTATTTATTTATAATTAATAATTGACTTGAACAATTTAATTTAAAGTTCGGATAATAAATAGAATTGTAAGTTTAAAATAAATAAAAAAGTACTGCCGGTGAATTAGTGACCGAATTGAGCTGGTAAAGTCGATTAACGATATATAGTGGAATGTCTTGTCGAGCTAGGTAGCAAGTAGCTATTATCCAAGATTAATCGGACCTCGTGCGAGCTCTTTCTTTCTCTCTCTCTCTCTCTCTCTTTTTGTTCTGTATCTCGAAAGAAAAAAGTTTAAGATCTTTACTTTAGTTTAGGGTAACATCCAACTCGGTAGAAAGAAACGAGCCGGAACCAAGAGTTTGCCCGATCTTGGTATAAAATATGTAGCCATAGACCTCGTGATTGGTTGCCTTTTATCAAATACTTTTCTGTTTAATTTACTGGACTTTCTTGTTGTCAAATTAATTTATTATTGTTGTTATTATTTTATTTAAAAATTAATATTGTAAATTATAGTGTAAAATGAGCAGGGATAAAGAATTTAAACGGGTAATTTTAATATATTCCTCAATTGCTATCGAATCTCTATACATATATGTATATAATGTATATACGTAAAAGCCAGACTAAATACAAGGTTAAGGAGAAACGACGGCATTTCCAATACGATATCTGATATGTTGCGCGAAGCAAATTATTCTCTCAGTAGAGAGGAATATTATCGAAGGTGATACGCGTCTACAGACGCTTTATATCGGGTGAAAGATGAGGAGAGCTACATGCCGCGTCAGTTACTTGACTGCTGGCTGTATCTTTTGATAACCATTATGCTTCGTGCAGTAACATTCTATACTTATAATCTATAGGTATACATATATATGACTGCTAAGATGTTATGGATCACCATTTTAAAGCATCCTTCGGCTTCGTCATATAAATACTTGCTCTTGAATATTATTATGATCTCTTATTATTAAAATTTGATGATTGATATATTTATAAGCTACGCGATAAAACCTCGGATAGGTTAACGTTAATGAGCGATAATCATCTTAAAATAGGTCGGATAATTAGACAATTTCCGTGAAGCTGAAGCAGACCGGCATCATCAGTTGGAGAGAAGCTTGACCTCGTGGATTTGTAAGCTGTGTCTACTAATTTGCGGGCTGTTTGACGTATCTTGGGATAATTGTTAATTATGTTTAGAGAGACGTATCTGAATTTCGCCCTGTTGAGATTCCAATAGCTATCTGTGATGATACGAGCTCTATATATACAACGTAACGCCTCAAAGCAACGTTTAATTCAACGGGCAGACACATTAGAGCGGAGCTTATAAATTAAATAAATATAATTTAACTCATTGGCTTTAGCTCTTTAAGTCTTGCTCTTCTCATACAAAGTAAACCTACTCAGCTCACAATTTATACTCTTACACGAATAGTCGCTAGTCAAATAAGAAATTAAACGTGTCTTGAATTATATTTGTAATTGAGATCAAATATTAACCAAAGTTATTTCTCGGATCCAAAAATTTGTATAAAAGGGACGTAGATCAAAGCAAACAAGTTTATTGAGCCCGTCATCAAAGTCAGTGTCCGTGACCGTTACCAAAATCTTATTTAACGCAGGTTTAGTTTCACTCGTTAAAAAATAACATGATTTGTACAAAGTCCTTGTGTGCGAGTTTGTAATTTTTAAAATAATTTTATCATGATAATAATGTGTTTCTTCTTTACTCTGCTATTAGCGTGATAGCGTGTAATTCTGGTATTTTCACTTGGTGACATAGTTTGAAATTCCTTGACAAATTTAACAGAGCGTTAACTTTGTAGATCGTACAGAGTTAAAGTGCTTGTCAGATCTCGTCTCATGTTATTTAATAAATATAGTAAATAAATAAATAAATTAGTCATTAACAAAAAGTTAAGTTATTCAAAATTCACTGAAACGCAGTATGCTAATTTTGGCAAACACCAAACCGCTAATGAAAATAATAATGAAAGAAAAAAAAAGGAAACTGTTATGAAGCTTGACGTCAAACTGTAATTTTACACATTCTACATATACATGAACATGTCCGTGTATATAACACGCTCGGATGAATAACAATAAGTTAGCATAGGTAGTATAATAATGGAAGGACGAGGGGATAGATTCTAGTGAAGGAAATTCGAAACCAAAGCTTTCCACGGCATAACTCTTGACTGAGGGCATAGCAAAGTTTCTTGCTGTAAGCAACTAGCGCTCCAAAAGCTCGGATTTTCTCGCTAGCGTTCATTGTTAAATGCGGGAAGGGGATTGGACCGGGGATGAGGGTGAGGGTGTGAGGTCTATAAGGTTGTAGGTGTGGTGGGTGTGCTGTAGCTGAGTATTCACCGATGGCATGGTGTGGAAACGGTGGTTTAGTGGATGTGATGTTGGCTTGAAAAGCTGGCTGGTTGATCCATACGACGCTGACCGGCGTCGTACAGTTTATGGCATATTGGTTTTGGGTTATTAATATCCCAATGACGGGATGCATTGTCTTGGTGCATGACAATGGCCGTTTACTAATGGCTGCCAGGAGAACCGATGGATCGTAAACGCCTGCTACTGCCTCCTCTCCTGGAGTATTGTGTGTCTGATCGTGTTCCGTTATCCCTTTCCACACAAAATCCTTTCTCAGTTTCTATCTCAATAATATTTAACTATCGCCCATCCCCGTTCTTCTCAGTCCGATATCAAACTCTAACTTGCCATTTAAACTCTTGTAACAAATAAAAAGCTCTGGACAAGTTTACTGTTACAAAATTTATTGTTTGCTGTGAAAAATCATTCAGCAAACCTGAAAAACACTTGACTCTACGGTCCTTGTTTATGATTTTAAAAGGCCGCCTAGAATTTTCAAATTTGTCCCAGATTCAGTTTTTTAAAAGTAATTTTTATCAATTGAAGTAAAAATTTTTTTACCATTTTTTTGTGAGCCCAAAAAATTGTAATTAAGGCCGTAATGAAACGATAATTTTATTTGAGAAAAAAAATGGTTGAAAACGACACAGTCTACTGGACGTATTATAAATTTGGTGACTCCATCAGTAGCAACAAATCTTCGGTAACTAATTGATTCTTTGGTATTAAAAGTTAATGACTCGTAAATGAGATGGATTATTATCTACATAATACTCTTACTCTTACTATCACTCTCATTCTTACTCTCAATGTCGCTTTGGGTCTCCCTCTCGATCGGGAATTTAAAATGACGTAAAAAGAAGCTGAGATTCGATCCCCGTCTTTCTTATGTTCTTTTAACTTTTGAAATTAATACCGTCATTATTATTCTGAATGGTTAGCGACATAGGTATACAAAAAGTTTATAAAGACAAAAGAAAAAAATATAAAAAATGCTAATTAATAGGCTATTCACTAAAGATACCTGATGAATATAATAAGCTGTGTCATTAAGAGACTTATAATTAATTAATTATTATTATTACTATTCATATCGGAAAGTTATATTATGCTTAATGCTTTTCAAAAGGTATTTAGCGTAATTAGATTTTTATACTTTTAAGATATCTTATAGCCCTTATTACAAGTTATTTTAATAAAATTCTTTTACCCCGATCTCCGTCTAATTGCCAGAAAGTTAATTAGATTTTTTAGTCCGTACCGTAATTTATTAATTATAACATCTGTTTAAAAACGGCAACAGCCATTTTCAGCAAAGTGTTTTAAAATGTTAATAGGAATCTCGGATAAAAGCTTACTTATAAATTTATGATAAACTTTGTGTGAGGAATAAAAAAAATTTTATGGGTTGCAGTAAGCGTAAGGTCATTGTGTCCCTTAAAATAATGCCGCAATAAATATTACATAGCTGACGTCTTTTTCACTTATTCGTGGCCCCGTTGGTTTTCAGTTGTGTTCTGTTGCTATTGCTATTGCCACTGTACCTCGGCATAACAACAAAAACACTAAATACACGACAAAGCTGCATACCAACGACAAGAGACGCACTGACGCGTCTCATGAACGAGCAACACCGGAAGCTTATGTTTTTATGACACGATATTACATTCTTTTTCGTTAAAATGAAACCGAAACGAAACAAAATCATAGTTATCATAATAATAATAATAATAATAATAATAATAATAATAATAATAATAATAATAATAATAATAATAATGATAAAATTTATCAAGCCCGTGGTAAAGAGAATAGCAGTCACCTCCCGAGTCGAAATATTTAAACGTAAATTGAACGTTTTTAACGTTTTGAACGTAAATTAAACGTTTTGGACAGTAAAAACTCAATTTGACAGCTTTTAACTTATTCTAAACGTGTATTGGAGTATCATAAATTGAAAACGTAACTAAAACCTATTTAGACTTACAATAAGAAAACATAAGCATTCCAAAAAATTTTTTTCATCGATTTTGTACTCCTGGATTATAATCACGTCAATTCCCTAAAATTTTGTCGTTCGCCTTTCTGGCTCTTAAATAAAAAATTCGTATTTTGAAAAAAAAATTTTTTCAGTTCATACTTCTATCTAACACTATTATATCTTTTCATATATTATGATATATCAAGGTTATGAAAATTGTGATTACAAATATTGAAATAAATTAATTAATGTTATCATTAAACTAAAATCATAACTCATGAAATTACCAATTTTTTACGAACCAAAATACAAAAAAATCGTTCAATTTACTTTCAAAACGTTAAAAACGTTCAATTCACGTTTAAAACGTTAAGAACGTTCAACTTACGTCTAATATTTTGACTCGGGCTTATTATAAATATATACGGTATTCACATCCGTAATAATTATTTCCAAAATTGTTGAATTTCCGTGGTAAAGATTTTGATGATGGTTAGTTGCAATTTATCTTATACATCTTAATAACATTTTGTAATAACATCCTATCACGCATCGCCGAAATAACATGTTGCTTCTTATTCTTTTTATTCTTCTTATTCTCTTACTTCTCTCGTTTGAAATGGTAATAAATAATAATTAATCACGAGCATTGTTTCACGCCCCTGAGTAAAGATATTTAGATCTGATTTAGTGATGAGAATTTACACGTACACATGTCTGCACTCATATTAATATACTTGGATATAAATTTTAATAACTATTTATTCATTTTAAAAAATTGTTATTGTTGTTATCGTTGTGTGTTTTGGTAAACTTTTAAAATAAATTAAATGTGAGTTATCGTTTGATGTTTTAGTTGGTTAGTTTTGTGGTCAAGTCAATAGACTGTAAGACTTGGGGGGAGAGTGAAGAAGAATTGCACAGTATTCCCATCGCAGAACACACATTCTATTCTCGATCCGACGAAATTCTTTGACGGCTGCAGAAATCGCTTAGCGTGAAGGAATGCCCTTGGTTAATTTTTTGTTTTACTCATCTCGTTGTCGTGTCGTCTACATGCGGTCTGATCTACTGCATGTGTCTGATGATCAAATTAAAGTATTTTACTTTGTTGTCCAAACATTAAATAATCAATGACATTTATTTTGTTTTAACTCGTTTAGCGGGAAAAAAAATAACACGTTTACCACAGCTATGCAACGCAGTATTTTTTTTTTTCAACTATCAGTACATAAAATGCACCGGTAAAAAAGGAGTAAATGACACGAAAAGTTGTAGAATAAATAGGAAAAAAGAGTTGAGCTTGAGGTAGACTCGGCATTCGCGAGCACCGCTATGGAGAATTTGATGCACACAAAGAGATATTATTCTTCAGCTTACTCAAACTTGTTTTATTCTGTTTACACCTTTGCCAAGGGTATACTTATGTTTTCTGACTTACTCATTTTTTTAGACAACCATGAGAGATATACTCTCATTCTTATTTAACTCGGGTTTCTGCCGTTGTCTTTTCTTTTCTCGCTCTTTTCGCATGCCTTCTACACTCTTGTGCCAGCACATATACATATACAAATATATATCGCCGGCACGCACTTACACAGGCTGGCTATACACCCGGAGATCTCACCGTGTTTAATTTAATTGGTATCGACGCCCTCAATCGAATGAGCAAACCATTGGCTCTCAAGCTGAAATTTTATGGTGATGTTTGCACTCCGCCCCATACAATTTACCAAAGAAATCATGTGCACCTTTTATTAACAAATTCAAGGGAAAGCATCAGCAGCAAGTGCATCGGACATCACATGTAACCTTGACTTTCCAAAGGAACAAAAAGTCCACATAAATATATATTTATACAAAAGTAACCCAAAATTTACCTTAAAGTCATCATTCCACGAAATCAATTTTATAAATACACTGAATTATTCTCTTGCCTTTTCGATACTTGTTACAAAGCATTCAAAAATAATTATTTACTTTCACACTTACCGTCAGCTTATTTTATGATGTTTGTACTAGTCGCGAAAAATGAAATATTTTAAGAATTCACTGTAACAGAAATTATCATCTTTCTATTTCGCAATTTCTATTTGCTTCTTGAGTTTAATATCTCAAGAAATACGACTATGACTATGACAACGTCGACTACGACGGCAGTATCCCCGTCTTTCTATTGGGATGGGAATTGCGTTGCTAGGAGACACAGAACAGACAACGACGACTACGCAGACTACGACTACGACTACGACTAGGACAACAACCTGGAAATAATGTCCGTCGGTTTTATGATCGAGTGCTTTTAGTCTCAATCTGAGTGCACTGGATTTCGTCAGCTCGTTAAACGACAAAGTCCGATAACGCAGATAAACCTGTTGTTAGATACGGATTTGAATAGCCAATCAATTTAACGATTAATAATCAGTATGATAAATAAATAAAGTAAAAAAGTTTTTAAATGCATGGTTATCGAGACGACGTCAAGTGGTTGATAAATATCAGCCGTTTATTATCATTAGTTTTAGCATAAATAAAAATATCGTGGGTTTGACGGATTTTCTGGGAAATCAGTAATCTTGCTGGCGAACTGTGAACAAAAAACGAAAGGGAAAAAGAGATCTATGATATAAAGAGACACCAGCATCGCCAGTTCAGTGTCTCGTACCATTTTAACGTGCACCAATCATCTGCATTGACAGGAGTCTGTTCCAGAACAAAAACTTGCTTAAATTTCGCTGCTAACGGCCCGATAGTTCCTTCTCTCCTCTCCCCGTCTACTCAACTTCGATTCCCCTTCACGTTATTTTCCTCGATCTCAAAGTCATACTTTTTCATCCCACCCTCGTTCTACTACACTACTACTGGCACGGCTTCCATTACTTGTTTTTCATCGCTTGCATCGACAGAATTTTGCCATACTTCTGAAGCATGCAAACGACATGCGATAGATTTACTCGTCTAAAATGTTCACCTCATTCACAGCAACTCAACACACACACGCACGCACACACACACCCAACACACCAATATATATTCATAAAATCCTTCAGTATCTCGAATTGCCTTTCCTGAAAACATTTGTCAACGTACAAAAGCCCATTATATTTGCTTTGATGATTATATATAAAAAAAATAAAAAACAACTCTTGTATCTTTTATTTTTTCCACTTTATGTCATTTCTATTTTTACACAATAATAAATATTCCATAGTGTGAAGTAAAATTGACGTGGATTAGATTGCAGAATACGTATAAAATGTGATGATAATGATGACTCACACATATATATATATATATATAACCACAGCTTTGGCAGTAACTCGTTTGATTTATCGGCGTTTGGGTTCACGGCGATCCAGTTTTTGCGGTATGGGTACGGCACCGGCCATATATACACAGGCTTTCAAACACGACACTCCTTTGTTACGCCTTATTATCCCGATCTAGACATAAAACTCTGGTTCCTAGTCTATGGATAGGATCGTGATAACCGATAGCTCGCCGATAAACGCTGAAAATATCACCTACTGCAGCACAAAGCTACCGATCATATCGATATTTAATTTCGCCAACTGTTTTTTCCATACAATAAATAAAAGGAGCATTAATTTTTGTTAGCATTTGATTACGTTGATGCAGAGAATGTTTATGCTATTGAAGAGCTGCAACAATGGGCACGCAGAATGCTCGAGAGGATGCTGGTTAGGTGTAAGGTGAATAAAAGAGAATATATATGTATGTATATATATATCGGATTAAATTAATAATCCGCAGATCGCTGAGGATAGCCCTTGACTTGCTCCAAGTCAAAAGATAGGGTAGTATATGCTTTGGTATATGTAGAGGGCATGAATGTATGAACATACACAGACGGACAGTATGAACGTTGTTAGAGGGCAAAAGTCTTAGAGCGTGATGCGAGCATCGAGTTGATTTATGCTAGATGGTAGATAGTGCGTGCTGGTTGGTTTGCTCCGACTGGTTGGTGCTTGTGCATTCTTGTGGGTCTTGGCTGCCTATAACTTCGGGCAACGGATATCTCGAACGCAATACGTACAATATATATAAATTGTATCGCCGAGAGTTTTGAGTACATATAAGACAAAAGGTGTGCTTCACAGTAATGCACCCAATGTACGTCTTGAAACGTATATATGTACATTTGTATACATAGGATAAATATATATCTAATGTTTTTGTATAGGCACGGACACAAAACATAATAAATTTCTAGATGCAGCAAAGTCATACGTGTTTTGTACATCGGGGTTGAAGATGTGCAGATCAGTATCCACACCGCAGGCGAGATCTGGATGCTACAATAAGTCTAGGACTCAAAAACTGCAAGGACAAAAAGAAACAATGCGAAGAAGGATATAGGAAAGAAGACGATTAAGAAGGGAGTTTAAGAAGCTCGAGGATAAAGGGAAGGATAAAGGGGGAGGGTGAGAGGGTGGTGGCGATGGCACTGGGATAGGAAAAAGAAGAAAGAAGGCCAGATAGCTGTCAGCGAGCTTTGAAAAATGTGCCAAGTAGAGAAAAAGTGGTTGCCGTGACTGTAAGCGCCGTGTACGTTCTCTCACTGTGCTCTGGCTGGGTATTTCATCCAACATTCAACCGCCACATCAGGGCCACTGCACCACCAACTGGCAACAGCACTCGCCCTTTTGCTTCTTCTTCTTGATCCTCCTTTTCTCGCTCCATTACCTTGTGCGATCCTTTACTTATACTTCTTACCTGGCTGTTAACCACGATACAGCAAAAGAGTACAGGATTGAAGAATGTGGAAGGACGACTGAGCCTCCTCGTTCCATTACCATTAACACGCGCTAACATATCAGTAGTTATGGCTCGTGTTTGACAATAATATAAGTCCATTTGTTATTTTTACCGAATAATCTAACGTTATCATTATCCGTCTCATTCCAATCTACCTCCTGCTATCGTTATACCCGAGTCATACTCCCAGCACAATCAGCAAAAAAAGCTCATTAATTATTATCCATCAGAGCGATAAATAAATTCATGCTCAAGTACATGACTAATGAGCGTGACTTATATTAATAACCAATAAGCAAAAAAATTATATTAATTAATATGGATGCCTAGTGTTACAAAGTAATTCAATCGCAGATACAGGTACAGATATAGATATAGATACAGATATACACAAAGGAGATACAGGTATGGTATCGAAAAAAAACGGCATTAAGGGTATTATTTATTGTACGTAAGCTGTATTTGAGCTTTTAACACATTCTACGTATGTTTTATATACACCAGTGACGTAATTATCATCGGGTTTCCACACTAAAAGTCGTCACGTAGATGTTGGCGCATCGTCTTTAAACTTTTTACCCGCAGGAACAACCGAGGTAAACGGCTGGCCGTGCACGCCATTAAGTAATGCAGTCGATTTCTTCGACTTGTCGCGTCGTCACAAACTTGTTTGTGCAACTACAGTAGAGTTTAACTCTCTTTCCACCTCCGCTTTCGGTGTGTGTATATATATACAATACATATACGAATGTATCTATATGAGAAAGGGACAAGAGTCGAAAAAAAAGGAGAAAGAGAGGGATATGGGAAAAACAAGCGAAACAAGGCTCTCTCAGAAAGCAACCAACGATAGACTTTTTGTTCGCGCGTTTTCGTCCGTCCGAGCGACACTCGGGTCTTTTGCGCGTACCAACGGATGCCCGAGTGTGACTTAAGAGCAGCGGTAATGGCGTCAACGTAAGGCATACCTATCAGATCCTCATGCCGGTGGTTTTCTATATCTGCTGGTGACTGCACTCGGTTCTACTGGTTATACTGCAGCTGCTGGTGGTGCTATACACAACACTAGCTGATGATACTGGTTTGAGAATGTGCGAAGATGGACTTTTAAGGCCGTCCTACTGGCCCTGCTGGTGGGTATCCCCCGAGTACATAACATCACACAGAGCTTATATCAAGTTTATAGAGGCTCCAGGGAGACCATCACCAGTGATGTACATGTACGACTAAATATATATCTATATTACACAGTATGTACAAGCAAGTATACCTCGACATAAGTGCATAGTACATTTAAGTGATGCAATTGACGATGAAACGACCGTGAAAATGGTATCGCACTGACGGGAATTGCCGAAAGGAGTTTGCCAAGGCGCAATGCCAGGCTCCAAGTCTGCACACACATGCAGACTTCCCGTATCCACACACACTCACACATGTCTATCCAAGTATAGCTATCTAGCTCTGTCACGTTGAAACCGCGTCGATTTATCATTCGCGAGTACAGTGCCGGCGAGATCGATAGCTCTCGCGAGAACACCGATATCGACGATAATTTAAATTGAAAGCCCATTCCGATTGACGTTCCTCTCGCTCTTATTCTCTGTACTCCAGCTCTTTGTACATATATGTGCACCCACACACATGTTCGTACATACACATCGGTCTCGACTTAAAGGAGGAACCGCTCTGCTCTTGTCTGAACCTCCAAATCGAATCACGTTCCACCGGAGCCAATATCAACCTACTTATATGTACCTACTATCCATCGCACTATCAATGGTCGGCAGTACATACACTGCGCCAGTTCCACATCTACTTTTCGTGTACACTCGATGCACCGCAAAGTAGCTCCACGTTATACGGTCATCTATTATTACCTTATACATACATATATACACAATATATAATAGAGTGGAGTATCGTAATATCAACTACCATCAAAAGTCAATATCGGCATGCATAATATGTGCACGTACTACCAATCACTGACATACATTTCCCTTAAATAGCTCAAGAGGATGATTTTTTATTTTTAAAAATCTTAAATTCTCTTTGTCTGCAGAGTGAGCATGTTGTATTGATGTATATATATAAGTATAAGATTTAGTTATAATGCGATTCTTTGGGGAAAAGATTATTTGCATTACAACGAAAACAACAATGCTACTGGTATTGCCGTCACCTCAAAGTCGAGTAGGCAACAAGCGAAATGTCGAGACGGGTCGTTTAGCCATTCCTATCCCTTTGATCCATGGATTTGCGGCTCTATTTTGCATTCCGTCTCGTCTACTTCGTACACCCAAGAGATTCATTCTTCCTCTTTTCTCACTCCTCGCGATATCTTCTCTCTTGATCCTCCTCAGCTCGTCTGTATAACTCGTCGTCCCTCTTTATATTTATCTCTTTCTCGTTGTTTATTTTTATTTCTGTTATAAGCCCGAGCTCGGTCAGTACACTCAGAACTCGGATGGACTGACGAGAGCCAGTTTCAAAGCGGCTGTTCTAATAAAATTAGAATAAAACAAATAAAAAGATCATTTAAACAGCAAGAAGTGTATATTGTCAGGGCAGAAGATCGGGCAATTAGCTCGTATCGTTGGCTCCTGCCTCTACTCTTACATTTTATTTTACTTTATTTAATTTACACATGGACGATCTTCAGCTAAAACCAAAACTAAAACTAAAACCGTTCGCGGACAGTATTATTTACTCGACCCTGTCTCGCCCATGGCGGATTTTATTATTACAACAGAGTACTGCACGAAGAAAAGTATGGCGACAAAAAGTAAAGTGAATGTTTCGGAGGGAACGCGGGGATAAATAAGTCGACTAGCTCCTGCATGCGCCGACCGAGAAAAATAACAGCCGAGTGTTTTGAGATGCTTGTGTGGGCACAATGCCATCACCGGAAAATAGACTTTAAAACCGCGTGGTGTCTGGGAAGTCCGACCAAATTAACGTCCACGCGGTTCCCCGCGATTCTTGGCACGCAACGCAACTACACGTTGCGATATCTGGCATTCGCCGGTCGTCGTACGTGCGCCATTATATATACAACTCTGTGTCAATTCCAACAGCTCCTCGACTGCTTCATCACGATGCTCTTGAAAATTAAACTCTCTCCAACTCTATTAAAATAATTACAAAGCCGTTAACTTTACTCGCGCTGTACTCGATAAAATAATTCGGAAAATAAAGACTAGAGTAAACTGTTATTTTTAGTCCTCGGTACGTGGTTTAAAGGTTAATGAGATCATTGTAAATATAGTCGCCGATATCCCATACACGCACGTACTTATATATAAACATATAGGTATACATTTGTATGGATAAAAATACCTATATATATATTTGAAATGCGAACCAAGTTACACTCAAGGTTCGCCGCTTCAAAGGCGGTTAAATTTTTTTTGCCATGACCACCCGTATCACAAATGTATTATTTATTAGTTTCCAGTGTCAGCCTAAGAAGCTGTCGGCCGCCGTGACGAACACTCCGATAATAATAAATTTTCGCGTTCAATACCTCCACTGTATTATTTATTCCGCACCGCATAGAAATCTTGTTTACGTTGCTCTCATTGGCAATTAATTTAAATTTAAAAAAAAAAATAAATAACGACTTCTACTTCTGCTGCTGCTCATTTCAATTTTGAACGAAATCTTGCCCAGCATTAAGATATCACAATCACAGGTTTATTTGTGCAAGGAACATATATCACGTCAGTAGGTCTAGGATAAAATGAAGTACATCTTCGTGTACGAGATAACTTACCACGTAAGCAAGGATGTCACACGACTTTCTATATGAATTATTGTCCAACTAAAATGTTACTAAATCGTGGAATTATTAACGACCGAGACCGTGTATATATATTTATGTTATTCATAACAAAAATTGTGAAAGTCATATATATTACATATACTAGAGTCCACATTGTGAGTGGAATGGAAATTTATTTAAAAATGTATGTCACCGAGTAAAAAAGGCGATACATAATTTCGCTTATTGAGGATCCTCGGAGCAGAGCTCTATGCTGGTACGAGTAGGTGTTGAGTACCAATTGGCAACTCCATGGCACTTTGATGTGCTGGTGTGAGCCTATGTACGCTGGTTGTGAAGCAGCAGTACATCATGGAAGCAGGAGTTGAGCTCACCAGTTCAGCAGCTCAACGGTACTCAATGCCTCGGCTAAAGCTGTAACCATATACACGCGCTGATGCACGCCGTCTAACTCAATCACGGGGAATGTGAACAAGAAATGAAGCAAGCAAAAATAACGAGCCAAGAATATGGGGGATGTACCTCATCACAGTGATATAGATACTGGCACCTCTGCAGCAAACTCGTATATATTTTTAATACATAGACATATATGTGTATACCTGGACTGTACACGTACATGATGAAGTTGATATTGATGTTAATGGTGATGTTGGTGTTGATGGTCTACATGGACGTGCACAAATACTCTGGAACTGATGTAGTTAAACATGTGTGATGAGAAAACGAGGCTCAGTCGACTGATGATGTATTAACGTATGTGTAATTTGTATCAAGATAATTACTTTGGTGGTATATTTATACATACGTATAAACACATATATATCTGATGGATAATGAAATTTATTGATGGTGACTGTTGATGTAAACCGATTGATTGCCGAGAGCAATAAATAAAAAATATCTTAGATGCTATTAAAGGCATATTTTAAAAAGTCTTTTTAATATTTAGACTTTAGCAGTGACATATTCGTAAATGATATGACAGAAGGGCGTATCCCGAAGACGAATATATACGAGGCATTCAATAATCACGAGACACGACCGTAAATCGTGATGGGAGATAGTGATCGGTAATCCCAAAGCGACTTGTCCTCAGAGCACCTTCAAGGTTACATGCCCGAGCAAAACGAGGAACTGCTCTTCTATCGAGTGGTACTGGTGATCAGTAGCTAAAGAGCTGGATCCGATCCCGGTGGTATAGTGCCGGTGGTACATCAGGATTTAGTTTTGCGGTAAGCAGGAAATACACGCGCACGATCAGTAGAATCCAATTCAATAGAAAAGAACAAAGATAGTACATGTTTATATACACAGATATATAGTTATAGTTGTCGTTACGACAAGACTACTGCTATGCCATGGATATACCCGGGTACACTCAGCCGAGGTACTACTATGCAACTCCACGATGGAATAGTAGGATTATAGTTGCGCAAAGTAGATGTATCTTGAAAATCGTGAGACTCCGCGAGACGATTTATTGTTAAAACGATTCGCCTAGTATACGGGAAAAGATCATCGCGAGTAATGTCTTTTGGTTTTTACGATTTCGTGAGCTTCTGTGATGTTTATTATTTTTTATTTTATTTCTGCTGCTGGTTATTTATTATTTTTTTTCTTTATCTTCTGTTCAAAACCAAATACATGGATGTATTATGACACAAGTCAAAATACTTTGTTTATGCTCGGCAGACTTCTCGGGAATGTCGACTTTTTATTTTATTTTTTCATCAAGCACCCTTTGCAGTAACCATACCACATGTTATTTTATTTTTTATTTCTTTTTACAAAGTTCTTCACTGATGAATACGGATATGCATCATACTTGCGGGGATGCCTGTGTGGATATGTAGAAACTTTGAGGACACGCGCAAGTAGTATTCAAGTGTCCTGACTACTCCTATTCCTCTCCTTGATATTTGCCAGTTTGTCGCATTAATTTCCGTGCTAGTAAATTCGATCGACGAATGCGTAATCAACTCGTCCGCCGTGTATCACTTGACCTGATTAGTGATATTTGCTAACGAATCACTCTCATATACTATTAATTTACCTCACAACTCCCCTTTAATAAAACCCACAAATATTTCATACGATTATAAATAATTTCAAAATTAATAATAATTATCAAAAATACCGTACGGCCAAATTTGACTCATTGATTATTCATCATTAATTATTTACGACGGCTATAGTAATTAAATCTAAAAAACTGGCGTTACGCATCGGGAATAAATTGTCGACTGAGTTGTCGATACAAGAGACTTGCTCAAGCAAAACATAGATGGAGCTAGTTGTTCTGGAAATCCCCTTTTTCTACAACAGACTTTGGCTGAATATCAGCAATTTTACTTAAAAATTCAGAGCTTTATTAAATTTTCACTCAAATTGCAGAAAAGTAAATTAGAATAGAACACGACATTCAATATTCAATAAATATCGATTTGAAAATTATCGTGTAATATAATAAATATGTAAATCCGTATTGTCATGTACAGGCATTTGGACGAAAACAGGCTGAGGTAAAAAGCATGAAAAACTAAGTGCGCTTTTACTTGGTCGGTCAAGTAAGATCAAAGAGTACATGAGCTTTGATCATATATTTTAATGCAGAGCTCTGAGTACTTAGTCATTTGTATTGTCATTGTTTGTCATAACATAACTCATAATATAACGTAACACAATGCTAAATGTTCGTATGCGCTGTCTACAAATCAACGTACGCTTTAATAATTCATGTGATTGCTATTATTTAATACTAATTGCTTATTAATAAATGGTAATTTATCGGTAGGATGAATGGTTTTTAATAATTTTATATGTGTAATAGACTGGTATATATTAATATATACCTACAAAGTACAATACTCTGTTTGTCAGTGGTATAATCAAATAGAATCGTACGATATATATGGATATGTATGTATGTATGTATGAATGTATATGTAGGTATCATCGGAATAGAATTAAATCGAGTACAATATATACTCAACGAAACTGCCGAGAAACTCATTGTTTCGCTCAGCTGAATCAATTACACGGTTCGACTACCGACCGATCCTATCTATCTCGTGTCGGAACTTGGTCTTCTCATTCTCGTTTGCATACATCTTCTAATCAAGCTACTGAGTGACGTTTCTTTTTAAAAACTGCTTCCATTTTTTTTTATAATTTTTTTTCGCCATAATTATATTCCGCATCATGCTCCCGTGAGTATTATAAATGTTCATTACTCATTAGTACTGCACATAAATTTATTTAGAAAATCGGTAATTAACATAATTAATGACAATACAATACTGCAAATAAATAAATTTCAACGGTTTTTTTAGCTCGAATATTTAGATTTTATTTCGAAAAATATTTGAATGTGATAAATTATTTTTTGATAAATTTCGACGGGTTTTTTTCGTCCACAAAAGCAGGATTAAAAAAAATAATAAGAGTTGTCTAACTGTCTAAGGAGCGTAAATTTATGAAGAGGGTAAGAGAATAAAAAAGAAGGAAGCGATAGTGGTGTAGAGTAAAGTGCATGATATAACGTACAAGGGATAAGACGAAATGAGTATCGACAGATAAAGTAAACTGATGGAACATCGAACACAAGAAAGGAGGATGTGGGGAAGAAAGAGGACGAGAAGAGAGCTCTGATGGAAACAGGCATCCTCGTTGAACCGACATATCACGCAACTTAAACTCCACACATATATATCCTCACTCAGAACAACTGAGAAATGTAATGGAAAGTGCAATCTACTGAGTAGTTGGCACACTCGCGATAGCAGTTTCGGTCAATCGCTACACTAATGCTATATACATAGTAGAATAATCATCAACTTTGTTATTATAACAGCTATAACTCTACTATAATACCTATAATACCAACATAAATCAGTGTAATCGGAAAGTTTGTACATCACTTACATTACCTAATCTGCGTGCTAAGATTTAAATACGGATATATTTTTTATTTTTTCATATCCAAACAATTTATTCGATAAAATTATGAGGGTAATTTTGAAAACGTTACTCTATGGAAAATAATAATAATACCAAATGGCTTTCAATATAAATTCAAATAGTAATTCAAAAATTTGAATTATTCGCGGGTTTTCAAATTATCAAAATTAATCTGAATAATTCTGATTTATCACTTTTCAAATTATTGTGAAAAATTTATCACATGTGAGTTTAAAAACTTAATTTCCGAATTACTTGATTTTGAACGCTACCCGCTGTCCTAGCGTTCGTTAATTAATTTTAATTAGTGACTTTACCGATATTTTGTAATTAGTGATAAATTTTGAAGAGTCATATTTCCCGCATATAATATTGAAGTACCATTTGTGGCCACTGCACCATTTTTGGACATTTAATACTTTATTTTAATTAATCAAAAAAAAATTGATCACGTCATCGCGTATTTTATAAATTGTCTTAAAATTTTTGAAATGTCCAAAGCTGACCCTTTCCCTATAGGGAAAAAAAGGAACTATATAAATTAAGAACGACAAGTAAAAAAATGATAAAGTGATCAGTAAATACTATCATTCTAAATAGTAATTTTTTAATTTATGATTAAAAAACGTGAATAATTATAGGATAAATATGAAAATTTATTGTCTATGCAAGAAAAATTACTCTTTGTACTTTAAAAATCGTAACTGATACTTAGAAAATTGACGACACGTATGATAAAATTTATTATTTGGAATGTTAAAATTCCCCATTTTGACACCCGGGTTCCGGGTTATAATTTCAAACACTAATTTTTAAAGTTTATTTTTTTCCGTGTATTGTGGCCAAAAACGGTATTTTCACCATATCCGTATGCGCGTGAGATATTTAACCCATGGACTCGAAATGCATGGAAATTTGAGTTAATCATCATCTGGAACTCGGTTATAAAAGAGATATGATGAAAGTACACTTGTGGGGTGGGTATATGAGTAACGATCGAGAGTACCCAAAGAAACTAACAAATACCAGTGTTAATACGATACGAAAGTTTCAAATTTCCGCAAGTATTCCACAAGTTATGTTGCCGTGGATGGTAAAGTAGCTGATGGGGGAGGAGGGGGAGAGGGTGGAGAGGAGAGAAGAGAACCTTGAGAGAGCTGGCTAGCAGTAAAGCTGGATGAATCGGGAATTTATGGAAGAATGGGAAGCAAGGTACTGCGACACATGCCATGCCGTGCTGTGGTGCGCTGCGGCCACGGACGAGTCAGTAAATATACCACCAGCCTACTCTTTTAATAGTAATATACATACCTCATTGCTCGCACATTACACACAGACTTGTTTAAATTATCAGTGCTACTAAAATATATATTAATTGTTATTGTTTTAATTTATAAACTTTTATTTACTTTATATTCTCCACTATATATTTTAATAAATTTCCAGCATTAAAACCTAGGCTGCTAGATAATTAAATTATATTACGGGCAATTAATTCAAGTGCAGAGTAGTCGGGACAATTTAAATAATTGTAATTTGTTTGACAATAATTAAAATTTAAATGGGAAGTATGGAGCTCGCCGCGCATTGTTGATTAGTACCGCCAGCGTCTCGGATTTTTTCAGTTAAATAGATTTCTGTTTTTAGTATAACCAGTGAAAAAATATAAGTTAGACAGGAGAAGTTAAAATAAAGAAAATTCACAGTCGACAAGCCCGTCGATTTGTTTCAATTGACAGCAGCGATAAAAGTTGGTGAGTTAATTTGAAAAGAATTATTATCGAGTTTAATCTCGATGTAAAAAAAATCTATACACATAGAAGTAGAAATAAATTTAAACAGGGAGCCAGCTGAGTACGCTCAAGTATTTGAGTACCAAGTTTAAGTATTGGAGGAACTTTTCAGGCGACCGGAGTCCACTTATCGATGCGGAATGGTTTGTCTGAAGGCATTGCCGGTACGAGCAACAGAAAGAAAAGCATCGATGATGAACAAGTTAACTCTGTGAGGGCTAAGACTGACTCTCGAAAATATTTAATTGGAGTGACCATTAAATATATTTCAGTCGCAGAACTCGACACTCTAACAGTTAATAAACGAAACATTAAATATTTAAAGAAATGAAATAAGCAAAAGCTCTTGTATTGATGCTCAACTTAAAGTTCCCACAGATAATTCAAGAGCAGAGGCAGAGCAATAACAATAACAGACAATAAAACAATTAAATTTTAATATTATCGGCAATAAAACACGAATGTGTGCATTGTTGTTGTTTACTAATTGAATTGAGCAGCAACAAAAGCAAGAAAAAAAGCAAAAAATAAATAAATACACACGGAGAATGATGACAACGACTACGACACAGCGTTGTTCTCGAGAGCCTTGTAGTTAGTAGAGTACAGTAGGTAATGGTCAGGTTTAGCGAATAAAAAAAATCCAAACGGATTCACAACATTGCGCAGTGGAGCAAAGACAATGTATATATGTACTTAGTCGTATAGGTAAAAGCTGCTGTGACTGTTGAACAAAGCCGTCTAGAGAACCGAGTTAAAGATGCAGAAAACTAACCAAGACAATGGCTTGACCTTTGTCATTCCCTCTTACTAACTATACAGATACATATACATACATTTATTCCAACCGAGATTAATCGGTTACTGATTTTCTTAAGTTGTTATTAATCTATTAAAACTCCTGTGTACTCTCTAAAACTAAATTAGTGAAAAACCACGAATTACTTGTGAATATTCACTAATCTAAATTGTCCAAAGTATACGACTATGAATTAGTGACTATTCACTTTTTGAATTAGTAAAAAAAACAACATATAGAATTAGTGAAAATTTCACTGATTGAATTAGTCAAAAATGTACTAATTCACTTGTTGACGAGGATTTATTTGGAAAAATATTGTATCGTTGCTAATAATATTGTATCAAAATATTATTATTATTATGATTATTATTTGTAATTGATTATAAAATTTTTTTAGCAACTTGATCGACTAAATTAACAATTAAAATTACTTTCATACGGTAAATATTTATATCATAATTATAACTCATAACCTGAATCTATTGTCAATGATGGTTTTGATTCAGGTTCGGTAAAAAAAGTTGGAGTAAAAATATAAAGCTATTAAAAAATAACAAGATGTATTATTTAGCAACTAAATTAGGTTTTATTTAATTAACTTACTTGAATTAATACTGTTCAGTTGTATTTAAAAATTATCGTAATTAATTTTGCCCTGAATTTGATAATTCAATGATAGAATAAAAAGTCCTTAAGCGAGGCGCCACTAGTAATCATTGTAGAATCCGGGGAATCACTAATGAATTAGTGAATCTAATTCAAAATCACTAATTTTGTAGTGAATTTTAAGATCACTGTTTCAATTAGTGAAATTTTCACTTATTTAGTTTTAGAGAGTACTCAATAATTTCATCCTCATTATTATCATTTTGATTACACATGAGTGATTATTTTTAAGTAGCGGCATTTACTTTTTACACCTTTTTTTTCACTGTAATTTAATTACCTATAATTAATATAGAGTTAATAACTTGTTATCGGAATATCAGGTTTAATTTAGATAATAGTGTAAAATAAATTAAAATTAATATGATTAAGGTTTAAATGTTATTACCAATCAGCGAGAGAATATAAACGGAATACTAATGTAAATCGAATGGAATAGAGAAATATGTATATATGTGTGTGTGTATTATATATAATAGACATATTAACGGGACTGAGTATAGACTCAAGTATTTGAAAGTGGGATATGGGTGGCAAGAGAGAAAGAGAATTTAAGTGGCAGAAGCACTAGCAATAGTTTAATTGTTTTTTTTTTTCTCTAACAACGATGGCTCCCCAATATATATTCATATTCATATATACTAACTCACAAAACTTGTTTGCACGAATTCATCTATTTGAGTTTTAATAATTCCGTCAGCCAGACGCTACACTAGGGGCACAGTGGCATTTTAAATATAAAATATAAAATTTTAAAAAATGATAAGTCGCTATAAATATATATTTGGCTGCTTCCATACTACGTCATTGAGTCTTAATGATGGCCATGGCAATATATTATTATCACATATATATATTTCTCTCATTTAAATAATACGTATAATAATAAATAATGTATTTGTGGTGAGACGAAAAAATAATATTATATAGTAAATATTTTCCTCGTAGAAAAATAAATAAAATTTATAATTCATTTAAATAACAAAAATTTTATAAAATCCTAGTAAATTGTTGAGCCATTAGACCGGGATTCATTTTCGTTAAATCTGTCAAATATTTTTTGGATTAAAAAAAATTTGATATTTAATAATCTTATAAATATACACAGAAAAAACAAATTTCTTGACGCACAAAATTTTTACCCGGGCCAAAAAATTTTTTGCGTCTTAAATTGGAAACGAAAATTTTTTTGGAGTGAAAAAAAAATTTTTCTGTGCGCAAAATAATAAATCATGACAACCCGGGTCAAAAATAAAACTTTATTTAGACTTGGTTTACCAAGTCGAAATTTGGAGCCGTTTTTCACAAGACACACTCGACTTTTTTTACAGAGGTATGAAATATATTAAGTTTTCGCCTTTAGGCTTAACTGGCTTACTTAGTCACGATTTAAGACGAAAAAGTTGAAATCAAGTCGAAATTGACTTGGTTTAGACTTATTCGACTTAAATTATAACCCGAGTCGAAATTTAGAGCCCATTTAGAGCCTTCTAAAGTCGGACCTATTTCGGACTTGGAGGCTCTAAATAGAGTCTGTTTCTATGTTAAATTAGGTTCGATTTTGGTCCCTGAGGTGCTACAAATTTCCGTTTTCGGCACTTGCGGGCTCAATCTAGGACCTGATGAAAATTAAAATTAGGTCCGATTTAGGGCCTGTAAGCCCTGGTTTATTGTAATAATAATAATATTAATAATAATCATCATAAATTATTCAATTATAATGAATTACGGGACTAATATTGTCGAACTTGAAGGCTCAAAATCGGACCTCTCAGTGAATGTTAGGACCTCTGGGTTCAAAGTCGGAGCTACAGGACTACAGGGCTCTAAATCGGATCTATTTAGGGCTAGAGGGATCTATATAGGCTCTAAATTTCGACTCGAGAAGTCGAAAAAGTCAGAACTAAGGTGAAATAATTTTTATATATTAAGGCGAATAAATGACTTTTTTTCGACTGGGTTTAGCAAGTCGAAAGTAATGTGAATGACTATCGTGCTCGAAGTAAAGACGAATAAGTTGAACCTAAGATGAAAAAAGTTCAAAAAGTTTAAAAAAATTAAATTCAAGTCGAAAAAGTCGAGATCTTATCAAAAAATCGTCGGCAAATCGATAACTTCAAAAGAAAATAAGGCGAAGCGAGCCTGAATCAAGTTTTATTTTTGACCCGGAAAGCATCACACCCGAGTACTCAAAAGTCTGTAATTTTGTTTTTGTTTCGTCAGTTTTATCGTCGGCTTACCACTGCGATAAAATTAATGCGATTGTGGGCAGAAGAGTACGATTTCCGTAGATGATAACTCGACTATAGTATAGCATATATATATATATATATATATATATATATATATATATATATATCTGCACTTATGGAAGTTAATAACGAACCCCCGAGCACTCCAGAAGGCATTTACTACATATATGTATCAGTAAATGCATTATAACTCGGTACTATACGCGCAACTCGCGATTAATCACCTTAAATAGCATATATTTGCGCACTGATAAAATAAAGATCAATGAAAATAACATCTTACGGTTAATAAGAATACGTGGTGCGCAATCAACATTGAAATCAGTCATAAGTGTCGAACGGATTTACCGCGTGTCATTTTTCATCTACACGCCACTGCGCAACGTATGATCTTTCCATATACATTAGTGTAATTACTAATTGTGAGATCAGGTAATATATACAACCTCATATAATATCACACGCTGGTCAGCCAATAAATAGTCCATACATACCTTTTATTCTGATAACGCATTACAGCAACAATAAAATATAAGATAAAAAATTTCTTGTTGAAATATGCGTCGATAAAATTTCCCACTGCCATGTCATGCAGCAGCATGACATGATATCATGCTTTATGTATATAAAATATATATAAAAAAAAAATAAGTAATAACACAGTCTTGTACTCTCGGGTTTTGTATTGACGACTCCCGGCATTTTTGATAAATTTAAAACGCGAATGATTAAACGATATCCAGAATTAGAATTAATGGGAGTGGAGACGAGTGAAATAAAAATGAATTTCGCGTATTATATGTATTATGCAGAATATATGAAAAGGACTGTATAGATATCTGCACGCAAGGAGTATCGTCACGGCAGCGTGAATCAGAAACTTGATAGGTGGATCTGACGTTTGCTCATTAACGCATAGTCCCCACGTCATACAGCATACAGCCCCTCTGCTGTATCGGGCTCCTGGACTAACTCACCTTGTCTCGGGGTAATATTTATAACCTGGAATAAATATATGTAAATGAAAGTAAAAAATAAGTCGATTCGTGACGCACACATATTTAACACGAGATTGTAATGGAGCATAGGATCAAAGTGAGAAACGTATATTACCAGCATCTGCGGTAGCGACTCCAACTGGGGGATAGTGCCGTTGAAAATGATTCAGTTGTGTTATGTAGTGGGTATCAGCGTATAGTATAAATGTTAAATGCTTTTAAATTTAACTTTTGATAGTGCGTGTGTGTGTGCTGCAAGCCATGCACGATACCCAATGTATCGTGTCCCGTGGGTAATTTCATAGCTTAATAAATTGTCACTGATGGCCTTGGTGTGCTGGAAAACAGCCGCGTGACCTGTCAAGTACGCATGATCATTTCTCTAATTTCATAAACATCGTCTTTACAGGGGGCAACTTTAACTGTATGAATATCGTCACGAACCATTGCACTCCTCTATAATATATATTTATTACTCACTCTGTTTAAACGGACCTTTTTACCTTTTTTTTATTTTATTTACGAGTGATAAAAATTATTCTTGTTCTTTAGGAATTAATCCACTGAGTAATAATATCCTATATAGGGGAGGGAGGGGCAAAAGGGGGTACTTAAGGAAATACCAAGTTTTCGAGGACTCAAATACGCTAAATCTTTTTTTTTTAATGATATTCAGAGTAAATAGAAGAAATTTTCAGTTACCGTTGAAAAAAAAAATTTTTCATTTCTGCGGGCAAAGTGGGGTACCCCCTAAAAAAGGTAAAAAAAAAAAAAAATTTCTGGATTTTAAACGAATTTGATTAAGTTGAATTTTTTTGTAGGTAGTTTACATGAAGAAAAATTATATTTTACATGTTTATTGGATACAAAAGAAGAAAAAAAATTTTTAATAGTTTTTATCATAAAACAAACGTCATTAATATTTTTCAACTGGCAATTGATTTTTGAAAAAATTTACCAAAAAAAATTCAAAGTAACGCTTAATTATATTTACAGAAGTGATTTTGGAATGTTTAAAAACCATTTAAAATATCAAATTTTTTTTTATCAAATTTTGGGGGTACCCCGTTTTGCCTACCCTACCCCCTTTTGCCCCTCCCCTTCCCCTATACATAGAGATACAACGAGTTTCACAAGTCTTTGAAATACTTTATCTTAAAAAGTAGAACTGATACCGCGAAATATCCAATTGCTAGAAAGTCACTTTTACTCGAATCAAAATTACTCAGGACATAAATATTTTATCAAAATCTGTATATATTTCTGTCTAAATCGATAAGATGTATCGTGGCGCTTATGGCTGATGGTTTAACACCGATGATGCTCTTTCCGGATAATCGAGCAAAGGATTGAGCAGGTGACAGAGTGACTTACGAAGCTGATAGCATCTCCCTAATGATTGTACACGAAACTAGCTCACGCGACGACGAGTCCTCGGATCCTCTCGTCAATCGCCGAAAGCCAACCTCGCCTCTGTTCTCTCTCCTATCTGTCTCTGCGTACATAAGACCCGACACTATCTCTCTCGGCTCAGTATTTGCTGGTACGTAGACAGCTAATTGTTAGCACGAACGAATGTACATGCAGATCCGTGCCTCATATCCGTAACTTATAATAATAAGTTAAATAATTAGAGACATTGATCAACGACAACTTTTAATCAATTTCATTTAAATAACTATTATTATAGATAATTATTAATTAACGGAGACAGCTGTGCTATTTTTACACCCGTTTGAAATTATCCACTCACATGTTCAACTATTAATCTCATCTGTACATCGTGTATCGTGTTTATTATATATTTATTATATTAAACATGACTCGCTGGTTTCTTTCGTACGACCACCGGATAGTCAGACCGGAGTTGTGTACACACGCAACTAAATGGATATTCAGTCCCATATACTCACTCGGTTCCAGTCCCAGTCCCCGTCCGGGTAGTCGGAGCCAGAGCCGCTTTTTCGTCTTTAGATCCAGCCAAATATTTACATTATTAACGTATATTACAGTAAGTGCATATTATGTAGATTGATTTTTCATTATGTCTTGTGTCCATATACACGAGATGTGGATTCACAGACGGCCCCTTCTGCGAAGAATCTAATGCGAGACAACGAAATCACACTATCGTAAATTTGACGTATAAGCTAAAGCGAGATACAAGAAATATAGGCGTATATATATGTATATGTCTGACAGTCGAAAGAATCGAGGGTGCAGAGTTTGGTATACAGGGTACAAAGGCGTATCAGAAGCAATCAATTACCAAGTCGAGAGTTACGCTCTGAAGTATGCAGTTAGGGTGAATCATACGGTGTAATCCACTAAAAAGTACGAGTTAGTTTTATTTTTTTTTTATTTTATTTATTGGCACTCTTGTAGTCACGAAATATGTCTACGCTGTAGAGAATCTGTGGTCGTGGAAAATTTTCTGCATTTATTTTTACTATTAAACGAGTGATAAAATTTACGATTCATTATTTTTTTTCTTCGCTGATTATCAGAGTAAGAAAAAAAATGTAATGCGGTTTTTTAGACAATGTTATAATAAGAAGACAGACAGAAAATACATGCATGGTGTGTTTGTACACATATATATGGGTGTGTGTGTGTATAATAAGAAAATTGTTCGTGCAGAGAGATTTAGCTAGAGTATAAACGGGGGCGTCTCGTAATTTCCATCTTATCCGGAAAATAACATAGGTAGATAGATAGCAGAAGCATTTGTGAGTACAGAGAGCGAGAGAGAGAGAGAGAGAAAGTGGAAACAGAGTGGAGAGGAATATAGAAGCAGGATGACAGCGAGGAGGACGAGGGCGCGTGGCGGAACGGGGGTTGACAGAGGAAGTAAAGACCCCAACGAGAAACAACACTCTGACAATCGTACTGGGACGATCAAACATCTCTTAGCCCCGGTCGTAGTCCGCCGATTCACTGGCTTTGTCTCTGCTACCACTTTACTTATCGAGAATGAAAATAAAATGGAGCGTGGAAATGGAAACTCATTCTCCCTGCGTTTCCCAGAAATGGGATTGAAAGTGATGCTTTTTCAGATTCTTGACATGTACGATAATATTTTTTCTCTTTCACTTATTTTTATTGTTATTATATTTTCATTCTCAACTGTCGCCATATTTATACCAAAACACGGCATAACATTTATTTTATATATATTTACATGACGTAAATTCAACCGTTCAGGATATTTTATTTCCCCTAAATATAAATTCAATATCGCGTAATTTAAATACTCTATTGATTCAAATATATATTAATTTACAGAATACTCTCTATCTAGTAATGTCATATCAGTTTGATTTAATTATCGAAACATGATGATGGTTAGATACATACATTTATATATACATATGAATACAAAGTATTTTGCAAATTGATGTTGAAATTTCTCTTGTGATTTAATTCGAAATATTTTGGCCGAAATTCCAAAAATACCAGAGTGATTTTCCTCCATGTAGATACACTACACAGCTGCTACACTACGATTACTCTCGTATAATTAATGTATATTTAATCAATGTCACCCTCCATCATAATAAAATTCAATCATGGCAATCAATTAACTACAGATGATTTCAATATAAACGGCAGCATAATTTTCAATCATTACTATCATTATCAGACTAAAAAAAAAAGAAAAAAAAAGTGATCGTACTCATTGCTCGAAATAGTTAATATTGTACAGTGTAAAAAATCACCGGGGTAAGTCCAAGCGGTGTAGGTGTTAAAATTATCGGTGTTAAATTTACCCCCGAAAGCGGTGTTAAAATAACGCCGCCGCCGGTGTAGACATTTTTTACCGATGTTAAAATATTTGACTTTGTGAATATTTTTACTTACTCGATCACTATACTTGTTAATAAATGATATTTTTTATTAATTTTCATACACTGTAAAAAGAGCGATGTTAAAAATGGACTCGTTTTAACTCCGCCCGGTGTAAAAATGAAATTACACCGGTGTAGAAGGGTTAATACACCGGTGTTAAAGATACCGGTGTTAAAGCGGGGTAACAGGTGTAAAAGTGGAGTAATGCCGGTGTAAAAGCGGGGTCAATTGCGTCCGCTTGGAGTATTAACTTTAAAGATTATAAAACACAAAAAATGTCAGTTCTTTATAAAAATTAATAAAAAATATCATTTATTAACAAGTATAGTGATTGAGTAAGTAAAAATATTCACAAAATAAAATATTTTAACACCGGTAAAGAATATCTACACCGGCGGCGGCGTTATTTTAACACCGGTACAGAATATTTACCCCGGTAGCGGCGTTATTTTTATACCGCTTTCAGGAGTAAATTTAACACCGATAATTTTAACACCTACACTGCTTGGACTTACCCCGGTGACTTTTTACAGTGTAAAGAACTGAAATTTTTTGTGTTTTATAATTTTTAAAGTTAATACTCCAAGCGGACGCAATTTACCCCGCTTTTACACCGGTTACCCCGCTTTAACACCGGTATTTTTAACACCGGTGTATTACTCCTCCGACACCGGTGTAATTTCATTTTTACACCGGGTAGAGTTAAAACGAGTCCATCTTTAACACCGCTCTTTTTTCAGTGCAATCTTTAAAGTTAATACTCCAAGCGGACGTAATTTACCCCGCTTTTACATCGGCATTATTCCGTTTTACACCGGTATCACTCCGCTTTTACACCGGTTTTACTCCGCTTTTACACCGGTTACCCCGCTTTAACACCGGTGTATTACTCCTCCGACACCGGTGTAATTTCATTTTTACACCGGGTAGAGTTAAAACGAGTCCATTTTTAACACCGCTCTTTTTACAGTGCAATCTTTAAAGTTAATACTCCAAGCGGACGTAATTTACCCCGCTTTTACACCGGTATCACTCCGCTTTTACACCGGTTTTACTCCGCTTTTACACCGGTTACCCCGCTTTAACACCGGTGTATTACTCCTCCTACACCGGTGTAATTTAATTTTTACACCGGGCGTAGTTAAAACGAGTCCATTTTTAACACCGCTCTTTTTACAGTGTAGTAACACTTACAGCGTTAGCACATGGAATAACTGAAATAAAATAAAGTATGGCAGAGAAAAAGAAATAAAGGAAGAGTAGGATTGAAAGCACGCATCGATGAGGATTACATACGTAGACCCCTCATTGTATGATGTACGTAGGGGTTGTTGGTATATAGCGACAGGACAATGTGTGGTCTTTTCTCTTCCCCTTATTCGAGTAGTATAACGCTGGGTTTCCGGGCAACGCGTCGCTGAAACCGGCTAGGGTAGGTGTTCGATATGAGGGGGCAAGAATGAAGAAGCCCTTACCTCACGTTTCATCATGGGAGGCCAGTCAGAGTAAGAGGAACGAGTAGAGTTGAGAGACCGTCCTCGACTCTCGAGATAAAATGAATCAATATAAGCTCGCAAGGCCGGCATCTATTCAATACCCTTCATATCAATATATATATATATGCAAGTATGTTATACAATTAACCATATGAATATGTCACTTGGGTTATTATTTTCACACTTTACGAGTGGCGTAGCAATTAGTGATAATAAAAACTCATTTCTCATTTTTTTTATTTAAACGTGAGTGTATTTTTATGTAGCAGAAAAAATAAAAGGGAAAATAGCTAAAGAAATAGAAGACGGTGTTAGTATTGTGACATGATGGGGTGTGCAGTACCTCGTGACACTCCAACTCGGTGACCCGCAGCTGCGTATTAAATTTATCATACTTTAGATGTCGATCTTTCGTCAGCTCTTTTATTCTCCACAATTGACAGTATTAGCAACGCAACAATTTTTTTATTGTAATGCTAATATAAATTACAATAAATAATAATTAATATTCTATTCAAGCTCTCGAGAGTTTTCCTTTTATGAACATAAAAGTAAATAAAAATAATAATATATATTTGTAACGATGAATGCAAAAAATATATGTATGTGTATGTAGATACCTATCACATATGCAGCAGCATAACCCAAAAAAATCTTAGCAATTGCTATCAACACTGACGATCAAGTTGAATTCTTTACCGCAACATCAGGCGTGAGAAAGAAACCAGACATGTCGTTCGATGCGGGCTCTCTACTTGCAAGCGAGATGCTGAGAATAATAAAATTTATTAGACACGACAACTATTGCTGAGCATTATATCCTACTCTGCACATATAAATATAAATATAAATATACTGTGCAGAGTTATTTTATAATAATATATGAAAATGTCAACGTATCGATTTTTTTTAAATTTCGACGCGACTCTCGACTCACTTCGCCAGGAACAAATATAAATAAAATTGTATCACCTCATCGATCTTGCACGTGTTTGATTTCACAGTCGCTACTGTCACTCTCGCGTCCTCTTTTGTTAACGTAACCCCAAAAAAATAAAAAATAAAGTCTGACATACGACCTACTCTGAACTTAAGCAAAATGTATTGTCCGTACAATCGATTAAATAGAAGAAGGAGTATCCCATGATGACAAAGTCCCCGTGATTTTTTAATCGCGTCGCGCATATATATATTTATATATTTATAGAACCAGCCCACATATTATACACAATTGCAACGGTTATTGTAGTTTTAACTACGACTATTATATTGGAACTGGTAGTTGATGTTGTTATTACATGTACACACTGATGATAGAGTAATCGAGTTTATTATATAGGATCGGAGATGTACCGAGTAATTGGTGCTAATTTAAGCCGTTAACAATTTGGCGATTTGACTGTTATTATATTTAAACGTCGGTACAACACCCGCAGAAGCTAGACGGTTTAAAAGCTATTGCTAGGATCTGGAAGCGGATAAAGAGAGTAGGAAGAGAAATATAAGAGATAAGTATCTCTCAGTGCAGCTTATGGGGTAATGCAAACAATGCAATGGTCGTAGAGTTTGTTGTTCTAGTAGTTGTTGTTGTTAGTGTTGCTGTCCCAGTCAATGTGGACTACACCAGTGCAGCAGCCACAGTAGAGATCGTTAAAGGAAACGACTAGATACATTCCAACCGGTTATGAACTCCAGAACGACCTGACCACCTCGCTTTCTCTCGCCGCTCGATCTACACGTTTCGCCCGGTATACACCAGCGTGTGCACTTAACTATTTACAGTCTCTCTCTATTGTTAACCAGACACTATAAATTTTAGGGCTTAAAGATACTCGATAGTGTTACTAGTTCATTTATAAATATCAAATATTAATACACTCGGGTAAATTGTCCAATTATTTACGGCATAGCTATTTATTTTTCGAAAGGATATTAATAACGTATTTTATTATAAAAATATAATGACGTATATGCCCAGATATATTCGTAAAAGCCCAATGAGAGCTCGCGTAAACCCTTTAAAGCGGATCCTAAGGCATTATGCGTGTTCCACGGTGCATTACTGTAATGCTCAACGATAAGCCACTAATCTCTGCAGAAGGGATACGTCCCAATTGGGATACAACGTTCGCGTGCGTAATCTGTCGAGAGGCTGGCCATTAGTTTAGTTAAAAAAATTTATCAACAAAAAAATCGGCCCCTAATCTATAACGACTCTGGTGTCACAACCGATAACGATATATCATTTTTACATACATATTTTATATAACAGTTGCCTAGGTTATAATCGGGCCTGGGGGTAAAGGAAAATCCTTGCGAAACCCCTGCTTTGATCAAAGGTACTCGCGGTCATATATTTATAGATATATATGTAAGTGCGTGTATGTGTGTGTGGGTAAAAATAAAAAAAATATAAAGGGGACACTTTTGTTCGCACTCAGCATTACGACAAATGTAATCTTATTTAAGCATATGTCGGCTGACTGATTGGACAGATGACAAATCGAGCTAGATAAATGATGACCCACACCCGTTTTTTATCCGGCCCTAGGTCTACAAGGTATAGAGCTATATAGTGTAAATTAAAAGGAATAACGTACATAATGTGAGGGACTATTATATTATGGATGGAAAAATCTAAATCGACAGTTCTTTGTTGGCTTTAATTAAAACTTTTTTTCGAGGATTTGTGTCTGTGATATTTGATATATATATTTTTCGTAGGGGTATGGAAGTAATTGTTGTGTTAATTTAAATGGTGATAAACTCATTAGTCATTAACCTTTAGCTTGACATTTATTTCCTCGTGTTAAACTATCGTCTTGTTATTTTATTTATGATCTTTGTAAGTTAGTTCACAATACATATGGAGAATTCCACGGCAAATCGCCGAGCTCGAGACAGTTACATGTGAAATTCCAGAGCATTTACGAGTTTAAAGTTTCGAGGAATGTTAGATTACTATAATTTTAGTTTGAGCATTTTAATGAAAAATTATTGTTGATAAAAAATGATTGCTGGGTAAAAATATTCGGCCTTGATAAATGCCCCATACATACACGAGTTTATTTATACGGGGGTAAAAATAATTGTGTAAATTAAGATGGTGATAAACTCATTAACCTTTGGCGTGACATTTATTGTCTTGTTTACGATCCCTCTAGTTACTTTAATTTACAATGTATATATAATTGCTTAAAGTTGTTGGCTTATTATCTATATATAAACATATAGTTGAGTGTGAGAAAAAGTATACTTATGTGCAAGGCAAGCGTGTATGGTCTATGATGACCAGTAGCATTAGTATAGCCAACCCGCGGCCATGTGGTCGATATTACATTGCGTGATGTAAATTAAATTGTGGTCTCCTCGCGCACGAGCGGAATTATGAAAATGTTGCGTAGCATAGAATTGAAGATGAATAAACGAGAAAAATAAATTTACATAAAATACAAACATAATAAAATAATAAAAAAAAAATAATAATAAATTACAATACATAATTGACATATAACTGTAAAGTTTTCAGGTAAAAAATAAAGTAGTTAAAGAAACGGGTTCTGTTAAAATATAATATATATATTTTCTTGTTATACTTGCATACATTGTAATACGTAAGTAAAGTTTGCTGTAACTCGGTGTAGAGAGCAGTGATGAGGTACACTGAGGATCAATGCAATGACGTTTTAAGATGCAATCACAAATAACCTTGTGGTATTCATGGGTTGCGGTGGTCCTCGTTCCCCGAGAGCAAAATAACCCAGCTACTGTACGACCGCAACGAGGACGCGAGGACGATTTCCGTAGTAGTTGGGCAAAAGAAAGAAGAATTCCCGAAAACCTTTTGTAGCCAACAACCCGAATAAGAGTCGAGACGAACGAGTTGCCGTCAACGGTGCGGTTGCCTCTTACTCTGATCCTGCTCCTGCTGTTGCTGTTACTGCTGCTCAAGCGACCATCAACCAGCATCAACCAACGGGGTTGCCTGAATAATAACTCTGCATAACGAACCATCAAGTTGAGAGAAAGTCGGAGAATGAGGTATAATATAAAACCTGAGAAAGATAAAGAAAGATAAATCATGAACAAAGAAATGGAAAAATCATTCGCTGAAAGTATGTGCAAGTTGGCGGACATTCGTTCTGCCAATGTCAAGAATAAAATTATTAAACTTTTGCTGCTGAGTGAAACATCACAAAGTTAACCCACTCGAGAGCTCAAGATGCTGCCCGTTTTATGGAGATCCGCCGAGGTAAAGATCACAGAACTGAATTCATCATCTTCTATGTATCGAATTATTTTTTATACTTTTTTATGTACGTATATTTATACCAAGTTTTAAAAGTTCATTGAATTTTAATAATAAATGATTGACGTCCAGACAACGGCTCTTCTCTTATTGATTTATTTTACAAAATCTTAAATTATTCAGTTTAAATTTTCTGACAAAATATTTAAGTAAAAATCCGACTTGTCAAGTAAGAATTAAGAATAAATAATTCGACGATGTGTTGCTCTATTTTTATCATACGTCGAAATTAAAATAGGTTCATGTGGGGTTTGCATAATTTAAAGTTATACTTTTTATAGAATGGCGTAACTGAAGACGTCGTTCTTTTAAAAATTTCTATGGCTTCAAATAGTACTTTTGAGTTGCATAGACTGTTAATATCACCGCTTGGCTATTAATTATTACTCTGAAAGTGCTAGGGTTTTTTCAGGAGACTTGTCTGATATCCTCGAGGCCTTTAAACGGCCATCGGATGCCTTAATTTTGATCAGAAACGCTGTCTAAGAAATTCTACAGATAATCTAGACTCAGCTTCCTGAGTTTTTTTTTATCAATCGTTCAAAAAAATTTTTCAAACATTAAAATATTTAATTTAAAAATTTATCATACTCCGCCGGGTGTTTTTCCCCCGTATGATTTACAGCCGTATTATTATTAAAGTTGTAGAGTAAAAAATAAGTTTGTATACACAATTGGAGTAAAGATAAATTTACCAAACCCAAGACCTTAGTTTAGTTATTTTAAGAGTGAAGGAGAAAGAAGAAACAAACCAAAGCGAAATCAAGAGGCTGAACAACTACAACAAGACTTTCGTCGTACAGCACACCGGATACATAGGATTTAGCGTAAAACGAGTGTAGAGAACGCAGAGCAGGAGTTACGCCTCCATCTCTGGTGACCTCCTCATTAGTATCCGCTGTCAGTTGATTCGATTTAAACGACAGGCGCTTCTCATTTGCCTTCAGCTCCCTCTCCAAACCAGTCACCCAATTAAACTGTACATATTTGCGTTATTAATATTTATATTTCTCTATAACGAGAGCACAGACATTCCGCCCAATACTTATTTTAAATTCCTCCTGCAACTCACTAAATATTTTTTATTTTTATGTTCCAGGTGAGTACTCAGACAAATACCTCCAGTAATATTAGTTCAAGTGCGCAGATAAAAGGTATAAGACGCTACGAAAATAGTTAAAAGTATATATACATAATATCAAAATGCTCACGCTACTGAATAATTTAGCTAAATGCTTTTTATTTAATTAAATGTACACTAATTAAATTGAGTAGCATGACTTTAAATAATCCTTACACTGGTACACACACACTAACTTCCAAGTCTCATTGCCTTCTGTTTTATCCTGATCTTAGCTCCAGCTCCAGCTCATAAACTGTCCTCTGTCCAGTACATATCTATATCCCACTACTATACACAAACATTCTCATTCTCATTCTCATTCTCATTCTTATTCTTATTCTCATTATCGTACTTTTTCTTAGCTTATAATGTAAATCTCAGTATTTCCTCCCTAATACATCCACCGACTCGCCCTCGTATTGTAAAAGTATATATATATAGAGTATATATGTACTAATTATACATACGTATCATCACACAGCAAAGAGGTCCCTTGTTTGTAATGATGATCCTCGTTTTATACACTACTACCATAAAGCCTTTGTCATTAGTGCTCTCTGGGATCAATTAAATCTTCGATTAGCTGGCCAGGTACCTCTTCTAAGTATCGCAGTTTATTTTAATACTTTTACTAAAATACGTATCCTTAATTTAATTTAGATTTATTTAATTAATATTTTAATTACGTCGCTTATTAATTCACAGGTGATTAATAATATTATTTATGGACAGACATAAGTATTTTTAACGGCGTAAAATTAAACGTGAGTGTGATATGATGTGTGTAGGTATGATAAATAAAATTTAAAGAATGAAATAAATGTAATCTTAGTACATTATTACTCAAGAGTCATGACTCATGAGTAATCAACTGTGAGTAGTAGTGGATCCTACACGGTATTGTGAATATATATGTGTGGAGAGCATGTGAGTATGATGTGAGAGTAAGAGAGATTCATGACACACGGTATGTAATGCATGATGCTCAACGTAGGATGTAGGAAGATGCTCGCGGCTAGTAATGATCACGATTGAATGAGAATGAGGCCGCGAGGGAACCAATACAATTAACCTCAACAGTATGCCATCGCTTTGTACATGCACATATATATAGATATGTGTGTCCATGGGCAAGGATGTGAATGTAAATGTGTAATGTAATGTATTATAATGTGTAAGACTCCGCCTTGTTGATGTTTATACATTACTTACATTTTCAGATGATGATTAGTGTCTTTTAAAGTATCGTTACTTAAATAATATACATTTTTACACGAAAATATCCAAAAGTTGATAAATTTTAATATGCACACCTACGTGATAAAAAAATGGTCTAAGTCCACGGTATCTTGGTGTTTAATTTTACCCCGGAAACGGTATCAATACACAGAAAAAAAGAAATACTCGACTGAAGGTAAATATTCTTGATTCAAGAAAATTTTTTTGGAAACCTAAATTTTCTCAGATAAAGTAGAAATCTTCTCCGACCAAGAGGAATTTTTTTTAATCAAGACAAATTCTCTTGGCTCAAGAAAATCTTGACTTGGTTCCCGGAAATGTTTGTCTTCCAAAATATTTTCTTGACTCAAGGAAACTTTTTTTTCTGTGTATAACAGCAGTAGTAGTTTTGAATCAAAGTGGTTTTCCCGGGTCAAAATATCTAGCCTCATCGAACCTAAATAACCCTGAGTCAAGCCTCACTGAGTAAAAAAAGCATTTTGAGCCTCAAATGATGTTCAAAAAGCCTCAATGACCCGGGTCAAAAATAAAACTTGATTTAGACGGTTTACCAAGTCGAAATTTGGAGCTGTTTTTTATAAGACTAACTCGACTTTTTTTTACGGATATATGAAATACATTAAGTTTTCGCCTTGGTTTAGACTTAACTGGCTTACTTAGTCACGATTTAAGACGAAAAAGTTTAAATCAAGTCGAAATTGATTTGGTTTAGACTTATTCGACTTAAATTGTAAGGCGAAAAAGTCAAAATTACGGTGACATAATTTTTATAAATTAAGACAAATGTAAGGCGAATAAATAACTTTGTTTCGACTTGATCCAGCAAGTCAAAAGTAAGATGAATGACTATTGTGCTAGAAGTAAAGACGAATAAGTTGAAATAAGTCAAAACTAAGATGAAAAAAGTTCAAAAAGTCGAGATCTTATCGAAAAATCGTCGGCAAATCAATAACTTCAAAAGAAAATAAGGTAAAGCGAGCCTGAATCAAGTTTTATTTTTGACCCGGGGAGCTTCAAATGATTCTCAAATGAACCTACTACTCGACTATGTAATTTAAATTTGATTAGTATTATTTGAGGCTTTTTGATCACCATTTGAGGCTCATTGAGGCTCATTGATGCTTTTTGAACATCATTTGAGGCTCAAAATGCTTTTTTTACTCAGTGAGGCTGGATTGAGGTTTACTTGAGTTCGATGGGGCTAGATATTTTGACCCAGGATTGTTTTTGAAGTATCAAAAGTCGAATTGCATTTCAAAAAAAATTTTATTGTTTCAAAAATTGATGATATGCCAAATTTACCAATTTATGAAGAAATGCAACGAATATTTATCCGCATCGGCATGTTAATGTTATTGTATGAAATGTGGGAATAAGATTTTCATGAGTCGAGTTTCATTGCAAAATCAGCGAGAAAATAGAATTATCAAAGATTGATTTATCATCTTCGTGTTTGCGCGCGTGTTGCCTCATATATTTCACCCCATAAACACGCGACATCTCTTAGACATTCTGAGGGTCCTACATAAAGTGTAGAAATGATTTAACGAGCGAAACACCCGGAAATTTTGAGGCGACGTTCGCGCTTGAAGTGCGCAGTAGACTAAAAATCGTGTAAATATGAGAATCACATTAACTGATACAAAAAGAAAAATAGTTAATTGAGAAATCTGAACTGAAGATTCGAATTACTCGATTATTTTACCAACTAAATGCTTGAAGATAATTATCACCAGGGGTTATATGTTATTATATATAATTTTGTTTTTCGTTATTTTCGAAATAATTGATATTTGATCCCTACTGTTTTGTTGGATTACAGAGGGTAGCGTCTACCCTACCTACTCTCTACCCGGTTGATGTGTAGGTGAACAAGCTAGCTTGTTCGAGCAAGATATAGGTTCAAGCCATAATTGTGATGCCAGATACCCTATACAATCCACCCTCGTGAAGCCAACTATATTCACGCACAAAACAATCAAAAGTACATATTTTCCAAATCATTTTTCCGGAATACACAATAGTGACTTCCATTATCTGCTCCCAGCTTGATACCAAGGGAAATTGAAAAATCCAATGATCCTTCATTTTAATTTATTTTTTAAAATTCACCCGAGCTCTCACGTTTTTACAGAAATATCCGAAGTTTTTTTTTTTAAAATGAAAATTATTCATTTTTCTATTTTTGTTAAATTCAATTAAAACATATCCTCACACCTCGATCCTTAGATTCCATATTCGATCACCTCTCTATCAGCAGTAGTATCACTTATTTTTTTTCTGTCCTCCTATACTGTAATTAAATCTCAGTTTCCACTTAAATTTATTTATAACAATCACACGCGAAGGACTTTAGTAATTATTTTCTCTGAGGATCTATTCTGCAACAATTAAAAGCCGATAGAAAAAAAATTAAGTCAATTAATTCCGCGGAACAAAAGATATCGTGTCTGCGTACTCGCTTACAGAGCAGGCGAAATCACCGATCTCGGAATTAAAATGAATTTTTTAACGAGAATCGCTAAATAAGTCGAGGAAAAATGTAATAAAGTCGTTTACTGAGATGACTTTTTAGCAATAGTGTGCTTGGGATACTATTTAGCTGGATTACATAAAGTGTAGACATGATTTAACTTGAGCGCATAGATGAAAAGTTTTATAGCGAGAGTAGACCATGAGATTAACGCTCGAGGTGTGCAACGGCAACTATAAATAATTATTTTTTCAATTTGTTAAGATATTTTTTAATGGTTACATCTCATTAAAAAGAGGCGATTAACTGTGATTGTAATACAATATTGGCATCTCTCTGAAGTCTGGAGTTAAGATAATAGCACGACTGTATTACGACATGATATGCCAATTAACGTCAACCAACTCGACGATTAAGTTATATTCTCAGCTGTGTTAAATCAACGTACTCTCGAATCTTTATACATCGTCTACTTATTTGTCTTACATTTTTATTAACAACATCCTCCGGTTTCAAATAAATTCATTAAAAAAGTAGCTTCCGAATTTATATTCACAGCAAAGCGCCAGCTTAAAACTTTTTTTTTTTTTACGTTTTTTGGCAAACGAAGTAACCGTATTGCATTTTTATGCCGTCCAATAATTAAATACAATGAAATAAAATAAAAAAGGTATGTTTTTGGTTTAACATAATGCATAATGAGCTATAAAAATAATGTTATTTATCATGGAGTGTATAAAACGTTTATTAAGAAGCTCGCGATTCTCGATGGCATTTGAAACAGGTTCAGGCGTGCTTTCGTCAAAATTAATTAATGTTGAGCACCTTCAACGCTGAGTTGACTCGAATATAACCGAAGAAGATGGCGCACAAGAGAAAACAGAGAGAAGGTGGAACAACTGGTTCTTGCGGGAGTTAGGGCTCTTCGATTCTATCGGACACTCACATCAACACAACCGGCTGAGCTCTCTCTGTGTTGTGTATAAGGAGAAAGTATTTACTTGGCATGCCAGAGTTGAGAGATGGTGACTATATGGTACCAGGATTTTTCTCCTACGCTATTCCTATATATATTCATACACATATGTAAAAACTTAACACACACTCGTACCTACATATCTACGTACATATATATGTACATTTTTTGGGGCGAGACATCATCGTTTCACGACTCATAAATATAAATATATATATCTTGAGATACCAACCGGCGTATCGTCTCAATATGACTATACTATGTTAAAACTGGCTTCGCCGGGTACGGACTGGCTATCGCCGACGTACGTAAACCCGGACTTTTCATTGCTCTCTCGGACGTACCGTCGGATTATGGAAATGCTGGTACGCGAGGCCTACCTATACCTATAACGACACACATATATCTACACGCACACGTACACTTTTGTACATAACACGGGTCATTCTATTCTTATTCTCTATATACTACTATATATCCGTTCTCACTCTTTATTATTGTAATACTAAAAGTTACGAGCGGCCAGTCGACTCGCTCCTGATACCGAGACTTAATTTATGAAAATTACATAAAATAGAGAACCGGTAGCCAGCGACATCACCGAGGCGTACGTTATCAGCAACGTACGGAGAATAATAAACTGAATCCAACCTACCAGCACTTTTTATCTATATCTATATATATTTTGACTTATCTCGCCATTTTTAGGTACTTCATTTTTTATTTGTAATTACAGTTTTTACACCTCTCATAAGAAGAAAAGTGCTTGCAAGAGTGTAAAGATATATATAGATTTTTTTATGGCATCGTATATTGATAGGTGACGATGAATTTTATGGGGTAACTAAATAATAGATAGCGATGATTGTAAGTTGCCATTTTAGAAATTTTAATTTATTCATTAGTATCTTAAAAAAATACTACCAGAATCTTAATATAGGCAGAGTTGGCTATAAATCATAAACGAGTGAATTTCATTGGCATAAAAAAATTTATTTTGCGAAGCAATAATTTTAATCGGTCGTATTCGGCACATATTGTACTACTATCTGTACGATTTTAATTATCCTCGCTTTCAAAAGTTAATAAAAGTTATTAATTTTTATTGTGCCAGATTATAAAAAGTATATTTAATGATAGACCAGCTTGTTTATATTTTTGCGTATAATTCAAATTAATAGAGTAACAGAAATTATAAAATTTTTTGCACTGAAAAAATTAATTATACTAATCGAAGCTTAACGTGTATCTAGTGAAAAAATAATCAGCGAAGAATGCGATTTCCGAGTAATGCCATCGTTTGAATACATAATTCTTAATAATTAATAGTCAACCGCTGACATTTACAGTCTTTGTTACTCAAAAGTTCTATTTGAAGCCTCATAAATAGTAGTGTGAACTGCAAAATTGCTGGTTTGAACTATGTCTGTTAGTACTTTTTACTTTTTTTTCATCAATGGAACCCGAGTCGAAATATTAGACGTAAATTGAACGTTTTTAACGTTTTGAACGTAGATTGGAGTATCATAAATTGAAAACATATTTATCATAAAACTAAAACTCATTTATACTTCCAATAAGAAAACATACACTGTAAAAAATCCGGAGTGAATTGGGAGTGAAATAAAATCCGAATTCACTCCGGATTCACTCCGCCACTCGGAGTTCCGGAGTTTAGAAAAAAATCACTCCGCATGCGGAGTGAATTGGGAGTTTTTTTTTAGCGGAGTGATCTCGGAGTGACGCGGATTTTATTTCACTCCCAATTCACTCCGGTCCGGAGTTTTAATACTTAAATAAATTTATACTAATTTATATTAAACTGCTAAACAATGTGTGTGTGTGTGTGTGTGTGTGTGTGTGTGTGTGTGTGTGTGTGTGTGTGTGTGTGCGAGTGCGCGTGTGTGTCTAAATGTGTGTGTGCGTATGTGTGTGCGTATCAGCTGATCAATTATGTAATACGCGAGTTTTTACTTCGATTTTATTGAGTGGAGTTATTTTTTATTAATAATATTTACAAAACTCCGCTCCGGAGTGAATTTCACTCCGAGGGGAGTAAATAATTAAAAATTCATTCACTCCGCATTCACTCCGGATTTAATCGGCATTCACTCCGCGAATTTTTTACAGTGTATACATATAAGCATATACCAAAAAATTTTTTTCATCGATTTTGTACTCCTGGATTATAATCACGTCAATTCCCTAAAATTTTGTCGTCCGCTTTTCTGGCTCTTAAATGAAGAATTCGTATTTTGAAAAAAAATTTTTTTCAGTTTCATACTCCTATCCTTAACATTATATATGTATATCCGTTCATATATTATGATATCAAAGTGATGAAAATTGTGATTACAAATATTGAAATAAATTAATTGATGTTATCATTAAACTAAAATCATAACTCATGAAATTACCAATTTTTTATGAACCAAAATACAAAAGAATCGTTCAATTTACTTTCAAAACGTTAAAAACGTTCAAATTACGTCTAATATTTCGACTCGAGAATATAAACTCATATTTGAATACGCGGTTAATAAATTCGAAATTACAAACAAAAGTACAGAAAAAAAATGAAATTAATGAGGCAAGTGATGTAATGAACGAATATTTATATAAACGAGAATAATGATTCGCCGGAATATAACAATAACACAAAATGTAGTGATATCTTTATCCAATTTAGTCGGTATATTATCCAACTGATAACTTGGTACAAAGCTCTGCGCGATTCATGGACTATTACGTCCAGTCTGCTCTTTTCCACCCACTCCACTCTCTATTATTCCAATGCATTTTACCATTGTCCAATTAATTTTCTCACTCTCCCGTATTCTCGTTACCCCGATCCACCGATTGCGACACACGATGCATTCGACGCGGAATCAACCACACGAGTTTCCATACAGACCAATCAGCAATGCAATCCTCAATCCGTGTACCAGCGTAGTCCTACATCGGTACCTACGCATTTGTTCAACACTTACACTATCAGTCTGTTTGTGCTGCCACTGCCCCTGGCACATTCAATAATTCATAAGATAATTATTTTTTTTTAAATTTATCAATTTTAGCTTTGAATAAATTTTTAATTTACAATCGGTCATTATTCTGATAATAACAACAATCATCACCATTATGCACACACGAATGTATATAGATATATATTAATAATGTACTCCCACTGTATCATTACTAATTATGTAATGATAAATACGTCAGTCAATATGTCTAATGTATAAAATTATGTTAATTTCACATGCGCCGGTGCAATTATTTGGATGCGTGAGTAGCGTTTGGAAAACTGTTTATTGAGTATAAGAGAGATTTGCTATTACTATTATACACCAAAGCGTTTATCCCGTGATTTATATTATTAACATGCATGGATCGCGTTGCATTCGGTCAGGGTCAAGGTCTCATATGTATATAAACTCCCATCAACATCAACATTCTTCATGAATCCTTATACTCTTAAATATTATATTATTTATTTATAATAATATTCCTGTAAAAGTAAACAAATTCCGCATTGAAAAAAAGATTTTTTTGGGCCAAAGATATCGTATATTTGGATATGGCCAAATAAATATTTAATTGCGTGAAATAAGTGATTTATTTGTGGTAAAGAAATGACCCAATTGCTACAAATAAATAAGGGCTTCAAATATATGTATAGTATCGCCAAATTTTAGGTTATTTGTCACAAATTTAATATTTTTACTACAAATAACTTATATAGGGGAAGGGGGGGGGGGGCAAAACGGGGTACCCCCAAAATTTGATAAAAAAAATTTTATATTTTAACTGGTTTTTAAACATTCCAAAATCACTTCTGTAAATATAATTAAGCGTTACTTTGAATTTTTTTTGGTAAACTTTTTCAAAAATCAATTGTCAGTTGAAAAATATTAACGACGTTTGTTTTATGATAAAAACTATGAAAAATTTTTTTTCTTCTTTTATATCCAATAAACATGTAAAATATAATTTTTCTTCCTGTAAATTACTTAAAAAAAAATTCAACTTAATCAAATTCGTTCAAAATCCAGAAATTTTTTTTTATACCTTTTTTAGGGGGTACCCCACTTTGCCCGCAGAAATGAAAAAAATTTTTTTTTCAACGGTAACTGAAAATTTTTTCTATTTACTTTAAATATCATTTAAAAAAAAAAAAATTTAGCGTATTTGAGTCCTCGAAAACTTGATATTTCCTTAAGTACCCCCTTTTGCCCCTCCCTCCCCTATTTCCGTTAAATTATAAAATTATTTGAATCAACTGTCATATTTTGTTGTACCAAATATATTTATTTCTCATTAAGAAATATTTAAAAAAAAGCCACAAATAAATTGATTTATTTGACACAAATATTTATTTTTAACTTCCCGCTAAGAAAATTGTAAATTTTCAAAAATTCGGGAAGTTATTGGTTTCGGTCCGATTTACGAAAATCGAATTTCCATCAGATGTCGACGTTTCGAGGTCCTAGGAAGCTATCCTGACTAATTTCACGATGATGTCCGAGTGTATGTATGTGTGTACGTACGTACGTACGTACGTATGTATGTATGTAAATATTCATAACTCTTGAACGGATGAACCGATTTTGATCGTTGAGGTGTCATTCGACGCGGCTTGTTAATGTCTTGAGGCCGTAGAAATTTGAACTTAATCGGTAGGGTGCGTTCAGAGATATTTCAAAAATAAAATTTTTTCAAAAATGTTTTATTTGGATAACTTCCAATTTGCTCGATGGATTGATTCCAAAATCTAATCAGCTCTAAAACTCTATAAGCCGCGTCGAATGCCACCTCAACCATCAAAATCGGTTCATTCGTTCAAGAGAAACCGTTGACGAAAGAATTCAAAAAAAATTTTTTCCTTGGTTTTTTTGAAATTTCTCAAAAACGGCTGAGTAAATCAATTTCAAAATTCGACCAGCTTTAGAACTTGATAAAACGCGTCGATTGCCACCTCAACCATCAAAATCGGTTGATTCGTTCGCGAGATATCGTGGAAGAAAGAAATGCTAAAAAATGGTTTTTTACAAAACAATGGCATACAAAAGTATTTGCGAGCTCGAAGAGCTCGAAAATATATTCACAATAATGTTTTCGAGCTCAGCGAGCTCGAAAACAGCGGGAAGTTTTGGGGCTGGCCCGCAGGGTCAACTGACAGACCGATTTTTTTCAGTGCGTTGATCCGACTAATTTTTTTATAATGAAAAAAAAATTTTAGCAAATATTTCTGTGACGGGAAATCAGAAACTGCAGAAATCTTGTTAGTTTTAACTTTCACTTGAGTTTAAGATTTTCTCCATTAGTAAAAATTACCAAGTCACACCTTTTGCTGAGTCGTCTCACTAAGTACAGAAAAAATGATCACTGTTATTAATTTTGCATTGTAATTTTTACCCATTAATAAGTCAGTTAACGTATAAAAGTGTCAAAAGTGGTAATCAATACCAACATTAAATTTTTTATTAGTAAAATATAATTTTTCACACCTATAAAAATTTTTCAATAGCGATGGTAATTATTAATTGCGGATATTAATTTTTACTAACGACACCCGACAGCAATTTATCATAAAAAAATGATATTGTTCTTGTTGCGTACTCTGAATAATTACTATCGTTCGAGCGTATTTTTTCCCAGTTATCTGAAATATTGTCGGCCGGTTTTTAAATATTCATAAGCTCCGAGTTACTCTCTAACTTTTAAAAGTTAACAATGCTTTGGATAAGGAGTTTACTGGGATTTATAGCCCAGCGGAAAGCAATATATCAGTGGATATAAATAGTAGATAAATGTAAATAAATCAGTGTCAATTGATTTGTCATTTTGAGCCGCGACGATGATAATCGAATGGTTTCGCCATCGCCAATATATACGTTAAAACGGGCTAACTATCTTAAATGAGTCATCAACGTAACACAAAGACGGCTTTGACCGTTATCGCATAACGCCCAGCATATTCGTGTCGCCTCTCTTGGAGGTAAGGGCAAACTCGGTATCTGTAAGATCGTAACTCGACATGAATAGAGGTGCGCCAACCGTGATTCTGCTCTACTCACAAAGTTGCGGTTTTAACGACGAGACGCTCGCCGTCGTCGCCGCCGTACCGCCACCACAGCCGTCTATCGCTCTCACCGTGTTCCATATACGTGTGCATATTATACTTCATACTTTGTTGCTAGGTTTCATGCTTGCGTAAATCTGGAGGCTGATATTTTTCTCTTCCAGACAAATTTAATATATTCAAGCAAAGCAAAGACGGCTTACGTATGACTGCTATATTAATTTTTTTTGTAAATTATTTACTGATTTTATATTTTTATGGAAAACTACTCTACTGATTAAATATTTGTGTGCATGTGTGCGTGTGTGAGTATATGTCGGGTGTGGATGTGAATAAAAATAAAAATGCAAAAGTGGTTATAAAGGTATTTTCATACTGGATACTTAAGTCGTATCGCTTTTATATAAAGATAGACGGGTAGGTGGAAATAAAAAAAAAAGGATACAATATAATAGGATGAGGTGGAGAAAAAGAAATAGAGGATGTATAAAGTAAGTACTGGTGTGGTTGTGCACAAGGCGAAGCCGCAGGAGATGCACGAGGATCCTCAGACTGCAGTCCACTGAAAATACTTGTAGACTTGCAATATGTTACTTTCTACAGATATTATATACAACCGATGACTATGTGAGACAGTCACAATACAAGTAACAAGTTAAATGTATTACTTTTACTAATATTATTACCGAAGAGCCACAGGCGGCCCTATGACTACTACAGGAAAATTCTTTCGACTACACAACAACACTTTGGTTTTATTAATGATTATAATAATGCTATATTACGACGATATGTATACGACATATGTAGAATATATGTGTTATTGTCGTTGATGTATGTCCCAATCAATTTACGATGAGTACTCGGTAAATCACACTCTCTCAATACACGTACCAATAAATCCAAGTAATTTATGTCAAATTATGTATTTTAATTTTTTACAAACGCTAATGTTTTGATGAATAATCATATGGAGTAAAAAATAAAATAATAATAATAGTAGTAATAAAATTTGAATTATTTGTTTGGAAAGCAGTGAAAAAAATTGGCAGCAGAGAGCGGTGTTTAAATCAGCAATTGTTGCTGTCTATTGCGCTCGTCAGTAGTTTCTATATTACGCCTAAAGACGGCTTGCCAACTCAAAACCGATTATTTATGTCTGCCATATACGTGGAGCTGAACTCGGCAACGCAGTATTATAAAACCGAAAGGACAGACTTAACTCATGGCTAGAGACGCAGACTGCAGACTGCAGACGTAACTGCAAACTACAAAATACGCTGGCATAGACTAGGCAGGAGAGGAAAGCTTGACAGAGTAGCACCTTAACTAACCTACCGTACCAGAAAATGCAGTATAGGTGACTGGTAGCTGCAACACCGTCTTGTCACTCGTTTCTCCAATATAACGAGGTGATACATACATATATGTACTGTATGACGTTCGCTATATATATATATATATTGCTGAGCACTTAAAATCATGTGCCATCTCAACGGCCGCATAAAAGAAAAAAAAATAAACCGTGCAAACGTGTTAGTGCAACTTGCCATAAGTGCAATTATACATACACACATGTGTATATATATGTATATATATTTTTTTTTTTACATGCGTCGACTATGTGCACTACTGAATAACTGGCATCGACGAGGGAGTGTGAAAAGAAGAGAACTCTCATCAGACGCCGAGGGTGTCGCTAACAAGACACGCGCACCCTCTAAGGGGATATACCTTACACATATATTACAAATGTATGAGTACGAGTGGTATGTGGCAATGATGCATATATGTATATATAAATAACTCACACGATGAAAGATCACGAGCTATTCTTAATGACTTATCGGCATCACCGTAGCACAAAAGTCTGCGTTAATGATGACTCTACGATCTGACTACGCCTTCGTTATTACTTTTTTTTTTTTTTTGTTTTTATCCATTACTTATTCTCTTTACTACTCTTAAAGACTGTGTAATAAAACGTCTGTCAGCCGTCAATAACATATAAGAAGCGTTATTTAAAATTTATTCATTATGGTACTTAGCGGGTGTATTGTTTAGCCCGATAAGAATTTAATGAAAAAAATGAATCCTCGAGATTGAGCGAGGATAAGTGCCGCAATCTTACTAAAAATATATGTTGATGATATATGTAAAATAAGGAAATACACTGGGGTAAAAATTTAGTCGCTCTCGTTTCATGTTATACTTGTCGTAACATGATGTGAATTATAAGTTAAATTTAACGGGTTTTTGCTCACCACAATTTACGAATTGCTAAGGCAAACGATAAAAAATAAATGACGCCGCGAATTTTCTCTGGTTTGCAGTGACTTACACATAACACTAAATATACGGGTGGATGCGGTGAAGAGAGTGAATTCAAGCGGCAGAGTACTTGACAGTCGGAGAGAGGGGTGCCAGCGCACACTCGTCCTTTATCCGAGAGAACGGTGGAAAATTCGCTAGGACGTTCGCGAGAATTGTCGCAAGAGAGTTATGTGCGTCAAGTCCCGGTGACTCAAAAAGCAGTTGCTAATCTTCTTAAGCATTTTACCTGCTCCTGTTACTGCTCCCAGCCTCTGCTACCGCTGCTGCTGATGCAATGTATACGGTGACATGGATTCGCAAGGGTGCGTGTGGAGATCTTGCGAGAGCTGAGGGCTGTGCGTATGTCTACGTCGTTTATTTATTTTAATGAGTCTTTCCCCCTGGGCATTCACGCTGCTACTGACGACGTCCGCTCTCTCACTCTCTCCCACTCTCTCTTTTCCGTCTCCTCTCCCGTCATCATCCACTGTGCTCTCTATAGTTCTATATAGTTTTATATATGCAGTGTATGCACCAGTCGGGCACAACTTTTATTTCTTTCTCTTTCCGCCACTCGTCAACTCTTTACTTGTCGGTTTTTTACCCACATGACGACGTCGACTACAACCTCGACGACGAGAACACGCGTGGAAAATAGTCATCAGCGTCAGCGTCTGCATCAGTCATCAGTATTGTGCATCATAATGATAGACTTTAAATTTCACTTGTCCTCATATGATAATTTTATATTTATAGGTTTAAATTATCATAAAGTTCAAAGTGTTAGATATTTAGATTTAAGTTTTAATCGAGATATATTGTGTAGGTATGTGTGCACACGTGTGGACTAGAGAAAAAGAGAGTGAGCACAAGAGTAGTGTACGCGCGATACTCGGAGGGTTGAAAAAAACGGGTTGCTACGTATCCCACGCGAGATCAATGCACGCAGAGTGCAGTGCCCTGCCGAGTACTCTAACTCTTAGTGTGCATCGTCTACGCATCATCTTTGCATATACAGCCGGCTTTCATCCTTCTCAACTCGTCCCTTTTCCTCCTTCCTCGTGCGCTACATGCACTAGTAGTATGTGCAGTGTATCCCTCTGCGGCATTCTCATTTTTTATTTTTTATATTTTACTTTTATTATTTTCATTTTATTTTTTTTTTTTTTTTTTTACATATATATATTTTTTTGCTCTCGTATTTGGATGCCCTCATTCATGTACAACTTTTCAATTGAGGAACAAAAAAGTAAAACGAAAAAGAAAAGTATGCATCTAAACTCTCCGCCAGAAAGAAGTAGTTACTGGTTATAAGCTTTATGTTTATATTTTTTTACTCCATATTTGTGCATTAAAGAAAGTTATTCAGACGATTTAACAGACATTATTAATTATAATTACAATTATAATTATTAATATAAATTTAGTGCATAAATAAACCAAAGATAAAAAAAAAGTAAACTAAACTACTATGGAAAGTACTGCAGTGTTTGGATATTTTTATCGCCTAGTTTTTGTAGATGATGCATTTCTAACTCGTTCTTACTCACGTAGAGCTTACTCTCACTACGTCTTGGTTGATGTTCCTCGAGAGGCTAGGGTGTGAGGTAAAAACGTACAGTGCAACATTCTATCAAGTGCCATAGACCGCGTGCGTGTGTATGTAGAACGAATACTCATCATAGATCTGTGAGGCAAAGGCAAAGGGTGACTATAAGACGATCCACAGTACCCTACACCCTACACCCTATATCTTACACCCTACACTACTGTGTGATGTTCCTCTAAAGAGGTCGCTAGATGCTCTAGTTTTTTTATATGACGCTCTACAGCTCTACAACTTTGTACTCTGCTGCTGATACTTGAACTATAACTTATCTCTTTAAATTACTTTTTTTTTTAATATATTGCACAAAGATCCACGTACGTATTTGTAATTTTACTTTATTGTAAACTAGGGGAGCTGAATTTTCGAGCGATTCAAAGGATCCGGAAAAAAGTATCCAGATAATTTGATTAATTTTTTTAACTTCCCGCTAAGAAAATTGAAAGTTTTCAAAAATTTCGGAAGTTATTGGTTTCGGTCCGATTTGCAAAAACCGAATTTCTATCAGATTTTGACGTTTTGAGGTTCTAGGAAGCTATCCTGACTAATTTCACGATGATGTCCGAGTGTTTGTATGTGTGTACGTACGTACGTATGTAAATATTCATAACTCTTGAACGGATGAACCGATTTTGATCTTTGAGGTGTCATTCGACGCGGCTTGTTAATATCGAAGCTGTAAAAATGTGAGCTTAATCGATAGGGTGCGTTCGGAGATATTTCAAAAATAAAATTTTTCAAAAATGTTTTATTTGAATAACATTTATTTTGCTCGATGGATTGATTCCAAAATCTAATCAGCTCTGAAACTTTATAAGCCGCGTCGAATGCCACCTCAACCATCAAAATCGGTTCATTCGTTCAAGAGAAACCGTTGACGAAAGAATTCAAAAAAAATTTTTTTTTTGGTTTTTTTGAAATTTCCCAAAAACGACTCGATAAATCAATTTCAAAATTTGATCAGCTTTAGAACTTGATAAAACACGTCGATTGCCGCCTCAACAATCAAAATCGGTTAATTCGTTCGCGAGATATCGTGGGAGAAAGAAATGCTAAAAAATGGTTTTTTTTAAGACAATGGCATACAAAAGTATTATCGAGCTCAACGAGCTCGAAAACAGCGGGAAGTTTTGGGGCTGGCCCGCAGGGTTAACCGATAGACCGATTTTTTTTTCAAATATGGAAAATTTTTTCTAAATGGCCCGTGTTACCCCAGCTTCTATTATCTATGAAAATTATTATTGAATTTTTTTTTTCCTGTAAATGAATTAATTAGAATTTTTTGGGTAATTTTTTGTCACATGTATTATTTATGCCTCTATATAAATTCAGTATTCATTTCATTCATCAGATCCGGGTGTATTTGATTAACATACATATCCAGTTGTTGTAGAGCTGCGTGTCGAGCCAACTTGTTATATCCAGCCCTTTTAGCATTTTCACTCCATAGTGCCTCCGCCCTCAGTACTGTGGATCCGCTGGCTCGTGTTGTCCATCCTCAAACATGTCATTTATTTTAAAATCCTTTTTCATCATTATATGTCCTTCTATATTATTATTTTAAATGTAATATTAAAGAGGAAGGTAAAGCGTAATGAAATATCCGAGTGTAGATAAAAATATTATTATTTAGAAAAATCCATTAATTTGTTTTACAAACAATTTTAGACAATTATCTGATGTTGTAAAGTCTTTTAGATCAAGATTATAATTTTAATTGATTACTAAAAACTCGGAGTTTATAATTTAATAAAAGAAATGCAGGTAAATTCTTATGAAAAATTACTAGTCATAGTGACTCGTGAGTTTTTTTTTATTTCAAGTCCTGGTACACAGGGAAATAGGATATTACGTAACAAAAAAAATATTTTTATGATGAGAAATATTTCACTGAGAATAAAAGTTTATTCATTTCAATTCAGAATTTTTTTTTAATTTTACATTAGAATTGTAAAGTAAAAATTATCTTTGGCAATTTCAGTTACTTATTATTTTTCACGTATGGTAAATTAATTTTTACTCGAAAAATTGAACAATCATCTAAAAAGTGATAAGAATAAAAAATAAATTTTCTTTCCCGATTAATAAAATTTTATTTTCTTTGATAGTCTCGTAAAACCCAAATAGTTAGGCCGCTATTGTCACGGTAATTTTGAACCATCAAATTTTCTTCACAAATTGCCCAAATAAAATTTGAATTTCGGCGCCGGGAAAATTGAGGACATGTATTTTTTTGATCCTGAATAAATTCACCAGAAATTACGCGCCGTACGATTTTGAATAAAATTTGTATGAAAAAAAAAAAAAATTACCAATAATTTTAATTCCCATGCATATAAAATCTGAATAAAAAATTTTTGAGAATATTCCAGCCCACTTCCAAACATTTTACGTCAAATAAGATGTAATTGAAGTCCGTTATATATTTAACGCGTTTTCACATGTATATAAAAAAAAAATAAAAAAAGTATTCAAATGTAAAAATAAAATTATTTATTATCTAACCGTCTTTTAGAAATCTCTGAGAAATGTCTATGTATAATCAGCTTATAAACATACGTTAAAAAAACATGTTACTAAATGTAAATATATATATCTATATACGTGCTGTCTACGGAATACTGCTATAACAAAAAAAAAACAACAGTAATTTAAAACAAGACCATAAAACGGATCAGTGATCTTATGACCATTAAATCTAACATACGAAGAACAAAATATCAAGGGATCAGAAACGATTGCAGGTTTTTATGGCGTACCGGTCTTTGATAATCTTAATATTTATTGATTTTTACATTCTAATTTTAAAGATTACAAAAACGATTCCCGGTTTCCTAATCCCGTCACAAGGATTTTCTTTTGTACTTATCGTAATTTATTTATATTCTGCATATTTATAAAACCTCGTATCGTTTTAAATTGTCCGCCAAACAATCGCCATTAAAAACAAAAAAAAAAATAACCAAAAGTTGAGGAATTATTTATAAACGTGTTTTGAGTGTCAAGTTTTCAGTCTCACGGAGCATGTAATATATAATGTATAATGTAACGAGTGTAATAATATGCATAAAAATAACTTAGCACAATGCAGCGGTTAGTTACAAGTGAAAAAGTGAGCGAAACATAAAAAACAAACATACGACAACAATTAAGTGAGCTGAGGTGATTTAAAAGTATTTTTGAGCGTAGCATGGGTTAGTTTACACCAGTTTAAAGTCGACTATTGGACTTTCTCATATTACAGCAAAGCAGTATGTGTCACCTCAATTGGGCACGTCTAGCTCCAACACGCGTAACCAACAACACGACAACAAGAGTGTGTTAACATCATGTAGCTCAAGGCCACTGGCAATGGACCCTCGACAATCCTCTAATCCCCGAATATTGCACTAGGGTGGTCAATTTTCATGCTAATATAAATCACAACATCTACATGTATACCGGTATTAATAACACTATACATATATAGGGCCCGGTAAAAATACCCACTGCAAAAATGTCCAATAACAAAAATATCCAATAAAAATATTCAATGGCTAACATATATGCTAACAAAACTATTCACTAACAATAATATCCATGTGATAAATAACATTCCAATAATATTTCCGCCTTTGGCTATTATCGTTCCTGGATATTTTTGTTATTGGATAGCCTTCCCATTGGATGTTTTTCACCGGCCGCTATATATAGTGACATATATTCTCTTGACTCGAATTTTTGGTCACTCGAAATTTTTCAATAATTGGGCGGAATGTAAAGAAAATTCGGTCGTATTGAAAATACATTTCTACATAATTTTGAAAACATGCGAATTTTTACTCTGGAAAAATATTTTTTTCTTGTTTGGAAATCCTCAAATTTTTGGAAACTTTCAATCCATAGATTTTTTCATGAGATCTTTGTCGTAGGCCTAATAATTTTCTTAAAAATTTTTCGTGTAATATCGGAATTTCAGAAAAAAATGTTTCAGCATTTTTATATTGAAAAAGTGTTACGAAAATTCAGAGGGAAATTTAAAAATTATAATTGGTGTCTGTAATGAGAGGATACTTTTTTTTTTGTGTGTACATTAAATGGTTTTGCAACATTTCTTTTTGTATACATATGTATTTATACTTTTCAACAAGTATGAAGTACGTTGGTTTTTTATTAAATTGGGCAATATTTTTCGGCATTATTTCGTATTTAACTTAAAGTATGTGTTCACTTTACTCTAATTACATCACTTTTGTGAGTCACGCACATAATTATGTTCGGAGCAAAAGCTATAGAAATTTCTTAAGTAATTTAAAGAGTAAAGAGTAAGTTTGTTAATTTGAAAATAAAATAAATAATAATGAAACTGTTCAAAGACCCAGTCACGCAAAAAATAGTCATATGTTATATGTGTATATATCAACATAATCTGGCGAGTAAAAGAGAAGTAAAGAGAATTGCTAGTCGGGCTGTTGGCCAATCCCCTTGTTGATCCATTTATGACGAGTGCAGTGTGTACTGTACTGATAAAACTGAAATCGTGCAAATCCGGCCAGATGCCAGGATCATTTACACTACGATGTGACATTTACTAGAAAATGTTTATATACATCCACAGTATTCATGTCTGAATAAAAATTACTCTATTATTCTATAGACCAGTCGTTTTTAAACTCAATAAACGTATCAGGTATTTAATATTTCAATAGTTTTATAAAATCCCATCGCTTTTTCAAACCGAAAAATCAAACAGTTCAAATTTTCAGAGCGTTTATTTTATTTTCACGTTGAAATTACGAAAATAATTATCTTTAACATAAAAAAAAAATTTCATCGATTATTTTTCCCCACGGCGGACTGAAGAATAATAATTTTTTCTCCGACAGATGTTCCCGGATCACTTTAAATCGCAGGGTAAATTTAAACCGAAATTTTCTATCCGCCATAAAAGGAACATTATAAAATATGGCCTAAAGTCTTACAGTTAAATTAATTTGAGCATTAAATATTAAATACACATGTAATGAATTATGTATCGCGTCGTTATGAATGGAATTGTAAATGGTTATGGTATTTCCGACGCATAAATATATTAGCAGACCAATCAATCTTCATAATATCGTGAGAACGTACACACGAGATCAATATAACGATACGGACAATTGAATCACGAAATTAGCCGGTCGATTTACCAAATTTCTATGGATGTTGTACATTGTACATGTGCTGCGTGTTTATCCAGATAATTGCACGTCTACAATTCACACATAATCATAATTTACTCCAACATATAATAAACGCGTAACGTATTTATGTCAATCAATTTTTAAATATTTTAGGCAATAAATCAAAATCAATCAATCACTTGATAATATATATAATCATAAGAGTAATGATAGCAATAATAATAATAGTAACATTTATAAAATGAAGTATCTATATATATAACACCTCCAGTGAACCGGATATACGACATAGCTGCCAATAAGGATGTCTTGGGGACAGAAAATAAATAAAAAAAAGTTAAAATGAAATGAGGATAAAAAATAAGAAGCAGGAGAGGAAGCTGTGACTCGATATATCGGGTTCCAGGGGACACGATCTCCGCGAAAACGGCTGTCACCTCTCTTATGTAGCTGCCATATAGGCTTTTGGCAATCCCCGAACACGCACGACAACCCCTGACACCTTTCTCTTATATGTATAGATTACCTTTAGCATAAGTTCTCCAACAACATTTTTATTTTTATGTGCTTCTTTTTCTACACATATAACCTTTTTTTTATTTTAAGACATTAAATTACATGTAGTAGTCAAAAAGTAAATAATATACTGATGTAATCCTCTACAACAGTTTACCCGACACACTATACACCATCAATATAGAATACCTGCGTTACAACGACACCCAATATTTTTTTAATCCAGATCCAGATAGATACTCACGTTTACATCTATCAACATGAATTTTCTTTGTTACTTTACATTATATGGATTTTTACGTTTTAAAGACTAAAACGCGGAAAAAAGCTTTCAAAATACCGTTTTCCTATCTCGTGTTTAGAGCTCAGTCCATTTATACACGAGTGTCAGTATGACCAGAACAAGAACAAAAAGGGAAAAGAAAGCGTGCATTGCACTTTTTCTAGTTACACACGATTGCTGTAGTAGTACATGTACATGTTCTGCAAATGGGCTCTCAAGTCTTTGATGATTGTCATGGTCATGACGTATGTGCACTACATGCATTTATGACACTAAATCGACTCGACAAAATCATCTCGTGCGTTTTTTACTTTTTACAGTCTTGTCTGAATAAAACGAACTTAGTAACTCGTAATTTTTTTTTGAAATTCAATATTTATATTAAAAATGAATCCTTTTTTATCTACAAAAGATCAAAATTATGTTTTACATCTTTCCAAAATTCATTTTTCTAATCTCTGATTTGATTCACCTGACAAATGAAAAAAATCCGTAGCCACTTTAAGACCCCGACGGAACATTTTTCAGTTTCAATTTTTTTATCACTAAAGTCACCAAAAAATTTTTTTCAGACACAAAGATATGAATCAAAATCACCCTCGATGTTGAAAGAAATTTCACGTCTACTTCATCAGATAGACATTTGAATACTGAACCAACTTCCAGTTGTTAAGTCATTGCTAAAATCTGAGTCTCAAAAGTGGGGATAGACCAATTTTATCCACCCAATTATTTATTACTCATACCTGTACAACACAATAGAAGAATATATATAATGACATATAATTTAACAAGGTATTGTAAAGGCCTAAACGGTATGTAAGGTATTTAATACCTAATCCTTCAATTCGCAAGGTTATTAACAGACAATTGGGCACAATACAATAACTTTTCCCTTCACCATTTTAGGGCCTACCAATTTACAAACAAGCGGTAACTTTAGTCTTTAAGTATCTGCATCCTGAAGCAAACTTGAATTCAAAAAAATTATTGTCGTCATTATCCAAAAAAAGACATTCTTTTTTGGTTTTTAAGTAATTAAGAATTTAAAAAAAGCTCACATTCTACTGTAAATATTAATTAAACTATTGTAATATTTAATTTGGCGAAGTTTTACGAGCCAACGATTTAAATCCCGCGGTGTTAAACTTTTAAACAATGAAGACATTTTAAAGTTAAGTGTGTTTTAAGTTAGCAGGTATCCAACCGCGAAAACGGACACATACCACGTAGAGGTTCATTAAAACGTTTAAGATACATCGTATAATCGATTATTTATAGAGAAGTTTTAATGTGGGAATGCGTATATATAACCAAACATCAACAGTATCCTGATAAGTGCGTAAATGTGGGCATCGTAAAGTTTGCAAAATTTTAATTTTTTTGTAAATAATTCCTTATCTATTATTATGGAGTTGATGTTGACACTTTCATAAACCGCAAATAGTGTAGGATAACCCGATATTATATTACCCGAATATTTTTTTCTTTGAAAGATATCGCGTTGATATACAATTTCTTTTTCTTTTATTTACTTTTCTCTGTAGATTTGCTCAATAAATTTTTTTTTTACCTCAAACACTCTCCCGAGACTCGACCAGCTCTCTGTTCAAGTGACTGTCCGGCAAAGAACTTAATGCGACTAATCGATAATTCAAAAAGAAAATATCCTGGAAAAATCTAAAACCCGATCACGAAATCGTTAACCGAAACAATGATATATTTATGACATCCCGAGTCGAAATTTAGAGCCTATATAGGTCCCTCTAGCCCTAAATAGATCCGATTTAGAGCCCTGTAGTCCTGTAGCTCCGACTTTGAACCTGGAGGTCCTAACATTCACTGAGAGGTCCGATTTTGAGCCTTCAAGTTCGACAATATAAGTCCCGTAATTCATTATAATTGAATAATTTATGATGATTATTATTAATATTATTATTATTACAATAAACCAGGGCTTACAGGCCCTAAATCGGACCTAATTTTAATTTTCATCAGGTCCTAGATTGAGCCCGCAAGTGCTGAAAACGGAAATTTGTAGCACCTCAGGGACCAAAATCGGACCTAATTTAACATAGAAACAGATTCTATTTAGAGCCTCCAAGTCCGAAACAGGTCCGACTTTAGAAGGCTCTAAATGGGCTCTAAATTTCGACTCGGGATATAATGTTGGTTTAAAGCGCCTTATAATCTATTTCCAGTCGATAATACTATCGAATCTCACCGCAATTAGTTGCATATAGCATGACTTTAACAGCTTGCTGTGATTGGCTACACGCTACCGCTTGAGTAGACAATACCCGCAACTCGGACTGAATTTCATGATTTTAATAAACCATTGCGAAAGCTTTTAGGTTGATTGAAGGGCGTGAAGAGTGTATTGCTCGATTATTAGATGCACGTTTCTCACAAGTGCATGCACACCGAGAATAATACATATGAATATATAGCAATACATATTTATTCGGCCACAAATCACTGAGGCCTCAAACTCCATCAGTTGCTATGGCGAATTGAGCTCAAGCACTGAATCATAATATGAAAAATGTCGGGTTATTGATGGGAAAAAAAATCATTCTTGTTATATTAACTCTCTATATGTATATACGATATTATAAATCGCGGTAAAAGTTAATCCGTCAATGTTTTGACCATCAACTTCAATATAACGCTCCGTTCCAAGAGACCGTGAAATGTTACATGGCATTCGCAAAGTGTCAGACGGAGGATCTATCAAAATATTATTAAAAAGTCTCTAGTACTGAGGTTCGTTCATCGAACCGTACATAAAAACCTGTCCTTTATAAAGGTAGTCGATGGACCCACTAAATTTGCTCTTTCAAAGGATTTATTTCTCGTCTTCAAAATAATTCTTTTTTTTTGTTCAATCATAAGCCCTAATAAAATATTTAATAAATTCAAAATTTCGTATTCAAAAACTTTTAAGAAGATCAAAACTTGAAATTTCTATTAAAGGAAAATCTCAAAAAAAGTTTAATATACTTATGTGTTGATATTTATTATTATAGTTTCGGGGACATTAATAAAAAAAAAGTTCTGAGCATAAAGTCTATAACCAAGTGAGCATGTACGCGGGTTACCATCGGCGATTAAATTTTCAGTATAATGTCGATTCTCTTTTCCGGAGTATCGTATCCGGTATTTCCCTACTTGGGTCCTCTTATTCGCGAAAAGTAATATCATGCTCCATAAACTTTGCGGTAGCAGATTCCCCGTAAGCACTCAAGTCAATTTACGACTTCTAAAATAATCCGATCATTCTCGTACTAATCTCGTTCGTACAAAAATATTATATGCACGGGTACATATATATACAGGCCTTTGAAGCTCGGATAAATCTTCGGGGACATATTTTTAATACCCTATTATAATTAATATATAAAATTTGTTAATGTATCGCCTGATATCCTTTTTAGCATAAATCTATATATATTTTAACGTCTTGTTTGTTAAGTAGAATTTGAATAATTTTTATCTTACGTAAAAATAAATATTAAGTAAAGAGCTGAGCCACATGTCCTGTCATAAAAACTCGGGATATGTGCGAGGTGTCTGCAAAATATAACTATTAATTAAATAAAACACAAGTTAATTTATTTTAACAAGGATTCTTAAAAAAACACTACAACAAAGTATATATATTTTGGTATCTGTATATACATTTATCACACTTTGTATACCTTTGAACAAATATACATTCTACATATTAAAGATAGTATTATAGTTCTCGGTAATGTACATATGTGTATGCCATACGTGTAAATATCCGTAGGATAAAAAAAAAAACCCGCAGAGACGTTCAAAGAATATAAGCTCAGGATGAGATCGTCGTAAAGTTGCGTGATCATAAAAACCAGCACATATGCAATTGCGAGTTTTGTGGCGATAAAATTCACCGACTAGCTGAGCGGGGCTTAAAAAAAAATACTTAAGGTTTTATAACCAAAAAAATGATGAATTTCCAATAGAATTTTCATCACCGTCATTTATCTGAACGCGTATATTTTTTATATCCGTATTTAAAATAACGAAATGAAATAAAATGTTTACGCAATTTAAATATATTGATATATATATTTTTTATCTTATCGACATTGAAAAGTAGAAAAACTAACATTTGCTTTTATTTTTATTTACTGAGAAATGATAAATTTATTATTTATAAAAATAATTTCTGGAGTGGTTTTAAAAAAAATGAAAATTTTTTTTTTTATTGTTTTTTTATCAGCTTTTATTTTCATGGCAAGTTATATTTTTTTAAAAACAGTGGATAACTACATTACTTTTATGATTATTTATAGCCCGAGCTCTCTAAAGTATCGTCGTCATAGTCGGCTTCTTCACGCGATAAGAGAGAAAAATATAAAGCTGGAACGGATCCACTTGTTTTTCTTACATTTTGTCGTGTTTTATATCAGCCTTGTTTGGTCTCAGACTCTACGATCTCTACCCACACACTCAACTTATAAGATTTTATACTTTTCTACGATTAAAACTCGTAAACCCCATTGTTGATTTAACTTGAGGACTTACTTTTTTTTTGAGAAACCATAAAATTTTTAACTAACGCCGCCGCATCCCTACTCATGACTCACAATACAAACTCATCATGACATGAGTCATGAGTCATTAATGCAACCAATGGATAAAACTCAAAAATTTATTTATTGTCAGAAAGTGATCGAGATATAGATTTATCTGGCCGCCGCTCAAAATTTTATGTTTCAAATACTAAAATAAATATTTTATTTCATACTTTTCATGATAAAAAAATTTTTTCTGGCCTTATCAATCAAAGGGCATGGAATTGTTTATCGATCGACCGAAATTTAGTAGAAAATTTCATCAGTTACAACAACGGTCTCATTGAAAAATTGACGAATTCAAAATTTGAAAGGTTTCATAATGAAAGATACAAAAAAAAATATTGTCAGACAATACAACAATAAATAGAGAAAATAATTAAATTATTTATGTCAGACAGGAAGCGATATAAAATTCAGAGCGACATTTAAAAATCTAATTAAGAGCTGACAGAAATTTTTGAAGAGGAAACGTTAAAAAATGGTACTAAGTGACACAGTCTAACGTTTCATACACAGATTAATTAACCATTATCCATTTCTGATATTTATATTTAATGAGATACTTTGATGTTAAACGTCATGACAACTGCAACAGAATATTTCGTCTCATTGAGAATATAACATCACCGAAACTCAGTCTTATTTTTATTTTTTATGCATATATTTATGCGTATCACCAATTTAGAATGACTGTATGGATTAATGTCACTTGTAAGATGATGTTGAGTGTCATCATGCTTGCTAATCCTTTTCTCTCATCACCATTAATTTTCGACAAGTTAATCTGCATACCTTTTTCTTTTTATTATTTTTTAAAATGTATGCATATATACATAACTCCTTTTAAATAAGAATTGCATCTACATAATCAATTTATCACCTCTTCTTATTAATTTATTTTGTTCGGGCTCTCAAAAATAAGTTATTGGGTGTAGTGTGTGAGTGTCTGTGATTTTTGTTATATTCTTTCCACACACTGCTCGAGATCATTCTCGACTCTGGACTCTACATCGTCCAGTCTCAATTCTCGATTCCCAAGTCTCAACTTAAACTCTCCCATTCTCCATTCTCGATTCTTGACTAAAAAATAAAAATGTAACCAACGAAAAACGTAAAAAAATAGCTGGTACCGATAACACGATTTAATGGTCGTAGCAAAATATCCAACGGTCTAAATCGCTTTGTCTGGTGGCTCGCCGTTCGGAGAAAAAGGAGATATCTCGATCTCGGATATATATGTATATATATATAGATAGATTTATATATAAATGTATGAATGCATGTATATGTCTGTATATGTGGACAAAATGGGATGGCTGTTCGGTCCACACCTTGGGTTCGTTGTCAAGTCGTCTGTCTTAGTGTCGGGTCTAGAATTGCGTCTTCGCACACAAATTCATCGCGATGTTTCTCACGTCGAAAAACGATCTCAGGTAGACAGAAAACGGTGCTCGGTTTGTTTTTGCAACAAAAAGCTATTGAAAAACCCGATCACTAAAAAAAAGTTATATATAAAAGTCGTATATAAAAAGCAAATATAAAGTAGCCTACACTCAGAAAATTAAGTAATTGTGTTTATTATCCTAAATTTTGATTCCAATCATCTAGAATGATTCGAAAGTTTTCAAATGCCAAAATAGTGTTATAATTTTTTTTAATAGAGATAATAACATCAGGATGATACCGGTTATTATCAGGATAGTAAAAATTACCATCATGATGATAACAGTTACTATCAGGTATTGTAATTAATATTATTATGATCTAGATGATTTATTCAATCATCTAGATAATATTCACTACTATCGGATTGATAGTAAAAATTTTACCATTACTAGATGATAATTTCTATCATTTAATTTTCTGAGTGTAGAGAAATGTTCTTCCTTAACTTTTATGTGCTAGCGTTTTTCCTAGAGACTTCTCTGAATCCTAGAGAAATTATAGAGAAATGTTCTTCTGTAATTTTTATGTGCCAGCGTTTTTGCTCTAGGATTTATCTGAATCCTAGCGAAACCGGAATGAATGCGGAGTGAATTCGGATTTAAATTAAATCCGGATTCACTCCCGATTTTTTACAGTGTAACTATTATAATTTCTGATGGTAATTGTTACCATCAGAAATTATAAATATAACTATTTAGAATAATAATAGTAATTAACTCTAGTTAACATACATGATCGTAACAATTATCGTCCATATGGTAAACATACGATCTAGATGATTTATACAATCATCTAGATAATATTCACTACTATTGGATTGATAGTTAAAATTTCACCATCACTAGATGATAATTCCTATCATATAATTTTCTGAGTGTACGTACTCTCTAAAACTAAATTAGTGAAAAACCACTAATTACTTGTGAATATTCACTAATCTAAATTGTCCAAAGTATACGACTATGAATTAGTGACTATTCACTTTTGAATTAGTAAAAAAAACAACATATAGAATTAGTGAAAATTTCACTGATTGAATTAGTCAAAAATGTACTAATTCACTTGTTGACGAGGATTTATTTGGAAAAATATTGTATCGTTACTAATAATATTGTATCAAAATATTATTATTATTATGATTATTATTTGTAATTGATTATAAAATTTTTTTAGCAACTTGATCGACTAAATTAACAATTAAAATTACTTTCATACGGTAAATATTTATATCATAATTATAACTCATAACCTGAATCTATTGTCAATAATGGTTTTGATTCAGGTTCGGTAAAAAAAGTTGGAGTAAAAATATAAAGCTATTAAAAAATAACAAGATGTATTATTTAGCAACTAAATTAGGTTTTATTTAATTAACTTACTTGAATTAATACTGTTCAGTTGTATTTAAAAATTATCGTAATTAATTTTGCCCTGAATTTGATAATTCAACGATAGAATAAAAAGTCCTTAAGCGAGGCGCCACTAGTAATCATTGTAGAATCCGGGGAATCACTAATGAATTAGTGAATCTAATTCAAAATCACTAATTTTGTAGTGAATTTTAAGATCACTATTTCAATTAGTAAAATTTTCACTTATTTAGTTTTAGAGAGTACGTCTATAACTTTTTGTACGCATGTGTGTATGTGTGTTTTAATGGACTCTGATTAATAATTGGTGAATGAGAAAGAAAGTTATTTACCAATTGATTAATAAATGTTATTGAATTTGGTTTTATGGATTTAAGCTGAGTAAAGGCCACGAAAGCCCCGCAGTAGATTGTAAGTACGCTCCAGAGTAGAATATAAGCTCCAGATGAGAATAATGCTAGCATGTACGCAATCTTGTTTGCTCAAGTATAAGAGAGTCGTGCACGTGTGTACCTAAGCAAGTGTCTTGTTTGCCGAGCTCGCTCGTCATTGTGTCGTTTAAACATCCTCGTCCATTTTCTCTTTCTTTCTGTGACTTGTATTCGTCCAGTCTATATGTACTGCTTTGCTTGAGTGCTCATTATACTTTATCCATCAATATATAAAAAAAAGACGTCTATGGCGGCATCTAAAATCCTCACCATAAAAAAAGTCATTTAAATTTCCCGACAGAGGCTTATTAATTATTCTTTTACTCTATCGTCGGAGACTGTCAATATAAATAAATAATAAAAATCTGTGTCTACATATATACATATATATCATTGGAGATTTTTCTCAAAGAAATTATTGTGAAGTAAAATTAAATTTCCTCGAAATAAATAAAAACAGTTTACATCTGGTGCTCAAAAGCCACAAGAAATAATTATTCGCTCACTCTCTAAAGATGAATTAGTGAAAATTAGTGAATATTCACTAATTTCAAGTGCAAACCGAACCACTAATTTCAAAAAGTGGTTCAGTTGGCACTCACACAGAAAAATAAAATTCTCGACTGAAGGTAGGGGAAGGGGGGGGGCAAAATGGGATAGGCCGGCAAAATGGGATACCCTCAAAATTTCGTAAAAATTTTTTTTTCTCGAAAAACTTTCGAAAATGGTCAAAAATGACATCTACCCGGGGAAAACGATTTAGATCTGACCATATATAATTATATCTGATCAGATCTGATTTGTCAGATCTGGCCAGATCTTTAAATTGTCTCTATCTGACGAGATCTGGACAGATCTGATCAGATATAATTATATGTGGCCAGATCTAAACCTTTTTTCCCGGGATCCCTATTAAAAAAACAAAATTAAATTGCAAAAAAAAATAATATAGTTTTCATTCGATCCGAAATGTAATCTAACGTATTAGAAACGTTACTTAGAAGAGTTATACATGAATTTGATTGATGAAAAAATCCCGATGACTGCTGGGCTCGAACCTGCATCCTTCAGATCCAAAGTCTTTGACGCTATCCACTGCGCTGCTCCACGTATGTGATCGCGTGAATGTAAATAATCAGATATGAACAATTTTCATGATTATATCTGAGCAGATATAACAAGATCTGATTATGTTAATTGTTGTATTTAGTTCAGATATAGTTATATCTGGTCAGATCTTACGACATATACGCCGATCTGACTAGATATAATCATGTCTGACAGTCTATCTAGCCTAGATCTAATTATATCTCATTAGATCTGACCGGATATAAACGGTGGTTGGCCAGATATAATAAGATCTGATCATGTGTAATTATTAGTTCTGATCAGATATAAATGATCTGCAAAGATATAATTTTATCTGATCAGATATAATTTTATCTGGTCAGATCAAAATCATTTTCCCCGGGTAACTACTTAATCGGATCTGATCGAATCTGATGCTGTTGACAACTTCGATATAGTTATATCTGGCCAGATATGATAAGACCTTTTCATGTCTAATGTATTTTGCAATCCAGATATAGTTATATCTGTTTAGATCTGGCCAGATATGATAAGACCTTTTCATGTCTAATGCATTTTGCAATTCAGATATAGTTATATCTGTTTAGATCTGGCCAGATATGATAAGACCTTTTCATGACTAATGTATTTTGCAATCCAGATATAGTTATAACTGTTTAGATCTGATCAGATATGACTAGATCTGATCATGTCTGATGAATTTTTTAACTCAGATATAGTTATATCTGTTTAGATCTGATCGGATATGACTAGATCTGATCATGTCTGAGCTATTTTTCAACTCAGATATAGTTATATCTGTGTAGATCTGATCAGATATGACTAGATCTGTTCATGTCTGATGAATTTTTCAACCCAGATATAGTTATATCTGTTTAGATCTGATCAGATATGACTAGATCTGATTATATCTCAAATCCCATATCTAACTAGATATAAATAGATCTGATCAGATATAATTAGATCTGACCAGATATAATTATATCTGGTCAGATCTAATCCGTTTTTCCCGGGTAGTATCATTTTACACTATTAAAAGCTAAAAAAAAACATTTTTATATTTTTTGCGAAAAGTATAATATTGGCGCCAATTTCAAATTTTGAAAAGAAATAACAAGGAAAAACTTCTTTAAAAATATGTTGAGAGTAAATTTTATTACTTACATCAATTTAGAAAGACATTATTACATCAATTTTATTCACTTGAAAAAAAAAAAAAAAAAATTACTTTTTTTTGGGGTATCCCATTTTGCCCGCAGAAAATAAAAATTTTTTTTCTGATGGCAGTCTCAAATTCGTTATATTTATTTCAAATAGAATCAAAATGAAGCTAATTTACAATATGTATGTCCCTAAAAACTAAATTTTTCGTTAAGCATCCCGTTTTGCCCCCCCCCCCCCCCCTTCCCCTAAATATTTTTGATTCAAGAAAATTTTTTTGGAAACCTAAATTTTCTCAGATAAAGTAGAAATCTTGTCCGACCAAGACGAATTTTTTTTAACCAAGACAAATTCTCTTGGCTCAAGAAAATTTTGACTTGATTCCCGAAAACGTTTGTCTTCCAAAATATTTTCTTGACTCAAAACAACTTTTTTTCTGTGCAGAATCAGTGAATATTCACTTATTTCACTTATTCATGTTTAGAGAGCAAGTTAATTGTGTCCCAGTCTTTGATGATAGTGCGCAAGTGCACGTACATTTGAATAAATAATAACAAATACTTTGCGTAAATGGAGTCGATAGCGGATTGAGTCATTACTTGTCTTATGGTTTGAAGATATAATATGATGCATTAAGTTATTCAAAGTAATAGGAATATATTAACCGATCATTCTTATCGGATTTTCAAAATTTTATATTCCTCTTGAGAAATTATACACATACAGATAATTCTCTTAGAGCTCTTGAGGTTGTTTCGCCGATAGCTTGTTTAGTACATCATGTTCCCACGTTATATTGGCGAACGGATGCTCGATAGTAAGAGTTGAGAGCAGAGAGTAGAGAGTAGAGAACCAGAGAAGAAGAGAAGAAGTACAGGATATATACTTCAGTTTGCTACGTGGGAGCCTCTTCATCTAGTCTTCTCTACAACTCGTCTGTTTGCTGACCAAATGCCTCGTGGGCTTCTCTATAACTCTGAGTAATTTCCGATATATTTTGACTCGTCACCTTATTAGTCCGATAAATAACTTCTCGCCATATATATGCGCACTTGTGGTTAAAAAAAAGTTAAATGCCTCCTTCATAAAATTAACTTTTCATTCAACACTCGTCTTCAGACAAATCTTCAGACAAATCACCGCAGCGTAAATTGAAACCATGAAAAAATTTTATTGGCATCAATAATTCAATTTTAGATTCAAAAATTTTCTAAGCGATAAATTTATTTTATGCGACAAATCACAGACTCTGATGGATAATAAAATAGTTTAAATAAATTGGCAAGAACAATTACAAGTTTTGAAATAGTTTAGTAACAGAATCAAATAGATTGCAGACCGGATGAACATTCAATCGGCCATAAGATTCCTTTACTTAGTATTGCACGAATTAATGTCAATACTGTTCCGCATTCCTCTTGTAAACTTGTGTCGCTGAGAACTCGCTTGATATAAACTCCATCCAATAAAATACACATCTATATATATATGTATATGTATATTTAAAATGCAATCTAGTTATAAGAGCAATGTAGTTACTTTTTCATTTTATTATTAGTTATGTACCCACTATATGTCGTAAACAATATTTTTGCCTGAACATACTTTTTAAAAATAAAACAAAACAAAATTAAAATAAAATGTTGTTTATAAACAGATTATACATGGAGATATACCGGCTCTACATGAACAACACTATTAAAAAATCCATATTTTTTTTCGCATTTACGACATCATATATATCCACACTCTGTATCTCTCTCCCGCAATGACAGCGTAATCCTATTACGTTAATTTAAATTTTCATTGGTGTCAACTTTTCTCAGTAAATTTAATATCCAAATAAACGTTAACAGATTACATACTGTAACGACCTGTATATCTATACATATACACTAGGGTGATCCAAAAAAGAACAAACTTTTTTTTTTTTTCCAAACAGGTTCAAAAGTTTCATTTAGATAAAAAAAGACGCCTGTGAAAATTAGAGCTCTTAATATTAACATTAAGAGGTTCCTCATCGCACTTTTCTATTTCCCATAAGAATAACATGGGAAAAATTTTTTTTACGTCTTCTGATTTTTATAAGTAGCTAACGATGCGTCATAGGAATAAATGACATGCATATTTTTGTAGGGAATTAAATGCTCTACAAAAAAAGATTCTTATCATTTTTTGAGGAATCTATTTGTTCAAAAGTTATTTGAGGTTGAAGTCGAATTCATATTAAATTTTGGGATTTTCTACTTTTCCGGCGAAACTATCAGACTTATTACAAAATATCATCAGACCTTTTTTGTAGACAATTTTATTCCCTAAAAGTTATTTTGAATAAAGTTTTTTTGAATTCCGCATTTTTTTCTAGTTATTGTCATTTTAATGTCAAACTCTGAAAATCGATCAGAAGACTATTTTTTTATGAGCATGACATTAAAATAAAAATAACTAGAAAACAATGCGGAATTCGAAAAAACTTTATTAGAAATAACTTTTAGGGAATAAAATTGTCTACAAAAAAGGTCCAATGATATTTTGTAATAGGTCTGATAGTTTCGCCGGAAAAGTAAGAAAATCTCAAAATTTAATATGAATTCGACTTCAACCTCAAATAACTTTTGAACAAATAGATTTATCAAAAAATGATAAGAATCTTTTTTCGTAGAGCATTCAATTCCCTACAATTATATGCCTGCCAATTATTCCTATGACGTATCGTTAGCTACTTATAAAAATCAGAAGTTAATATTAAGAGCTCTAATTTTCACAGGCGTCTTTTTTTATCTAAACGAAACTTTTGAACCTGTTTGGAAGAAAAAAAAAATTTTTTTTTGTTTTTTGAATCACCCTACTGTATATCTATACATATACACTATATACAAATGTATGTATGTATAAAAAAAATAAATAGCAAGTAGAAGTAAACATGATGCACAATTATTTATATTCACTGTATGTACTATTATACAGTATGCACAGAAGGTCCTCAGCTCAGATCACGTCGGCGTCGGCGAATAATAGCTATATAACCTACAACAACTTTAAATGGCCCGTTATTACCTTATATACTTGGATCATTGTATCTTGTCAATAATTTTCCTCAGATCCTCGGTACACTGTCTTTTATTTTTATTTCTTTTATTATCTTGCAACAACGAGGACGATACGATTGACAACGGCAGCAACGTCAATCGTTTAATTCGACTATGTACATATATATGTATATGTTTGAGTACGTCTGGCTGTATTAAAACGAAAACGGTATGCCAATGGTAGTGGATGAGATTCGCGCACTCTCAGTATTCAGCATCAAGCTGTATGCCCTCTCGTCTCTACTCAGTATATATCTCGAATGCAAATCCCTCGGCGAACTACCGAGAATCGTGGAACGTCCTTACAAATGGAAATCGACGAGAGCTCGTGGCGGACTCAACGAAAGGAAAAATAAAATAAGACTAAGTAGAATAGGTATATATATATAAATGTATATACAAGTAGCAGGAAAAGAAGCAGAAGTAAAAAGAAGAGGAGATGGAGGAGTGAAGAGTAAGGCGGCTGGGGTGGAGGATAAAAAAAAACGTATAAAAAGGTTGAGAATGAGCTCTGTGAGGCAAACGTGCTGGTAAGTAAGGCAGAGTCTGACCGCGGTAAGGGAAACTAATTAAGACACGGTTGATCTCTCTGAACAGAATTTCATGATCGATTAGCATAGGCGATAAAGAATCGTGAGGTGAGTCGTTGGCGTGTGCACGACCTTAATTAACGTAAGCCAATCCATTTTTTTAAAACTCTTTTTACATATACAGAGACACAGTTAAACAACGTCAATTGATTGATACATTTACTAAGCTCATTTATGTTCTTTCTAAAGTAATACGAACAAGTGTCGCTTACATACACGGAAAGAAAATTATGGCAGCAGTTCCCATAATTTTGTGAAATTTTTTCCTATACCATCATAGGAATTACGACTATAAATTATGGGAGCGGTTCCTATAATTATAGGAATGTTTCCCATAATTATAGGAATAGTTCCTATAATTATGGGAATGATACCCATAACACTATTGGAATGGTTCCTATAATTTTAGGAATGGTTCCTATAATTTATAGGAATACTATCTATAATATTATGGGAATCATTCCCATAAATTATAGGAACCATTCCCATAATATTATAGAAATGGTTCCTATAATAGTATGGGAACTATTCCCATAATATTATGGGAATAATTCCCATAATGCAATTGGAATGGTTCCTATACCATTATGGGAATCATTCCCATAATATTATGGGAATAGTTCCCATACTATTATAGGAACCATTCCTATAATATTATGGGAATGGTTCCCATATTATCATGAAAAAATTAATTTAAAGAAGTGCGGTAATCACTTCTACAATACACAGAAATATTATTAAACATAAAAACAAAAATTCAAACATTGAAAAAAAAAATCGTATTTGGCAAAAAAACATTAAAATTTTTAACAAGAATTTTTTGTCAGCACAAAACATTCAAGAAAATTCAAATTTTGGGAAATTTCTACACTAGTGAGCAAAAAAAAAATTTTTCTTTATCCCTTAGTCGAAAGTACGCACTTCCCTCCCTAATTTTAAGGCCTAAAGTCTCATTTCCCTCTCCTAGTGGAGTTACACGCGCCCCACTTACATCGCCGGGAGCAAAAAATTTTTTCGTGCCTACGGAAACAGCCGGCTGCTGCCATCTACTGAACGTCTACCACTTTATCAATAAAATTTTTGACGATAACATCATAGATCGTTGCTTTATTTATATATATGTCAGTGTTTTTGTGTCTCGTTGTTTGTGATATTTTAAGTAAACAGTGTACTTGCAATAATAAAATGACTGAAAAAGTATCATCTGATGACTTTATGGACGAGGATGAGGTGATAAAAGATTTTGATGCAGAGGCGAGGTTAATTATTGAAAGTTTATGTATTCATTTATATATTTTTTATTGGCAGGGAAAAAAAACTTGTTCATAGGCATAAATTTATTTCTTTCGAAAAAAAATAATTTTTTTTTATTTTTTATTTTTTATAAGTATAATTATGTCTTTTTTTTTGTTTTGTTTTTGATGCCTGCCCCCGCCGACCAGACGCACTCGCTTCGCTCGTGCTTTCAAATGTCGCGGGGCAGGCATCAAAAACGCAACAAAAAAAAAAAGAGAGACGGAAAAAAAATTAAAGTTTTATGTATGTCCGAAAGAGGCGCGTCAATAGGGAGCAAATAAAAAAAACATGGCCGACCTGTCAGCTGAAGGCAGAACGTGGTTGTATTGTTTATAGTATTCAAAAATGTAATTAATAAACGTACTTTCGACCAGGTATAAAGAAAAATCGTATACACCACACGGGAAGATAGTTGAAAGCCCTACCCTGTGTGTCATGATGCCCTCGGCTTCGCCTCGGGCATCTTATCACACAGGGCAGGAATTTCAACTTTCTTCCCTTGTAGTGTAATATACTATTATGATATTATAGGGATGGTTCCCATAACATTATGGGAATAGTTCCCATAATATTATAGGAATAGTTCCTATACCAATATAGGAACCATTCCCATAATAGTATGGGAATGATTTCCATACCATTATGGGAATGGTTCCCATAATGGTATGGGAACTATTCTCATACTATTATGGGGATGGTTCCCATAATATATGGGAACCATTCCTATAGTAGTATAGGTACTATTCCCATACCATTATGGGAACCATTCCCATAATGCATAGGAAAACTTCCCATAATTTTCTTTCCGTGTATATTCGATTAATAATTTAACGAGCACACTCGATATAATACATGACACGGTAATTGTTTGCCACGTGTTACCGTATGATAATGCCAGCTAATTGTTACATATGCTCAGAAACCTCAAGGATTTCATCCTTTTTATCTATACGTGGTTTCACAAATAATTGCCCCTTGAATTGCTGCTCGACTGCAATATGTACTCGATCTTGATCATAAATATATACATATACTGTAATGAAATGATACATATTCCAGATCATCACTTAGACTCTAGTCATCACGACACACTAGTCAATCACGGATTTTATTCGGTAAACCTCAGTGCTCTAACCAATGTATCCCATTAAACAGATAGCCCTTTATCCGGGCCTCCTTATCTTCTTTAGCTCCCTTAACCCCTTCACAATGAATTATTCATATCCTCGACTCAATCCTGTACAGAGATCCACCGCTTCCTTCTTCCCTCACTTTCTTCGTCTTCATATATACATACATACATACATACATATATATATTTTCTACTTGTCCTTCTACTTCGGTTTTCACAGAGTACGGCTCTGACGCTTATTCTCTTTCAGCGGGTTTTTGAGTACCGCACAAAATTTATTATATATCTTATATACATACACATATATATATTAAAAAGTTGCAATATCATTTTCTGAGGAATAAAAAAAACCTAATATTACAATGATACGATCGTAAGATTTATCTTTAAAGCGTTTTAGTTAACGTATGTCTATCTTGGAAATATGAAACGATTAGAAATACGAGCCCATGAATCATGATGATGCTTAACTAGAAAAAAGATACGAGAATGATAGCTCAGCAGTGCACACAATACACATGTATGTAGTAAATAATATGTGTAGTATTATAATATAATATAACCTACACGGGCAATTATAAACTAATGTATTTTATAAACATCTTGTCATGCCCACGTATCTTTTGTTTTAAATCGCCGCGTAGTTTTAATAGTTGGAATGATCGGTTGGCTTTAATATCAATTTAAAATATGCCGAAGGAATTCTATAAATAGTTTATGATAAATATTTAATAATAACCATGATGACTACAATATTTAAAAAGTTAAAAATGATAATAAATAATAAATCAGTCGGTCTTTTACGCGGCTGTAAATTTATGTCGTTAAGTTCGAGCGTACTCTCTCTATACTCTCATTAAAAAAATTTTGATGACCTTCAGAGTGAAAAGCTGAGGCAATAGGCTACTGTTTAAAAATAACTTTGGTATAAAAATATATTTATAGTGTTTTTAGTTAATAAATTTACAAATTTGGTGATGCGAGAGTTACCAATTCGTATATTTTTTGCCTTAAATAAAATAAATCTGCGCTCAGAGATTACCGAGTTTGAATTCGACTATTAAATATGGATTTGACTAGTGTTATAAATAATACGAGGGATCACGGCAGTTTATGGCTTAAACTTTACTCCAAAATATAATTCCTCAAAAATACGCGCGAATTCAACGATCCGGGATTTAAATTTGCATACAGAAATTTTTTTTGCTATCAAAACAAAAAAAAATATTTAAAATCATACGTTAAATAATTTTGAATGAGTTTCTATTTGAAATATCCCATGTGTAGACTCGTCAGCTCATATTACTTCCTGTCAATTATAAATATAGAACATAGACATAGACACGTGGCCAGATTAACTAATAAAATTATTTTTAAAAAAAGGTTTTAAATAAATTTTTTTTAAACACCTTTCATAATTAACGTCAGCCAAAGCCGTGATTAAACTTTTTGAGTTTAACAATAATTTATTATTAAAAATAATAAAAACAACACTAGGCTTAGGTTAAAAATTTATTTTACTTCTCTGTTTCTGGTTCATAATTTTAGGACTACACCGTTTTAACGCTCGTCTCAGCAAGTTAGTTAACTGACAACCGGTTTAATAAAGGCGGTCAAAAATTTTTAACTACAGAGCCCGACACCGTTGTGTATTAGTTATGCATATAATTAACCATGGAAAATTTATAAAAAATGTAATAACGCATCTACCTCTTTACTGTTTAGTAGCAACTGTTCTAACTGAAAGTTTAGGTACAACAAAGATATATCAGAGAGAGAGAGAGAGAGAGAGAGAGGATAAACATGTTAATTCTAACACTATCGCACAGAATAAGTATTCAGTAATGTGTTATTTATGTCTTAAACATATGTTAAGTAGAAAGGATGGGATGTCGTGTTCTATTAGATATCAACGTGAGTAATGAAATAAATAAAAAATAATAAAAAAAGGGGACATAAATACATTTATATATTTAACACTTTATCATCATTATAATCTCATTGAATTGGCCAAAAACTAAATAAATAAAAAAGAGTGTTGGTCTCCCGTATATCAATAAGTTTTAATGGAATTTCGTAGTAATATTATGTATATACGGAATTGAATGTGAATATGGGAGATAATATACACCTACTCGGGAATGAGCAACCGAGAGAAGTCAAAAACCCTATTGACGTACAATTAAGCGCTTAAGAGGTGAACGTTTCGAGATTTAAAGACGGCTTATGGTGCGAGGGAGCAGTCCCACCGTGCCCGATGATATTAACCCGAGTCTCCAACACGTACCAGCACCAACGTATAGTCTATCCTCGACAAATCGCGTATTTATGATCTTCCCATACAATAGCCAAGACCTTTAATCCCCGGGAGAGTCCACCGGGCTAAAGAAGAGTCTTGCGGTATACGTACACACATACATTTACATTTACAAATACATATATATGTGTATCTACATGTCGGTTGAGAAAGAATCGCGTTATATTTTTCTTCTACGCGACGATGGTCCACGTGCGTGCACGTATGAAACCGACGTTAAACCCGGCCTCGGTGTGTACATAAACATGTCACAGGCCCATTATGCAAAATCTTTAAATACGTCGGACAAAATATCCGCGCGCGCGCACAAACACCTATATATAAATATATATACAATACCAAATTTTTATACTGTCCAAAATAAAATAAGTATTTTTTTATTCGACAAAGATATATAATATTAAAAATATAAAACCAGAATATATATTTTAAATATAATATATATGTATTTTAAGTATAATTAATTATTTAATTCAACTCGGGAAATTTTGACGCAAAAGCTATTAACGATTAATTTATTCTCATAATATTTTAAGAAAACTTGGATGACATGATAGCTGACAGCCATTTGTGACAATTATTAAAATGTTTAATTTAAACAAGTGTAATAACGTCTTTGAAATGCCAGTAATCGCGATCTTGAGCTTTATTCATCACGAGTATTATTAAGCAGAATAATGAAAATAATAAATTATATAATTTTATTTGAATTCCACTTAATAAATCAGTGCGAGCAATGAGACGTGAAAAAAGTAGTTGACAATTATTAAATTTAAATAAGCGTAATATTGTCTTTGAAATATAATTGTGAGGAGATTTTCCGTTTCATTCACCGCGAATAATGTGGAATAAAATAAAATAACAATCTACAATAAATAAAAGGATATATATATGTATATGTTGGGCCGTTGTGTTAAACACGTATCTCTGTCGGTTGAAAACGCGTACTACTCCCAAGAAGCTCGTAAATTGAAACGCGTACATGCAAGGCGAACATCCTCGAGTTACTTTCAGGCGAGTGATTCTCTCTACTCGGCCTCTGTGAACCTGAAGATGCGAGAAAGTCACCGCGGGCCCACCGAGTCTGCGGCGGAAATGAAGGACTTGATATATCTGCCCGTTAACCATAACTCACTTAGAATACTCCCGTACGCTTGCGGGTGAGTGTATGTACACTAGCTCCCGCAGCTGTCTTACCCTATAGCAATTTTGCACATTTGTTATTATACTTATCCATAAATATATTTATGTATATATATATAAAATGTAATACGTCCATACATTTATAAATATTTTTATTATTTATTATATCTGTGGGTTAAAATGGAAAAAAAAAAATATACACTGTAAAAAATCCGGAGTGAATTCGGAGTGAAATTAAATCCGAAATCACTCCGCATTCACTCCACCACTCGAAGTTCCGGAGTTTTGAAAAAAATCACTCCGCATGCGGAGTGAATTGGGAGTTTTTTTTTAGCGGAGTGACGCGGATTTTATTTCACTCCCAATTCACTCCGGTCCGGAGTTTTAATACTTAAATAAATTTATATTAAACTGCTAAACAATGTGTGTGTGTGTGCAGGTGTTTGTGTGCATGTGTGCAAATGTGTGCGTGTGTGCAAATGTGTGCGTGCGTGTGTGTGCGAGTGCACGTGTGTGCCTAAATATGTATGTGCGTATGTGTGTGCATATCAGCTGATCAATAATGTAATACGCGAATTTTCACTTCGATTTTATTGAGTGGAGCAATTTTTAATTAATAACATTTTCAAAACTCCGCTCCGGAGTGAATTTCACTCCGGAGGGATTAAATTAATGAAAAATTATCTACTCCGCGAAAACTCCCCTGCGGAGTGAATTTCACTCCGAGGGGAGTGAATAATTAAAAATTCATTCACTCCGCATTCACTCCGGATTTAATCCGCATTCACTCCGCAAATTTTTTACAGTGTATTGAAATTTTAATTTAAAATAATTATTAAAAAATTTCAGGAGCTTTACACATTCGTTTGAAATTTTTTATTTTATCTCTCGTTTACATTTCACATGACAAAATTCTTTTTTTCGTTTTTTTATTTTTTTCATTATATATTAGTCGAATCAATGCGACAAACAAGAGAATGCAGCAGCCGAACCCGAAAAAAATTCAGTGAATGTCACACAATAACGTAATCCAGTTTAAAAAGCAAGAATTTTCAACGATTGTACCACATTATTGCCCTCGCTCGTCCGATATACATCTCATTCTACTCGAATTCGGGGTATTGATTTTAATAAAATAACCTTTTTGTTTAGCGAAAATTTAAATTTAACGTGAAATCAGTAAATTATAAAGTTAATTGAAATATTTGTTTCATCAATCATTTTATTTTATATGAATAATTAAAACCGGGTGCATAGCGAATAGCGAAACTCAACAATAGTGGGACAGTAAAATAAATAAATTATATATAAACTTTTATAGTCGACAATAAAACGGAATTTAAATCCGAATTGAATTAAAATTCTATTAATGTTAAATCTATAATATATATGCCGTGCCTACTAGGTATTAAATAAAATATAAAATATAAAATAAAATAAAAAGTATGGGGAGTTTGCCGAGTTAAAACAATTTAAAGATCACATTTAAAGGCTTTGAGAGATTGGTAATCCTCCGAATAACAGTATGACATACCTGAGAAAGTAATAAAGATAACAGTGGAAATATGACGTGTGTTGTGGTATATCAGTGAATAACCAACCGGCGATAACAAACTTACGACCACTCTTTGTCAAGTACTAAAATCTGTCTGCTCAGGACGTTTTAAAATGAAATATTTAATGATTTCCTCGAACACAATTAACTGATAGCAATAATAGCCTATATCATTATTTACATTTTATTCTCTTTTGCGTCACCATTAAATTAATACTTGCAATCATAAAAAATAATAATAACCACATGCGCAAATGAATAAAAACATCGTCCAATCTGACGTTAAATAGAAAAAAAAATTTTTTTTTAACTCCTCATATTTGCCGCCACTCCAAATTTTTTTTCCAAGTCTTCCATTTTACCCCAGGATCATTCTTACGGTCAATTTTCCTCGTAAAATAATTTTGAACAGAATTTTTTTTTTACGTGGCCCATTTTACCCCCCGCCATTTCCCTGGTAAATTTTCCCCTTCAAATATTTTTGAGCTGCAATTTTTTTTAAACTGATTGCAGCCACTCCAAATTTTTTTTCCAAGTCTTCCATTTTACCCCAGGATCATTCTTACGGTCAATTTTCCTCGTACAATAATTTTGAACACAATTTTTTTTTTACGTGGCCCATTTCACCCCGTCGGCATTTCCATAGAAAATTTTCCCTTAAAATATTTTTGAGCTGCAATTTTTTTTTAACTGATTGCAGCAACTCAAAATTTTTTTTCAGTAGTCCGTTTTACCCCGAAATCATTCTCACGGCTATCCCATAAAAATTTTAAACAAAAGAATTTTCATTTTTCCTACAATTTTCTGACTCCGCATTCTTGTGCTTAAAAACAAATTTTTCTTTCGCTAGTCTTATTTTAAATTATTTGTAACCCGACATGTGTATACACACATGTTATTACACCAGCAATTAATAAAACAAAACTAGGTACTACGAATTACTGAATTAACTACTGAAATAAAACCGCGACCATGACAAGGCCGCGGTTGGTTCGGAATTAAGCGCGAAAGACGATAACAACGATTAAATAAAAAGAAGACTTTATATCGAGCTGTTGTGCGCCAGCCGCTTATCTCATGGACACCCACTTAAACCAGGCCTCTTCTCAAAGCTTTTATACGTACACATATATAAATTATTGTTTTTCATTCCCTCCAGCTAAATATAATTTATTTTATATTGTAAAATAAAAACCTCACACGTCGTTTTAATCATAAACTATTTAGCAATAGTCATTTTAATATTTTTTTTTTTTGTTTCAGGTAAGTCCAGTTAAATAATTACCAATGATAATACACATATGGCTCGTAAGTACTTGAAATATTTTTTAAATTTATTATTTACTCATAACATTAAATAGCATTTTTTAAACTGACGTCAATTGTCACACAATTGGTGTCATTCGAATTAATAACGCCTATAAAATGTAACTACACGTAGTAAATATGTATATATATGACTTTGAATACTTGTTCGTCGTGTGACGTAGTCGTGGTGCAAAACCAGACACGATGAGAGACGGGCAAAGGAACATAAGGAGGAAAGAGAGTAGACTGAACGACAGTAGCCTGGTTGACAGCGCGCGTTCTGTATAGTCTTTGAGTTGCGAAATTGCGGCAACTCCATACTAGAACAGTTCCATTGGTTGAATGCTCTCTTGTCTTCAATAATACATCCACCCATGTACCCATGTACCGAATAACAGCCGACGCACAACATAACACCTTGAGAACGGCAACCCATTGAAGAACACGACTAACCCATTGTCCTTAACTACAATGGATTACTCACTACGCGATAAATGAGAACCAAATGACCCACCCGTACCGAACACCTAAAACCTAAATTTCCAAAGCTCTCTCTTATTACCAACCACGACCTCCTCATATACTTATTCGCACTCAACTTATTTCCTACACTTCTTCTCTTGTTCTTTTACCACAATTATTATCCACATGTAAGATCGTTTTATTTTACTTTTTATTATTATATTTATTCATTTATACGTTCTCACCTTTTTTATACGTGTTTACTCTCCGGATAAATACTTGCATATATTTTTATATAGTTCTTCAAGTCTTGTATCGCTCGCGCTGACCGAAAAAAATTACCCGTACCAGTTTTCAGAATTTTAAATATCGCCGGGAAAAATAGAATGAAATATTTATGGCTGCTCCATTTTCTTCGAAGTACAAAATTTTTAACAATACGGCGGTAAAATTTAAAAAAGCGCATTTTTTGGAGGCTATTATGAGTGACCGCTCATAAAATTACTAAACAATATTTTTAAAAATTTTTCACACATCAAAGGTATGATCAAAGACACCGAAGACTCATTGTCCTTCGCATATATTACATGTAATACGAATAAGAGTCAGCAGCTGATGCTGATGCCACTCATAAATGAAACCCGCGACAGAGACAAGCTATTCAAGTCCGCGAATGATGTTACACGTTACAACTGCTGTATACCCAAGAAAATATGTACTTGTAGCTCACTTAATATCTTATATACATACAAATGTATAACTTTCAAGCTTAAAAAAAATAGCAATAATAAAAAGCAAATATGCAAGTTGTATCTAATATATATATACATATATATGCCTACAAGTGAAGGCATAAAACAATAAAAGTCTTGGTAATTTCTCCAGCGCATGTCATTGGTTTCTTTCACACTTCTGGTTCTCGTATCGCCATATAATAGTGACGGCATACATACACACAAACAAAATAGCCAGTGTCCAGCTCAAGCCTGACTATCTTAGAAGGCAATAACACATAATTTATTCACACTTAAATAAAAATAAACGCAATTGAAATTATGCCTATAGCCTGTAGCACTTACAGAGGTGTAAAAAAAAAAGAAAAAAAAGATTAGCACACATATAATTAAATATTTGAAAAAAAAAAAAAATCTTGACACTGTGTACATATTTATGTATCTTTATCTTAATTCAACAAATAGATTCCGTGAATATTTTATATCGCGGCTCGAAAAATCAGACAGACATAGTTGTGAAGAAAAACAAGTGGATTATTAGCGTGCCAGCGTACAGCAGATAAGTTATGTGCTGAAGCTAGACAACCGCGTGTTTAAATATTTTCCCGTGATTAGCAGATTAACCGTCGATAGATCGAACCGCGCACTGAAGACTTGCGCATCATCGAGCAATTAAAAAAGACCTGATAAATAAATCAACACAGTAAAAAATATTGTGTACACGGAAAGAAAATTATGGGAAGTTTTGCTATGCATTATGGGAATGGTTCCCATAATGGTATGGGAATAGAACCTATACTACTATAGGGATGGTTCCCATATATTATGGGAACCATTCCCATAATAGTATGAGAATAGTTCCCATACCATTATGAGAATGGTTCCCATACCATTATGGGAATGATTCCCATAATATTATGGGAACCATTCCCATATCATTATGGGAACCATTCCCATAATGGTATGGGAATCATTCCCATACTATTATGGGAATGGTTCCCATATTGGTATAGGAACTATTCCTATAATATTATGGGAACTATTCCCATAATGTTATGGGAACCATCCCTATAATATCATAAAATTCTTTTTTTGCACAATAGTGTAGAAATTTCCCAAAATTTAAATTTTCTTGAATGTTTTGTGCTGACAAAAAATTCTTATTAAAAATTTTAATGTTTTTTTGCCAAATTCGATTTTTTTTTTCAATGTTTAAATTTTTGTTTTTATGTTTAATAATATTTCTGTGTATTGTAAAAGTGATTACCACACTTCTTTAAATTAATTTTTTCATGATAATATGGGAACCATTTCCATAATATTATAGGAATGATTCCTATAATAGTATGGGAACTATTCCCATAATATTATGGGAATGATTCCCATAACGGTATAGGAACCATTCCAATTGCATTATGGGAATCATTCCCATAATATTATGGAAATAGTTCCCATACTATTATAGGAATGATTCCCATAATATTATAGAAAGTATTCCTATAAATTATAGGAACCATTCCTATAATTATAGGAAGCATTCCTATAGTGTTATGGGTATCATTCCCATAATTATAGGAACTATTCCTATAATTATGGGAATCATTCCTATAATTATAGGAACCGCTCCCATAATTTATGGTCGTAATTCCTATGATGGTATAGGAAAAAATTTCACAAAATTATGGGAACCGCTGCCATAATTTTCTTTCCGTGTACCGTGAAGTTGAATTGTTAATGAATTTCGTTAATTATTATTATTGTTTTTATCTCCAGCTTTATCTTTCTCAACTTGAGACTTTTTGTTGGTTGTTATTATTTTGCGGTCGCTGATGAAAATATATATTTATCCAGCAGCCAACTAGCTCAGCCACTATCTCAGAGCCCTGATGTAGAATAGAGCTACTGAAAGGCCTAGCAATAAATGGATGCTGCGAGAAAGATAGACTTGAGAGTATAATATACCAGTACCAGCTACATACAACAACTTACTTGCTGCAACTAGGATAGCCATCTTTTATGCACTTTTATACGCTACTACACACGACCCAGACACTATATCTATATATGTATATATATATATATATACGTTTTGGTTATCTATGTGGACATTTCGTATACACCTTGATGGCGTGCGCTTCATCCACGTCATATTTAACCCATCATACACAACAGCCTGTATATATATACATATATAAATATATGTACAGTGTCTAGCATCTAGCGGATGCACTGTAACCTCATCTATTATCAAGCGAAATTTCTTCGGACGGATAAGACAGTCTAATCTCATAATTTTATTTTTTATGGCTCTTACTAGGACTAATAATAATTATCACTGTGACAAAATATATGGATGGCATTCATCTACCGACTATTAATATTGTTATTATGATTATAATAATATTTTTTTTGTTAATATTGCATACATCAGTATGATGGCAAGTAAAACGAGCTAGTATATAAGTGAGTGCGAGAACCACCTGGCTGGCCGCATTTTTCATTAACACGCTGTAAAGCCCCACATGAATAGGTAAACCCAGAGTGTTGTACGAAAGAGTTGCAACCTTTGCCGGGGATGGCTTGCTACTCGCGCGCACACATTTAAAACGCCTCGCCGTTATTTTGCCGAGATAACGGCAACGATGAAGCCAGCGCTTCATGAGAACGAAAAAAAAGATATGAAAAAAAAAAAAAAAAAAAAAAAAAAAAATGTTAAAAAAAAATAAAACAAAAAAGAAAAAAGCTATCACACGTCTGTACACAAAAAGTGGATAGTATATATATGTATATAAGCATCATTTCTCTCTCTCATTTTTATTTCAGTAAATAAAATTTATCCTGTGGGAAAAGGATTATATTGTCAAAGTATTTTTTTTTATAGTATATATTATCTGAATTGATGGAATGAGTATGTAAAAATTAAAAAAAATAATATCGCGCATACTATAAATACATCTATATATATGTAAATATATGGACACATACGTACAGATATATATGTATATATGAACACAGATGCTTTCATGATACTCATATTTGTCCAGTCGATAAATTTATGTCTACTATCCACAAAAATCAAGCAAGCCACGTGTTTTAACTTAGCTCGAGCTCCGCCCCGCCGCCTCTTTCGTGGCTTGCCTCGTCTGGCGACCCTCGAGAGAGCCGAGATATTATACTTCCGCCTTGCCCAAGCTAGTGTACAGTGCTTAGAGTTGAATCCTCTTTGTAAATATATATATAGAAACGCAAAGGTACCAAACTAAAACCTGCTCGAATGATTGTGTATTGGCGTACACATCTACAGCAAATGCAAAAAAATTGTTTTTACTGGTTGTAAAGTGATGGTCGCTAAGAAAGTAACATCTTTGAGAGTCTTATTGTGAGATTGCTAAGAAAATTCCTAACGGAATTTATACCCCGGCACTACCAGAGGACTTTGATGTGATGATGGTACCGAGTGTCGACAACGGGCGTCGAACGGTTAACGAGCTCCGCACGACGGCTAAGGACTACAGAGCCCGCAAAGTGAGTACCAGGATGAGGATGAGGATGACGATGACGATCAGGATGACGCCGACAGCAAGGGAATCAACAAAAATTCTCAATGACTCGGATTTCCGCCAGGGGGCGTTTCTTTGAGCAAACGACTTTTGATTGTCGGGCATGTTGCTGAGAAATCGATGATTCACCATCATCGCCGGTCACTCCTTTATTGCAACGTCATTCTAAATATCTTTTCTCTCCCGTCTCTTTCTCTTCCTGCTCCTGCTCCTGCTGACGCTGATGCTGCTCCTGCCGTTGCTGCTCCTGCTGCTGCTGCTGCTGCCAGTTCGCTTGACTCAGCCACTAAATTCTTGTAGTACAAAATTTCCTACGTCCATCGCCCATTGTTCCTGTCAATAACACATATGGAGAAGGTATTAAATGTAAATGTATAAACATGTGTGCTGTATATATGTGTATATGTAAACGAGTTTGCCTGTGCTCTGACTCAGTAGACAAAAAAACATAATATAATACACGAGAGAGTATTATACAGGGTGTTATGTGTATGCCACGCGGGGTCTAGATTGATTTACGAAGAAAGAAAGGAGGATAAAAATAAAAAAGTAAACTTTAAGTTAAATAAAACAGAACGTGGATATGTGCATGCACACAAGTGCTAGATGAGAGTGTGGATGTCGAGGTTACGTAGACTTGGGCACACAAGCGACAATAAATCTTTGTCCGATTGACACGTGTGAAATGCGCCAGCTAGCTACTCTCCTCTCCTCAGAAAGACCATCATCCTCTAAAGAGACCTGCATTTTTCGCTCGCAGTTTTGCTTTCCTTTGGCTTCATATCTTTAACCAGCCAACCTACACGCCAAACTATGCCGTATATATATATATACATGTACATACATACATTCTAACTCGAAACCAACCAAACAGAATAATGCAAGGAAAGGAACCTTCAAGGTGAACCTACACCATTCAGAGGCTTTTTCGTTTAACAAACTACGACCTCAGGTTACCTACAAACCCATAAAGTTTATCTTCCATTTCGAACGGAATTGATTTGACCCCTGACCAAACTTGGGTTTAAAACATCACACTCTTCGCATCTATAGCTATCACAAAAATAATAAAACCTCATTGTATAATGAAAAATTTTATTTAAACGTTTGCTGTTGTTTTTATAAATTGCCTTCTACATGCTGGAAAATAATTAACTTTTACCGTCTATCTGACAATGGGGAATGATTGTCATATTGTATGTGACAATTATCATTTTTAGGGGAAGGGGGGGCAAAACGGGATAGGCCGGCAAAATGGGATACCCTCAAAATTTCGTAAAAATTTTTTTTTCTCGAAAAACTTTCGAAAATGGTCAAAAATGACATCTAGTATCATTTTACACTATTAAAAGCTAAAAAAAAACATTTTTATATTTTTTGCGAAAAGTATAATATTGGCGCCAATTTCAAATTTTGAAAAGAAATAACAAGGAAAAACTTCTTTAAAAATATGTTGAGAGTAAATTTTATTACTTACATCAATTTAGAAAGACATTATTACATCAATTTTATTCACTTGAAAAAAAAAAAAAAAAAATTTACTTGTTTTTGGGGTATCACATTTTGCCCGCAGAAAATAAAAATTTTTTTTCTGATGGCAGTCTAATATTCGTTATATTTATTTCAAATAGAATCAAAATGAAGCCAATTTACGATATTTATGTCCCTAAAAACTAAATTTTTCGTTAAGCATCCCGTTTTGCCCCCCCCCCCCTTCCCCTATATGTTAACTATTTATTTCTCGTATATATTCGCACTCGAAAATATTAATAGCGAGTCCTGATTTTTTAGACGGCGGATTTCCTCGACAGTAAAGACTGGGGTGCAATCGAAAATGTCAATAGTGAGTCCTGATTTTCTATAGATTTTCATTTTTTTTTTTGGTGTAAAGATGGAAATAGTTTGCTGAGATAGGAGGTATTATCACTTGGTTTTTAAGCCCGTACTTTATCATATATATTTTTGCAACATCCGAAAACCGGCTATTAAATATTTTATTAATATAACAAGACCGAAGAGTTTAACTCGCACATTAGCGGCTTACGGGATGTGCATATATTACTCAATAAAATCCAATATTTGTCGGCAAGGGAAGCATATATCTATATCTGCATACATACTACAAAAGTAAATCTCTTACAATAGAGATTTAAAGTTGTATATATTGGATGGAACGTGTATACGACATTGTAGGTACTTAAACCGGGTTTTCGCGTGGGCACAAATGCTATTATGCGACATCATAGGCTCTTTAGGAAATAAAAAAGGTATTCAAGTCAAAGTATGTTACACGAGTGTCGTCGCCATAGAAAAACATATCCATTTGAGTGTAGTTGCATTCTCACTAAATCATATAATGCTACGTGCAATCATCTCTCTTGTGTCATAGATATATTTTACATAACAATAACAATAATATATAAGTACGACTGTACACTATGTATTTTTGAAATGACGTTAAGTACCACCAGCCTGCAGTCACTGTTTTACTTTTTTATTTATTTTCCTTGATAAAATTTTAATTTTGTCATGACGAAATTTTGACCCTCGTTAAATGAGGCTGCCACTTTCTGTCGGCTTTGTTTCGTTATTTAATATTTTTACGTCATCTGCCGAACTTACTTGAGTTCTGTGAGTGGCAAAGTAGCTGTCAGAGTAAAAATGAAATTTAGGAAACGTTTCTTTCGAAATCAATAATGAAAGGGACCGAATTAAAATACAAATATTGGGAAAATAAATGACTGGGACAAAGTTTACCTTATTCAGTTATTGATAATGCAGACGATTATGCAAAAGTACCAATTAATGTGTATCGTATGTGGTCAAAGTTAATTTGGAAGATACATAATTTAACACAGACGTAGTAATATATTGTCTTTTTCCGGTATAATAAATTTAAAATAAAAATCGTCAAGAAAGGGGACAATCGAGAGTTGGGAATCCATGAGTGAGTTGAGATGCGGAACGATAACAGGTCGTTCGTCTCTCTCATCTTTAGTTCACTACCCGCCGCCGGAACAACAGTTTGGGCATACGTTCGTGTATATAGCCCAATCGTGCATTGCTTTTATACTGCTCAGTAGTATGTACATTGTTACATAGCATATATATCCGCCGCAACGAGGAGAGGAGCTGCCCCGGCTACTGTTATAGGAGAATAAGGAGAGGCATACTACTATATACATGGATCTTTCCTCAGAGTATTAAGCGTTCCGCAAAAACGTTTGCATTATTCATAACCAATTGCCAAATCCCAAACCCGAAACGAACCGTCGCCGCATCTTGCTACGTCACCTTTTCGTTTCTTTCACCGCGCTCTTTATCCTACTTGACAGTTTTTTTTTTTTATTTTTTATTTATTCCCTTCTCGTCCTTATTCTTTTTACAGTAAACGCTATACAGCGCACATACTTACCTATACAATATTTACGTACTCTAAGTACATTAAACATAACGAGAAAATTTTTTTTTCTATTTAATAGTTTAAAGAATCAGCTGTTTCCGCGATTCAAGATTTGGCCGAAATCACGCCAAAGTCGTAGAATTTTATTGAAAGAGGCCGAAAAATTGAGTCGGTCTATTTTTGGCCAAAAAAATTCAAGTGTTCAGTCATTTTTAGGTTTCGTTATCAGCCAAATTTCGGCTTAGATAATTTACAGCCTCGTGTTCACTACCTGCACATAAAAAAAAAAATTCTCGACTGAAGGTAAATATTCTTGATTCAAGAAAATTTTTATGGAGACCTAAATTTTCTCAGATAAAGTAGAAATCTTCTCCAACCAAGACCAATTCTCTTGGCTCAAGAAAATCTTGACTTGGTTCCCGAAAACGTTTGTCTTCAAAAATATTTTCTTGACTCAAGATATCTGTTTTTTCTGTGTGTATCTTTGTCGGCCACTTTTCGGCCAAGAAAAAATTTTATTAATCTTTTGATTTAAAGTTTTTTTACTTGGGTTCAATCAGGCGCAATATATGAGACACAAAATTTTAACGTCCCATTAAATGATGATACATTCAGAAATCGCGACTTTAATTTCTATATGCAGATATATATGTATCATTCATGTATGTATGTATATTTATAAAAATATATATGTATATATATCGGTATATAGATGTGTGCGAAGGTAATTTTGAGACGAGAGTATAAAGGGATGCTAAAAGCCGACACAGGACATGGCAATCGTAAAATAAATCACATCTTTGATCTATATTCAGCTTGGTGGGCTTTTTCATTTTACAGCAATATCGTTCTCTACTTTATACTCTACTGTACACTCTCAGCTCTCTTTTTCTCCTTTTACTTGCGACATTAAAATTGTTACTTTTAAGCTCACTTATATATACATATATATTTTAATAAATTCGTCTCGAGTAAAAAGAAAAGTTTTAATCTAAAGATAATTTACTCGTTGCATCAATAGCAGGCAATTTTATCAATACCAACTACAGAGCTGTTGACCATAAAAAGACATAATAATATAGTCCGTACAATTCGTTTTATAAAATTGATAATTTATTATCTAATATATTGTCAGCGCATTAATGCTTATTGTCTCATTCCTACAACGGCTTCTTCATCTCGCAACAATGCGGTGTACATGGGCATTATTATAATAATATAATAATAATAATAATAATAATAATACATACTAACGATAGAGTATAGAGGTGTTTCGATTTCAACATCACTATCTGACTTTCACTTACCATGAGTAATAGACGTTCACCCACATACATATATTTACTACTTACATATTTTTCTCCATGGATATTTATACAGATAAAAAAATATATTGGGGTTATATTTTAAGATTGGCTGCAGTTATTTGTCTGCTCCATTAGGGTACGAGAAAATTCACCGGCATAAATATCAAGATGAGTCCATAGACTAGAGTAGAGTAGATCCATCCAAAAAAAATACCAGCAAATAAGAAGGAAAAATGTTAATAATAATAATAATAAAAATGACAAAAGAGGAATCTTGAAGGGTTGCGCCGTTATGGGTAAGTCTAAAGATATGCCATTGTTGTGAGTTGAAAGGATTTTAGTATGGAACTAAACTTTCTGATGATGACCTCCATATACCAGAGTGATCTCCGAGTAGATCCATGTGGGGTACGATGGTGCGGGATGTATTCCCGGGCGGAAGAAATGACTGAGAGTTGATTTGTCCCGAGAGATAGGACACGTATATACATATACATATATATAAGAACGTATTTGTGTATAGATATATACCTAGAGGTTACATCTTGGTCAACTACTCGGAGGTCTTCTCTAGAGAGCAGTAGACTTTGTGTAGGTATTGGTCGACTCACACAGACTTAAATCTGACATCTGGTTGGTCGGTTCGTTCGTTATCAGGAACGTCTACAGCTGAAAGACTACAAGTACACAAACGCAGGAACAATCGCCGCGGTGGAAACTCGACACGAGGACATCCACTAGTGCCAACGCTCGGGGCTGGTTCAATTAATACGTGTCCATTGAAACACACATCCAGCCAATGCCCGAGTGGTTGTAGTCCCAGGATACGTTTGTGTGCATGATCGCGGAATATATATATCCGTGCCACGTTTATTCCATTCCACACAACCACTATCCTATCCTCTGTACACGGTTAAGTATATTGTAGTATAGATATTCGTGGGCGCATGTTCACCATGAAAAGGGTAGCATAACCAAGTAGCTCACGACAATAAGCAGGCAAACGTTTTATTAATTGCAATCATCTGTCAGTGTCTCTACAAACTCCCATTATATTTTTAATGTTGGGCTACCGCCGGTGCACGTACATGAGCATGTTCCTGCTCGCCGCGTATCCACTCATTGCACCCGACTGATCCTGCCCAGTCCTTGCCAAAAGAAACATATATATATATATATACATATACATAACCGCCCATATAATCATTTGATACCGAGCCGAATATTTTTTTCCCATAATTATTTTTATCTTCACAACTCAGTACACCATAAATAATATCAATTAATGTTATCATTGTTATGGATCGTACGCCAAATTAATAGATCTATTATGTCACATGTAGGCAGCATGTGATAGTACTGGGGCAGCTAATGCATTTGTAATGTCCTCGAGTGACAGTACATCAAAGTCCTGTGAATCTCCGAGAGTTATAGACAGCTCTCCGGCTTCTAAGTCAATCCATGCGCACATCTACACCCCTAGCTCTTAATGTGTGCTATTATTACCCTGATCTATTGACGTGCGCGTACCCTTTGACTCATCGACAGATAAATCCGGTCAACTACTCACGAGTAATGTACTCGGGACAAGAATTAAATTATTTATTATTTGATAATATTTAATTGTTACATGTCTATGTTTGGGTTTAAGTCGGTGTGTAGGTATATATGTTGGGATAAATACATGTTGAGACCTTTGTAAATTTTTTCGCGACCCTGTGACGGCGCATAAATCATAGAATCGGCATCAGCAGGAACAGAAAAGAGTATACGGGATAATCCGTGCGTACGGTATGGTATAGTAATTCCATCGACGCTTGAGAGGTCGTTGATCCATCGATGTAAGGAGTAGATCTTTTGCTGGCAGGAGTCACGGCCAATGGTTTCTCTTTCCTTTTATATATTATCTCTCTTTTTATCCTTTACTCTCTTGTCCTTTTTCCTACAACCGAGCTATGGTATACCCTGAGCTGAATTTCTGTCTATATACTGTCTATACACTTACACAGAGATAGTTTGTGTGTACCGCGAGTGCGGTATAGAGAGGTGCCGCATGCGGACAAACGACCGCAAACGACCGACTCAGATATGGACTCTCATACTCCTCTCATCTGTAAGTGTTATTGGCTTAGCTAAAAATCGTCGGAAAAACTAACGGCACGTACCGAGCGAGCCAGCTAAAACTAACTTATATGGCTATTGTTAATAATATAAGAGGCTTTTATTTTTTGCGCCCACATTTTATAAAGAGTTTTTGCTGACCGACAAAAACAGACGTTTATCACACTGTCGAGATTGCCAGCTCGTTCCACCTTGGGTTAAGTGTCCGGGCAATTTAACTCAAGTTCATTCCTCATTATGATATAATTTCTTATTTAATGAGTTGCTGTGTCTTAAACGTTGTCAAGATGAGTCTCACGCGGCAATAAACCGTCAAGGAAGAATCACGAGTCAGGTCTCGGTCCCTAGTACTCACTTATTCCGAGTCCCGGGGTCTAAGTATATCGATGATTGAAGACTCGGGTAATTAATAAGTGATAATGACCACAGACTGATAATGATGATGAGGACAGACAGGTTTAGGTGACCGTGAATGTTACCACGTGCATGTAATATGCATAAAGGTAATATGTAAGTAAGCAAAAGGTCAACGACCCCGTTGAGGATCAGCATCAGCAGGCTACAGTACTCTCTCATCGTAGCGGGAAGCCTCTGGGATTGCGAGGCGGAGGCTCGTAAATACCAAAGATTGCTCGCTGACACTTATATAGAATGTAGGTCGTATGGGTCGAGAACAAATATCCACTAAATCTTCTGGTTACCCGACTGCGACGCGATAATGGCGAGTGTGCCGGTGTTACAAAAACTTGACTCCACGCTCTTAAAAATACTAAAACTCTAAACTCTAGACTCCAGACTCTAACCCACCACCAATCATAATAATAATAATAATAAAAAATAATAAAATATGTACCGGCACATTTTAAGTATCAACTAATTCATAGTCTAATGGTGATAGTCGCGGTCGTCGCGTTAGATTAAATTAATCTGAGAATTAGTCGAAAGAATTTTGGCAAAAACTTCAGAGAACATTTTTTACAAGACATTTTTTATTTATTTATTTATTTTCTTTTTTTTACCGAGCTTTTTAGTCTCGTGTGAAACGCGTCTTATTTAACGTGTTATCTGATTTTATTTTGGCAACGTGCGTTCATATGTTTATAGTTATGGAGTGTAAAAATAAATAAATGAGTTTGTAGTTGATGATTATTGTTAGAAAAGAATACCAAGTTGTTACGACGGAGGGGGACGTCTTGGAAGAGACATCAAAGAAAACTACATATCCATTCACACGTCCCGTGTATGTGCCATCCAGCACTGCACATATATATATATACATATATATATGACTGCAATGAGATGAGCGTCGCCGCGATATCCAACTACGTGGACGTAAGCGAGAATTCCAGTCTTGCCAGTGCATACTCTCCTTAGTCTTTCTTCCTTTTACCATTTTTCCTCAATACATACCCACCTACACACACAACCACCTATATATATATTAATAGAAGTATACATACCAAGATGAGCATGTGGTCGAAGCCCTGCGAATAACATGCCAAGACCATAATGTGCCTGAAAGCGTCTTAATAAAATCAACTTGTCATTTCGAAACGACCAGCCTTCTCTCTCTCACTCTCTTATTTTTTATTTTCTTTATTTTTTCCTGAGTCGTCTCTATACCATCCTCATCATCCACAACTCCTTTCAGTAAAGGAAGAACCGTCCCGTGTGTGCGCCCGCATCACCAGCAACACACTCCAAGACCTTAATTCATTCTCATATATGATACCGCCACGTTGTTGTTGTTATATTATATGTACATATATATATATATATATATATATATATATATGCCGACACACCAAACGCCGATGGCTTTCAACATCATCTTCTCGCTCTCAAATCTTTATTTATATATATATACATACCTCGTTAAATTAGTACCACTCATCGATTTGTTAATAGTAACCATATAATACCCGTATAAATATATATTAAAGAAACAAAAAAAAATATATATATAAATTTATAAGACTAAATTTAACTGATGAGATTCAGCATTAAGCGCTAATGCAATTTCGTCCGTATTAACTTGATACTTTTATTAGTACGGTATTTTGTGTGTAATTTTTTTGGGTAAAAGTTATGGGCCGGTGAAGAGGCAGAGGTCTGTTGTTAAAAAAAAATAAAAAAATTCAAGGTCATTGGGTCAAAGGCCTTTCTGCGTGTCATCTTTTTTGCGTAACCTACTTGGTATGGAGTAAAAAGGAAAGACTAGATCTTGTGATGTGGCACATATCCTGCATCCACCTCGTATATACACCTTATCTCTTATATATTTACAGAGGGTGTGCGTGTGTGCCAAGACGGCTGGCTAATAGATGGTGTGCACACGAATTTCAGCAAATATAATAAATTATAAAGGTGGCAAGAGTTTCTGCGTATGAATTCGTAAAAACGCAAAGACCCGAGTGGACACTTGTATATATTTATATGTATATGTGTATATAAATGTATATGACGTGAAGAAGAGCTGAAGGCGTAAGAGAAAGACCAGTCATCCACAAAAGGGCAGCGCAAGCGGACTGTAAACCGGCGGTTTTTTAAAAAACTAAAGGGCGGATGGATATGCTTAGTAGACGCAAGTGCAAGAGACACGTCCAGGTATTCATCTCATTCAACGGAGTCTTAAGTTCAGATCAGATAACGCATGTACACTCTGCTCGACTCTATCTTGCCAGCTTCTCAACGGCACGACCTTCTTATTGCCCGTACCCCTCGCTGGCATCTCTCTATAATTTCTTCGCGCTTTTTTTTACTCCTTATAATACATATTTTATAAATTATTTCACTTAAAAATTTAACAACAACAACAACAGTAACAAAAAATAAATAATTTGGTTATAAATAAATTGTATAAAAAGATAAATGACTTTTATTATACAAGTATAATTTTGTCGAAACGCTTCACGCTCGCTTCTCCGAGCCAATCATCTCTACAATAATGTCTGTACGATCTGTCAAGATAATTTTGAAAACGATCACTCGGATAAATACATTAATACCTGTCGAATTCGTATAATATATATAATGTAATATATTTATAGGTGTTGTGCGGGATACATTTAACGTGTGCGTTCCAACACCTTCTTCGGATTCGATCCTTATTTCCCACCGACACATATATCTATATATATATTCCTAATGCATATAATGTCTTTCATCTATATAATACACCGGCCGTTTAACGCCCCGCACGATGTAATGATTCCTCTTACATATCAGAGTCTACATGTATGTATATATATAACGGTATGTATGAATGTGGTGAGAAATTATTTTACTTATATATTACAATACATAACAGACATGCTGATTGGCGCCTACGTTATAACCGCAGATGGACTGATGGGCTTGAACCAGGTGATGAAACCATCTCTAATGAAGGTCGATTGTTCGTACGATGAATCGAATCCTTAATGAATTATTACAATATATATGTATGTATATGTTTAACCATGCACATATATATGTAGATAAGAAGAAAGATTATTTTTTATATAAAATTATTGATTGAATATTTATCAAAATTTGAGGATTCATATAAATTTGGTCATTATGTGGCTTTGTAACTTTTTGAATTTTTTTTCTTCTACTTAAGATTTTTGAAAATTTATCATCAGTCTTGGGGGAAATATTTTTTTGCAATCAGTAAATTTGAATTGAAAAATTTCAAAAAAAAAATTAGTTCCCCGAGTCGAAATATTAGACGTAAATTGAACGTTCTTAACGTTTTGAACGTAAATTAAACGTTTTGGACATTAAAAACTCAATTTGACAGCTTTTAACTTATTCAAAACGTATATTGGAGTATCATAAATTGAAAACGTAACTAAAACCTATCTAGACTTACAATAAGAAAACATAAGCATTCAAAAAAATTGTTTTCATCGATTTTGTACACGGAAAGAAAATTATGGGAAGTTTTCCTATGCATTATGGGAATGGTTCCCATAATGGTATGGGAATAGTACCTATACTACTATAGGAATGATTCCCATATATTATGGGAACCATTCCCATAATAGTATGAGAATAGTTTCCATAATGATATGGGAATGGTTCCCATATTGGTATAGGAACTATTCCTATAATATTATGGGAACTATTCCCATAATGTTATGGGAACCATCCCTATAATATCATAAAATTTTTTTTTTGCACAATAGTGTAGAAATTTCCCAAAATTTAAATTTTCTTGAATGTTTTGTGCTGTCAAAAAATTCTTATTAAAAATTTTAATGTTTTTTTGCGAAATTCGATTTTTTTTTTCAATGTTTGAATTTTTGTTTTTATGTTTAATAATATTTCTGTGTATTGTAGAAGTGATTACCACACTTCTTTAAATTAATTTTTTCATGATAATATGGGAACCATTCCCATAATGGTATACGAACCATTCCAATAGCATTATGGGAATCATTCCCATAATATTATGGGAATAGTTCCCATACTATTATAGGAACCATTCCCATAATATTATGGGAATGGTTCCTATAATTTATGGGGATGGTTCCTATAAATTATAGGAACCATTCCAATAAATTATAGGAATGATTCCCATAATATTATAGAAAGTATTCCTATAAATTATAGGAACTATTCCTATAATTATGGGAATCATTCCTATAATTATAGGAACCGCTTCCATAATTTATGGTCGTAATTCCTATGATGGTATAGGAAAAAATTTCACAAAATTATGGGAACCGCTGCCATAATTTTCTTTCCGTGTACTCCTGGATTATAGTCACGTCAATTCCCTAAAATTTTGTCGTCCGCCTTTCTGGCTCTTAAATAAAAAATTCGTATTTTGAAAAAAAAATTTTTTCAGTTCATACTTCTATCTAACACTATTATATCTTTTCATATATTATGATATATCAAGGTTATGAAAATTGTGATTACAAATATTGAAATAAATTAATTAATGTTATCATTAAACTAAAATCATAACTCATGAAATTGCCAATTTTTTATGAACCAAAATACAAAAAAATCGTTCAATTTACTTTCAAAACGTTAAAAACGTTCAACTTACGTCTAATATTTTGACTCGGGTCGTTTGTTGAAGTCATATATTATTCGAGTTGAAAATTCTTAGATAAAAAATTATCATAAACTCGCAATTAATTATTTTCTTGGAGTTCAAAGACACAGTATTTCCTATTAATTAAATCAAGTTCTTTAATTATAACGCATAATTATAAAATAACATAAAAAATATAATATCCAAGAGTATTTACATATCGTCGCACTGTTATTCAATAAGAAGGCTCCTTGTGCACGTATACGCGATATATATCGACAGGCACGCATATGTGTCAAAAGCGTTATTAACGCGCGCAAGCTTGAAATCCTTTGGATGATATCGCTCAGCAGACATTTGAAATCCACTTTACAAAGATTACTTACACATGCACGTCCACAGTGATGATTAAAACCTCCAATTGAACCCGGCTCAAAGCTTTCATTGCATAATTATCCATCCCCATAAGTTGTAACATACCTGCCGCCTGTCGCACATAACTTAAATAATTATAATTAACTACGATACTCCATACACTTGTTACGTATATAGGTGAAGACTTTTATTTTATCCAGGCGTATTAAGTGCTGCTTTCCTCAGATGTCCCTAGGCTATTTTATTTTCATGAATATTGGAGATAAAATAATTATTATGGTCTCTTTCACACTCTCTTTTATCATATCAGACACTTGACCTCATGAAGAGACGAAAATACTACTGTACATACTTAGCCACACCATCTCGAAAATAACGATAATGACAATGATAATAATATATATGGATGATATTTATTAAACCCATCTTAAATGGAAAGTGGTAAATATCTCGTAAAAATACTTACTAACACGACATTCATACTTGTTCACCTTTTTCTCACTAATTTACCCTGAACGAGCACTTTGCAAGTGTTAAATAATTACTGGTGAATACTTGAAGAAAACCTGTTTTACCGCACGCGGCCATATTAGCATAAATGATCGAAATGATCAATGAGCGTGTTTTACAACTAGTGAGGATATATATCCACTTATATATATGTATAATATATATACACACCACATACACACCGCTCAGTTACTTTGCTTACAGCATCTTGCCTCTCAACATCCATGTACATGTACATATATTATTAATATCTGACACATATATATATATATGTATATATATGAATACAGTTTATCTAGTCTACGACATATCCCCACACTTTTCGCCGTAAACTTGCACTGATTCATAATTATCATGATTTAAATATATAATTAATAATATACATGGTATTTAATATTAAGTATACATTTTAAAAAAATATAAAAGAGTAATAAAAATGGTAGGAACATAAATAAATAACAATAACAGATAACGGTTACTATTTGTCATTTATTTGCTGTAACGAATTGCGGTCAAGTCTATGGGCTGAGTTTGCTGAAACTATTTTTCGAAGAAATAATTTTGTAATCAATGAGAAAAAAAATACGAAAACAAATTAATAGCCGAGCTGATGCGAGTTCGATAGAAGGCTTTGGCAAATATCAAAACGTGTAAAAAATTATGGGATGTGCTGTGTATTAGTTGGTGTGTGTGCGTGTAAATAAAAGTTGTATATCTGATGGAGAGAAGGATTATTTCGATCATCAGGTCAATAGCACCGATGATACTTTGTTTTTAGTTGTTTTTCATTGTTTCTTTGCTGGTCGTTTTACCACTTGATTAAAAATGGCATAATGAAAGAATGACTACTGAGAATATGTATATATATATATACAGGAGAAGGAGAGGGAGAGGGCTGAGGGATAAGTAAGAGAGAAAGGAGGCAAATGAAAAAGATGCAAGAGGAACGATAAGCAAGGGGTTTTCGAAGGTAGCAGGGACTGCTGGGAGCAAGAGAGGACAGAGGCAAGAGGATGATGATGAGTACTTCTAAACCAAAGTGAGTTTGGTTTTTCAAGAGCAATCAATCACTCAATTCGTGTAAAAAGAAGACGTACACACGGTGTGTCTCTGTGATGCGACTCTGATGTCGTATACACGAAAAGAGTTTAAGACTTATTAAGTAAGGCTCAGTCATTGACGAGTACTTTTAGGCTTATGTGCAGTGTCGGGGCAAGTTGGAACAAACCCAGCAAATGGCCAATTCTTTTTTAACCTCATTTTTAATTATTCCAGTTGGGAAATAAATTCAATATTTATATTTGCGGATAAATACTTGTTCAAATATAATTCGAAAAATTTCATAAGACATCATTATTTTTTTAAGGATCCCTTCTTGAGTTCTTCTTCCCTTTATAGAAATTTTTTACCCCTCGAAATAATACTCCAGAGTACAATATTGAATTCAGCTATATTTGATGTCTATATATGTTTGGATAGAGTATTTTATTAGCAAGCCTTGGGATCTTTAAGTCTTCAAAGGTAATCGCGAAAGAACGTTCGAGCAAAAATATTTCTCCAGCAAAATAATCTTTCGTCCTGAGCTCTCATCTCTCGATACAAAAAAAAGGCAAATATATATGTATAGATATATAAATAAAATGTCGTTTAAAAAATCACTTGTATCAACTTTTCTTGTCAACTTAATTTTTATTTAAACCTGGGTTTTTCGCCCCCGTAAGTCTATAATGCTCTTACGGGTTAAGCATTCTTGTCCGTTACTTTGCCAGAGCTTCGTACACTCATATCCACTTCGGAGTCCAAACTCCGGACTTGTAGCCGTTTATCCGTCTCCAGTCCGCTCATCTCTTTTTGCCATCTCGTGATGTACTCGCTACTTGCTCTCCTGTTTATTTATTTTTTTCCATCTCCTTTTTTATTATTATTAGCGTTATTATATTTTTTATCTCGAAAAATATATCATCCCGCATCCTCTAATCGAAACGATGTACTTTGTATTTAATACCTCGTACAACAGATTACATTTTAAATATACAAATATACAATATATTTAAAATAATGTACCGTCATCTTATATTATTCCTTTACATACATATATATTGTGTACCGCTATTGATTAGAATGACTCGTACAGGCCCTTTAAGAGATAAACTCATGATATGCTTATTTTATCTCACTCCTTTTCTTTCTCTAGAGCTCAATACAACTCCATAAAAGCCTTTAGACTCGACTTGATTGAGTTTCGATGGGTGTGGCGTATACTTCAAACGCCTTCACATTAATTATAGTGTAGAAGGTGATTTGTTCTTACAATCGATGCTAAAGTATATGAGAAACTACGTACACATCCACAGATATATCAACACATTTATATATATATTAATGGAATGCATACATATATATAACTACTATTTGGTAGTTTTTAAAAATACCCTTTTTATATTTCTATACTTAGAACTTATGACTATTATTTTTAGTTAACGAGAACCAAAAAGTCTTTAAATCATTTTTTATTTATCTCGGAATCGATATACTCGATAATAATTTCATAACATGCGTATATCTATATATGTATGTGTGTTGAAGACATCCAATAAACCCTTATAAATCACCGTTTGCGATAAGTTGGTGATTTATACTGGTACTTAGGTGGTTATAATATATTAAGTATAAAAACAAATTTCTCAATCATCGCATGTTTAAATAATTTAAAAGGGAAGTTAATTAATGGCGGAATGGAGGAATGGGTAATGATGGAATAAAAAAGTGGTACATATATACGATGACAGATATCTTTAAAGGATGTATAGTGCAAAGTCAATAAGACGTATGTGTAATGTCTCCTGACACAGCATAAGATGGAGAACGATACTGGCAAGTGTAAGTCTAAGATATCTACTTTAACAGGCACTTGTACCTTGTAGCCGTGCATAGTAAATGCTCACATTTTCGACGTTAAACACCACACGATTTAATTACAGAGTGGATATATATCTCTTTACTGAGGCAACCCAACAGAAGCAGCAGCAGTTTAATGCTGTAGTTACACAGAGAGGGAGAGAGTGAGCGAAACATCAGCAATGTGCGTTCAGTTGGGAATCCACGGATCCGAGTAAGCCAATGCAATGCTGAAACCTCCAACTTCTATATACATATCTTCAGTGGCATATATATATAGTAGATTCTCAGTGCGATAATCGTGTGTTGGTGCGATAGCATCGGGCTTGCGATTGATACAATCGACAGCCGCGACAACAACTCCCGCTGGGGATGTATTCAAAGAGTATAGACATCCTCGCAACACCCTCACTTGCTATTGGAACCCGTAACGACGAGTTATCCGGTAATTAGCGAAAGAGTCGGCGAGTACGACTACCGACAACCTGTCGATTAGATTGGATTATTCGACAAAGGTATCGTGAAATCATTAGAGCAGCTTCTCTTCCGATGCTGCTGCTACTAACTACTGGATCGATTATTTCTCTGATCGCAATAAAAGACACTATACTACAAACATCATGCTTATTATCTCCTTCATCTTTTATTGCCACACACTTTCCAACTTATTCTGCAATTATATTTACGACCAGCACAATATTTAGCGTTATAAACAACCGCTTATTACCGGTGCCGGTTTAAAAAAAACAAACTCCGAAGAGTGATGCTTATTAATAGTGACGGGTTTAATCTTCCATAAACATTATGCACACATCGAATGATGAAATGCCAGAGGTTATTTTCTAGCAAGTAGTGATAGAAGGCAGAGAAATTGTCTGACAATTGACCTAAGGAAAGTTTACCACCGCCCGGGTCAAAAATAAAACTTGATTTAGACTTGGTTTACCAAGTCGAAATTTGGAGCCGTTTTTTACAAGACAAACTCGACTTTTTTTACGGAGGTATGAAATATATCAAGTTTTCGTCTTGGTTTAGACTTAACTGGCTTACATAGTAGGGTGGGTTGAAAAAAAACTTTTTTTTTGTTTTTCTTAGCATGAGGGTAGAATTTGTACCTTATAAAAAAAAAAATTTTCCAAGAAAAAAAAATTTTTTTTATCCAAAATCGTGGAAAACATCTAATAATTGTCGAATGTGATTGTTTTTTACTTCACTTTCATTTTAATTCAAAAGAAAATACTTTTCATTTTTGGATTTTTTACTTAAATTACAAAAATAATAGGAAAAAAATTTTTTCAACTTCTGACCTTCAAATAGCTTTCAAGGGGACACTACAGATTCTAGAACACTACGTAATTTTTTTTGTTGGGACTACTCCGTTTGATCAATTATTTATTTAAAAAACGAGTGGGCCACCTCAAAATGTTGAGTAAAAAAATTTTTTTTTTCTTGAAAAATTTTTTTTTTTATAAGGTACAAATTCTAACCCCATGCTAAGAAAAACAAAAAAAAAGTTTTTTTTTAACCCACCCTATTACTTGGTTACGATTTAAGACGAAAAAGTTGAAATCAAGTCGAAATTGATTTGATGTAGACTTATTCGACTTAAATTATAAGTCGAAAAAGTCAGAACTAAGGTGAAATAATTTTTATATATTAAGGCGAATAAATGAATTTTTTTCGACTGGGTTTAGCAAGTCAAAAGTAATGTGAATGACTATCGTGCTCAAAGTAAAGACGAATAAGTTGAACCTAAGATGAAAAAAGTTCAAAAAGTTTAAAAAAATTAAATTTAATTCGAAAAAGACGAGATCTTATCAAAAAATCGTCGGAAAATCGATAACTTCAAAAGAAAATAAGACGAAGCGAGTCTGAATCAAGTTTTATTTTTGACCCGAGCGGTCACTTTTTTAAAATTTAATTCCGGTTCCCGCGCCAGTTTTATTTGACTGAACATAAAATTGACGGTAACTTCGCATCACTACTGGCAAAATAAATGTATAGTATAAAATCCATTGTCGTGTTGGTGAGATGTCTTGTTATTAAAAACAGTAGACTGTAACACTGCGATTATGTGTTTGTAGCACACTGAGCCTGTGATATTGAAATATTTAAAATCTCATCCACATAAATGTTGTCGCCTTACAATAACTAACCCCTTTTTGTTTGACAGGGATCGCTAAAACTGATAAGGATTCTATGGATCCTTTTTCAGATGATGAATTTTCTTTTCATCGGCCGTGTGACACAAGACTCGGTTCTGTGAATTTTTAAACCAGACTCTGATGGATTATTTATTGTTTCAGACTATATCAGCTATCAACTCTTAATCTTACTTGCGCAAATACCCAACGCAGCTCTGCATAAAGGATAAAAACTACCCAGCATTAAATATAATAAGTCATATCTTAATTCCGAGGATATAATCTTCATTTCACGTCCTCGAGTTTTATGACAAATTCAAAGACGTTTTTAAGAATAATTAATCCAAGCTCAATGCCGTAATTTATTCTTTATATTTTCCCTCGCTTTCCATCTTTTTATTCGCGCTTATTATTTTCCCTTATTATGTCATTATAAAAAAACCTCTTCTTTTTCTTACTATTTTTTATCCTTCAACGCAGCTTTAAACTAAAAATTCACGGGTATATTATATGAATGAACTATAAAAATTGTCATAATAAAAACAAAAGCTGTCTTATCATACATAATCCCTTTTTGAAAAGGTATTTAATTTTATCATCCATAAACTGCAGACATTTTAAATTATTAACAATTTGATTTTTTAAATTTACTATTACTTGCAACTTTTACCAGACTGCCATATAAATACATACGCATATATATATATATATATATATATTTCTTATGTACGCGAGATCAAGTCAATTACATTATGCATATGACTAGGCATCATCGTGTCAGGCAATACAAGAAGCAAAAAGCAATCGCTCGTCGAGTCTGCTCGTATAGGATACATATATAGGATGCCATTGCTACATTAACTACCTCTATATCTAGTTGTATACGTAATGTAATAACTAATAATGTATATCTACAGGTGCATAAAAGTTAATATACTATAAGATATATACAATCTATTTTTTCTTCATCTCCGTGTCTTATTATTCCATCACTGAGATTTTAATATATTTGTCCATGCGAGAGCTGAATGCACACTGGAGACTGGAGTTGCTTACACTCTTAAGCTTTCTTCATTATATCATCAACATAATACATATAAATATCCTCAGTATCATAATTTTCTTGGGTTTATTAAAATTTTTTAGCGATGAAAAATCAGTAAATACGGAAGCCTTTCATATGTTTTATAATAAATAAATTATTTAGCTGATTGAGAAGTTATGAGTTGTGATGAAATTGAATTCCCGAGCATGTACTTGGGTGGATTAAGTTTTCCTTTAATTAAAAAATAATTGCTCGGTCTCCCATGGCGGGATTTAAGTTATTGAAAAATGGTCAATAAATTTTTCATACATTACCGCAATTATGGCGCAAAGAAATGTAAGCCACGGCCATCTTTGCGAGGGAGCCAAGGTAACACGATCGAGGGTGATGGGTTTATATGTATATAAGAGATGAAAACCCTATATCGTGTTCCTTATGTTCCACAAATGGCTGCCTGGTGTTGGTTACAACCATCAGCCATCTTTGTGACTTTCTTTGCGTGCTTCCTTTCGTACGGCTTTTCGTTACGGCCTCTTTCTCTCAATATTTATATCAAGACAACATATATATATTTACTGGATCTACTGTTGCTATTGTATACATCAAAAGTACTATTTTATATGCCAGATATCCGAAGTAGTAACGAACTGTGACATCCCTGTATTAGGAAATTCTTTTGTTGAATTTTTTACTAACGATGTAAACACGATTTGATTCCACGGGCTCAGAGCATCAGCTTACGAGATGTCCTATTTGTACATATACTTGCTACTGATTTTTTTGTTACATTTCATTTTTAAAATGTCAATCCAACTCTACATTCTTATGGTATATGTATACATATACAACTTTTTTCCGACATTATATATTCCAGTGCTTTTTCATTATTTTCTTGCCATTGTTAGTGCCAGAGACTACTATTTTCAAATCGTTGTCCAGGCATCGTTCCAAGGTCATTAAAACAAACTAAAGGTAATATATATGTCTGACATGACATCGCCATATTCATTGTAGTCACACTATAAACACAAAAACAATTACAAAAATATTACCCTGACATTTATATTAAATAATTTTAAAATACATGATCCTGAAGTTAGCAGATAATTAAAAATTTTCGGATTTTTTTTCAACAAATAAATTACAAAAAAAAAAAAAAACTAAAAATATGCACTTGTAGAAAATTTGAAAAACTACTCTCTAAAACTAAATTAGTGAAAAACCACGAATTACTTGTGAATATTCACTAATCTAAATTGTCCAAAGTATACGAGTATGAATTAGTTACTATTCACTTTTTGAATTAGTAAAAAAAACAACATATAGAATTAGTGAAAATTTAACTGATTGAATTAGTCAAAAATGTACTAATTCACTTGTTGACGAGGATTTATTTGGAAAAATATTGTATCGTTGCTAATAATATTGTATCAAAATATTATTATTATTATGATTATTATTTGTAATTGATTATAAAATTTTTTTAGCAACTTGATCGACTAAATTAACAATTAAAATTACTTTCATACGGTAAATATTTATATCATAATTATAACTCATAACCTGAATCTATTGTCAATGATGGTTTTGATTCAGGTTCGGTAAAAAAAGTTGGAGTAAAAATATAAAGCTATTAAAAAATAACAAGATGTATTATTTAGCAACTAAATTAGGTTTTATTTAATTAACTTACTTGAATTAATACTGTTCAGTTGTATTTAAAAATTATCGTAATTAATTTTGCCCTGAATTTGATAATTCAACGATAGAATAAAAAGTCCTTAAGCGAGGCGCCACTAGTAATCATTGTAGAATCCGGGGAATCACTAATGAATTAGTGAATCTAATTCAAAATCACTAATTTTGTAGTGAATTTTAAGATCACTATTTCAATTAGTGAAATTTTCACTTATTTAGTTTTAGAGAGTACAGGTGCAATTTTTTCAAATATTTTTTTTTTAATAATTTACCGTCTAAAATAAAATCCAAAAATTATTAGACGTCTGCTAACTTCAGTATCATTAAAATACTTTGAAAATTTGTTTCGTATTTAAAACTCGTAACAACAATAATTAAATTTCGTGATTCAAAATTAATTATAATAATTAATTTTTTTTTGTCCCGAGCGTTTAAAAAAATTACTAAATTCTTTCGACTATTTTGAAATATCAAATAAATACTTGTAAAATAAAAAATATTGAGAATGTTTTTTAAAAAAAATTCGTTCCACTTTATACCCTACTGTTTCATACTGCCCCGGGTTTCTTATATAGACACAAACATAAAACCGTAGAACAGTAAAATGACTCTATACTTAACAAAAAGTATGATGCACAAAGTATACTTCTCTCAAAATAATATCTCAGTATAGAAATACATCTATGCATATACTTACTTTGTGTAGAATAGTCAAAAGAAGTGAATTGAAAAAAGTCTACATAGATATATTAAAAAAAAAAAAATGCATCCCTTGAGTAAAGAAGCCTATGAGACCTATGAAATACTTAAAACTTTTCTTTGTCCAACATCCAACTATCGATTAAAACTCGGCAATAATCTTCACTCGCCCAAACAGTCTCCTAGACTAAAGAAAACAATAATCAGCCAAAAAAACTAAAAATAGCAAATCAAATAGCAAATATTTTTTTAGCCGAGACTTTTGTCCGTCCAGACAACTCAGTGGTGGCAAATAAATGTATTTTTTTTGGATAACGAATTTTGGGCGTATATAAAATGGACAAAAAGCATGTGTTACTATAGAGGAGGGAAAGGAGAGGCATTAGTGCATCATATAACATATGAGAACGTATATATGAGTAGGCAAGAGTGCACCGGCGGTGGGGCCTGTGGGGTGGCAAAATACGGGTATACATATAAGTGAAACAGGATAAAATGAGTGAGAAAGTTTAAGTGCAGAAGAAGGAAGACGCGGAGCGACTTGATGCGGGCCAGCGATTGGTCGACGACACCCTCTCGCGAGCACGTGGGCGTGCATACGTGTTGTGTATGCACGCGCGGTACACACTACAGTGCACTAGTATGTAATGACGTGCGCTTTGACACGTTTGCGCGCACGGCGCGGCTGCAAGGCGATTTAAGAGAACGAGAGCGAACAAGTAAAGCAAGCAGGCGAAAAAAAAGAAGAAAAAAAAAAGAAAATAATAATGAAAAGGGAGAAAAGCTCGTGTGCTCGGCAAGCAGCCGGAGGGGTGGAAGTCATTCTGTTCTTCTTTGCCTTTGTTTACCTTGCCCGATCATTAAAATGGCTGCCATATCAGAGATTTCTCATTGGCTGACGGATGCCTACTTTCCACCCCGCACATCATGCTCGTGTACAATCGTCAACGACTTTTCCAACTCCGTTGTTGATGCTGGTTATTTTTTACTGACGCCAGTCGTAATATACGCGTTGTCATCGAAAACATATTTCATATATATATAGATGACAATCATCTAAATCTACGTGGTACCCCACACGTACATATAATATATATATGAATATACTTTATCTAATGACACATCATGACTGAATCACATTTTGTACGAGAATTTTCTACGAGCATACATTTTGTTCCCATGATTATTATTGACCAACATATATGTATGTATATTATCAGACATATTTCTTTCTCATCGTTCTATTTAATAAACTGACGTGTATACAGTTACAGATAGTTATTAATAATTTTATTATTAAAAATAACAGTTACAATCTAATATTATGATTAGTTTTAAAATTACTCGAATATATTTAAGTGATATTAATCACAATAATTCATTTTTCTCATTTTAAATATGCACCGGGTTCCAAGCGAGCGTAATACCTGCTCTGAAATTCCGTTTGAAATATTTAAATACGATTATATTTGAAAACCGAGCCGGTAATTAAATTTTATAAATCCATTTGGGTAAAAAAGAGTAAATTCCATTTAATTTAACGTTAACATATTTAATTTATTTTTTAATTTGCATGTGTATATATAATTTGTACGACACATGTATCCATGTTTACAGGGATATATATTATGTTTGAGTGGTGTACGTGTTTGAACTGCATTCCAAAATCACGATCAAGGCCTGCCTCTCTAACACCCGTCGGTACTCTATTTATACTTTTATTTAACTCTTTGTTTGTTTCTTTATTTCTCCGGGCTGTTATTTTATTTTTTATTTATTTTTTTTTTTAACTGAATCGCTTGGAGACGGCGGCAACAGCAACAGCAACGGCGACGACGAAGAATAAGTAGCCAACGACGACGGCGAGGACCACGGCGACAACAACAACGTGAACACAAGAGAGATCCAACGAGAGTGTCAAGTGAATATAGAGGAGCCTCAGCAGCATCTCCTCTCTCGGGATCTTTCGATGCGGCAAAACCAAGACCGATTGTCTCTCACGGGCAGTAATATACATCGTCGCCTTCTCGTGGGTATCCTAGCACTATCGCCCTCGTCTCTACTCTCTTCGTATGGGAGTACGTGAGCCAGAGGTAGACGAATGCGGAAAGGTGGACAGTAGGGCCGGACGAGTTCACGCAAACACGTGTTATACGAATGAGAGGCACCAACAGCGACCATCGGCATCAGCATTGGCGGCAAATGTTCCTGTTACCGTGTTACCTTTTGCTGGTGCCTCTTCTCTTATTCTCGTTTCGTGTCGTTTCGTGTCGACTCGTCGCAACTTGGCAGGTAGTCACTCTCGATCGAATGCTTCTGCTGGTTGGATCCAAAGCAACACACGACCAAATAGACGAGCACTAACGTTTCGTTTCTTTCAGACCAACACATTTTCTGAACCCTCATCATCTTTCTCTTTCTCTTTCTCTTTCTCTATTTCGTTTCTTTTTTTCTTTTACAACAGCACTCACACGCGCATACCTCACATTTGGATGGATTCTTTGTCTTAAAATATTTCGAATCACTGCAGCAAATCGAATTACCAAATTTCATTATCAACATGCATACCAAAGATTTATTTTTGAAATTTTTAGTTTGTATTTATATTTAATATAGTGGAGTACGGGTTGATGAATCGGAGCTCGGAGCCCAGTGATTGGTGTGTCAAGTTTTGAATTTTTTTATGCAGGTGCTACAACAGACGAAAGGGAGCAGTACAGAGAACTGAAATCGAATGGGAATACCACAAAGCTTTGGGAAAAAAATAAAAGAGGAGTATCATCGAAACGAGCGAGCGTATAGGTAAAAACGCATGACGGCGCGTAGCGGCGATGAAAGTGCCGGCTGAACAGTAGACGGACGGGTAGGCCCCGGCACGCCGCCCCAATAGAATAAAAGGCAAAAGGCAAAATAATAGGAGATAGAATAACCCAGAGATCCCAATATTTAAACGACGAAACTACACGGACACCGAAATACGGAATTGCCAAAAAAATACTGGGTCTCTGGGTACTCTAGACTGGTATTTTCAGTCGTAAAAATATACGTCTGTATCGGTAGTTTAGCCTGTGGCCTCTTGTAAAATGCACTGAATTCTCTTCTCCTCTTCCGATTATCCATTAACGACGATTAGAGTTATTGTCTGCAGTCGCTCGTCGCTCTCCCAGGTTTAATTTTTAACAACAACCCCAGTAGCTCTACTATGTATTCATCACCATTTCATATTCTGTTTTCTGTATATTTTTCTGACTTTACGTCCTATCCTCTTATTGCGAATGTCTGGGTCTGGGAAAAAAATATATACTGGACTACTCGGCCTCAAAATATTAATTTTTATTATCACACATACACGTCGGCGAGCGGTTGTAGTGGTGCCAGCAGTAGTACTACTTCAAGTAGTAGTATATATTTATATTTATATACATATATATATGGTATTGTGTGTGCTGTGAGAGTCAGACTCGTTATTATTATTTTCCATCAACGGCCAGCGGTGAATAACTGCTATACTGGATTGCGGCCGCGTGAGAAATTATCTCAAATTCTCTCATCGTATTTTTATAGTTTTATTTTATTTTCAATACATACTTTTTTTATTCTATATATATAAATATATACATGTGCTTTCTTATTTTCTTCTGCAAGAGAGACCGTAGACTGCATTCGGAAAGTATACAGACCCTCCGGCTATCACTCATAGATAATGAGGATTTTAGTAATTATATATATATATATACGTACATACACAGACAAATATATACTATATTTATATATTTGTATAAATTCTTTCCTTATATATTAATTTTAATTTTCCATCAAGCTCTTGGTCAATATTTACTTTGGAGCTGATATTGCATTGTCTTTAACAGAAAAAAAAAATAAACACCCGGAACTCATAACCCGGAACAAATATTTCAAATTTATGGTTTTTAAAATCAGATAAAAAATCAGACGCCTTAGAAAAACATCTGCAAGGTGGTCTTTTTTCTACTAGAAAGATGGTACATATTTTTAAAATGACTTTCAAGGCGTTCGTAATTGCCGAGGATAATTTTTTTTCACGGCCGTGTCTCATTGTCCGGTCAATGGGTCAGTAGGGACATTTACACACAATTGGATAAATTTAAGCACAAAAAATTCAAGGAACAAGGAAAAAAAAATAAAAATTATTGGGCCATGTGCTGAGGAATTTTCATCATATATATAAATATATATTCAATAGCGCACATTTATATATGTTTAACCTTTACATATATATATGGCAATGATGATATGAAAAATCAAAGAATTATTTCATGGCTACATTCCTTGCGCTCAAAAGCCGACAAACGATGTAACGTAAGGCCCATCTGGAATAATAGAATGCCATTTGCCATTGTATATATTCACTCTCTCATCCTTCTTATCTCCCTTTCACTTACACATTTAAATACTCCCATAATTTTATTAATATATTTATATTAATTTTCGCACGTCGTTACATCATTACTCTTTAAAACCCGCGATAAAGAAACCTCCTGCAGCCATTAAATATTAAACACAATAAAACAGTTAATAAATAAATATATGCAAAGTATGTATAGTGTACTATAAAATACTTGTATCAAATACTTGATATATCCTGAATAACACGGCTTAGTAATAACATGGTAAAAAATTATCGTCCTTGGAATACGCAAACATATTAATGGATTACTCTTCCTCAATGAAAAATTCTTGGATTCGCATTCTTTACCATCAGTTGAGTATAGACTCCACTCGTATGTTTGTCGAGGTCATTCTGAACCCCATGACCTCGAGCCGTGTAAACTCGCTCTTGCTCTCACTCTTTATTTTTTACCCACAGAAAAATGTGTAACGAACAAAGTCGCTCATTCGGATCCTCAAGTTTAAAAAATCGTGATTTTTAAAAACTAATCTCTTGAAAAAAAAAAATATGTTAATACAAAAAAACTTAAGTGTATATTTATAATAATATACTATACAAGTATTGACGATAGTCGTAAATTTTTTTACCCTGGACCGGGATCAGGTATAAATAATAATAATAGACATATATATGCATTGTAGAGATGAATCATTCGAGTCTCGCTGAATGGACTAACTGCGTCTGACTGCGGAGCAAACAAAACTTGTTGAGTATAGGTACAGTCTTGTACAGACGAACAAAAGATTCACCGCACCTGCCGAACACACTACTCTATTTCTGCTTTTACCTCATGCTCTTACCCTACACATTTATCTATACACACATGATGTTAATATATATATGTACATATGTACAGTCGACTAGTCAGTGGATTAAAGACTCTATAATACTAGCATCAAAAAAATATGAAAAAAAATAAACGCCGCAGCGGAGCAAGTAAAAAAAGCAAGTTTTTGTCACTTTACTTTTGTGTACTTAGGATTGGAGTCGACGCATATTTGGTTTTATAAGCTTGATGCATTTTTCTAAGGCTAAGGTGTATATATATACTTAGATGAATACTCACTCACTTCTCAGAGACCACACAAAAGAGAATCGCGTGAACAAATATTTGTGATGCACTTTCATTTCGTCGCACTAGTAAAGGTTTTACTCTACTTTACATTACCCTCTATACTATATAGCCATCCAGCTTCAATATTATCAACCTGGACCTCACATATATACATGTAACATTTAACAAAACCCACCTACTGACTTACATTGGCTCAAATATCTCTATTGTATTGATAGTAGTGATGTAAGGCAGAGAAATCGTCAGACAATTGACCAATTTCTTATGATTTTCCGAGTCGAAATTTCGAGCCTATATAGGTCCCTAAAGCCCTAAATAGATCCGATTTAGAGCCCTGTAATCCTGTAGCTCCGACTTTGAACCCGGAGGTCCTAACATTCACTGAGAGGTCCGATTTTGAGCCTTCAAGTCCGACAATATTAGTCCCGTAATAATAATAGGCCCTAAATCGGACCTAATTTTAATTTTCATCAGGTCCTAGATTGAGCCCGCAAGTACCGAAAACGAAAATTTGTAGCACCTCGGGAACCAAAATCGGACCTAATTAATTTTACATAGAAACAGACTCAATTAAGAGCCTCCAAGTCCGAAATAGGTCCGACTTTAGAAGGCTCTACATTTCGACTCGGGTTGACGTAACATAAAAATGATGGTAACTTCTTATCACCAGTCAATAGGTAAAATCATTGGACTGGTTGGTATTTTCAGGATCATCAGCATTTAATCTCTTTCGCTGGCAAAGTACAAGGATTTCTTGGTCTCCGAAAGCCTTTCCACCTTCCACCTTGCACCCTGGTTCCTTACTCTCTCTTTTTGAGACTCCAGTCTCTTATTTATCTGTTGCTATGTATATATATGTATATACCCAGCATCCACTGTTCGTTCATTCTTCACGACGACCCGGGCCAACAACACAAGTATAAGTACGAGATGTATATCGAACGGATCGAAGGTCAGCAATCGAGTATCTATACTACCGAGCTGCCCGAGTTTGTTTGAGAAAGATTTAAAGATGTTGGTACCGGTACTGGTTTATACTGAAAGCGTGACTCGATTTTATTATTAAAACCCTGACAACCGCCCGTACTGATCCTATACAATAGTAGTCGCTATAATCCTTTTAGTCATTCAACATTTTTCTATCACTACGTCATTTACTTTTTACCTCCACCCATACATGCTGACTTTATTTTATGATAATTAACTCTAGTCGTAACAACTCGATTAAACTGCTGCTATAAAAGCGCAATAAAAAAAATATGCCATTGAATGTCTTGGAGTCTTAACCCAGTTGCAGCTCGCATCGGCTGTCACATATATGTGTGTACCTTGTAGATGAGTGCAGTAGGAGTATCTCAGTTAAGAGTACACAGTTTTAAGTAGAGTCAAAGTAAAAGAGTAAGGTACTTTATATAAAGGGACAAAGAAAATAAACCGGCGGCGGCGCCCAAGTTCGATAGGTCCCAACGTTGTATGTTAGGCGAACTAATGACCAACATGACTGCGCCCGTGGGTTGATACCGGTTCTGCGACCAAGACCACGAGACACTGGACCAGGACCAATGGAGACGATTCAACTCCAGTTGTTCCTAAAAAAACTTTTTAAAATAAATAAAAAATCGATCTCACGTCGGGCTTATGTATATGTATATGTATATATATGTATATGTATAAATATATATAGAGAAATGTGAGAATTTATGGTCAGAGTTTTATAAATTAATACAATAGTTAAGTTGTCGGAGTAAAAAATAAATATTCATAGAATCGTTGGCTGATGGATGAAACGTTGATCGTATAATCGACATTGCAAGCAACGCAGCAAACTAATTGACTGCTAGCTGTTGGGTAAAAGTTTAAAACGCGAGTGGTAAAGTATAAGAAAAAGAGTTAGAGAGAGTGGAGAGTGGAGAGCAGAGAGCATAGAATGGAGTAGAGTAGAGAGTAAGAGTAAAGAGTCAGAGAGTGGGGTCGCCGATGGAGTAGGAGCTCAATCCGCGAGAACCACCAGAGCACCAGAGTAAGAGAAGCTCAACCCAACACAAGAGAACACTGCAACGTTTTCCCCTCTTTTGTGCTCGGGTTTTTTCGTCTCAGTTCGCGCTCACTCGGATACGTCCTAAGGACAGAACACTGAACGCTCCTCGACAATTGGCTTTGCCAGCAGACGCGTACGCGACTCCGCACGGGTAACAACTCCGCGTACTATTCCTACGACATTATACACATATATGAATATATATATATTCATATATATTATACCTTGTAATAAATTGCACGTCAAGTTTCATTAAACTTTATTGCTCGTACAATTGCACCGTGCGTTAATTTTTAAACAAGTTTTGGTTTTCCCGCTCATATTTGAATTTTTAAAACTTGTGGATAAAATTCAAAAAAGGGTGCGCTGTTTTGACAGAAGTATTGTATAAACAATAAATGAGAATATAAAATATATAAGATTAATCGAAGAATAAGAGTGTTGCCGATTAGTTGTGTAGGTGCTTAAGGTGAGTGAGGTGCTAGAAAACGCGTGTGAACGGAAGTTGAGAAACGAAAAATAAAAAATATAAAAGTTAAAGTGGGGGAGTGAAGGGCGCGTCGTGTTTCTTGGATAGTGTGAATAGCTGGTTGAGGTGCCCAGTTTTAAACGCGAATAATATTATAAAAGGGAGTATAAAAGGATTAAAATAAGTATAAGTAAAACAACAACCAGAGAATAGAGTGCAAAATCATGCCAACTGATCTTGGATACTAGTTTAAAAGTGTATGTGATTGTTTCTCACGGATTTAACGCGTGTTTGTCTCTTTATCTACTTTTATTTTATTGCCATCACTATCACTACAACTGTTACTATTTCCATTATCATTATTATTGTTACTCTTGTAGCGAATCTTATCTGTGTAATTGTATAAACAGACACGAGAAATGTTAAGCACTACATACTTCCGGCATGTGGAATCTCGATGACAAGTAAACGCAACATCACCGGCCCAACCTCTGGTACCTAAGAACAATTACGGGAACAAGACCTCCAATGAAAAATTTAAAAAGGACACCCAGTGACTGTCTGAGCCCACGGTGGCTACAAAAATTTTTGATTACTGGAGTTTATAATTTTCAATAAATTACACACCTGAGTAATCAAAGACAAGGGATAGGAGTTTTTTTTTTAATTAACGTATGCATGTAATTTATCACTGATTAAGTGATCGCTGATGTTGGAACTGTACTGAGGAAGTGCAATAAAAATCGTAGGTGATAAGTGTAATTTATTGAGTGGATATATTTATATATTTATATTTATATATAGATGTGGGAATTTGGTTGTGGTGAGAAGTGCAAGGTGGTTGTTATAGTTAATGGTGATAGCAGTGACACGAGAGGTGTGCGTGATTTATAAACGTCGCACACTCGATTCTTATGATCCCTCGTCGTCCTCGTCGTCGTCATCATCATCGTAGTCTTTGTTACGATGGTTTCTCCTCCATCCTTCGTCACTCTGGTTTTACTCGTATGCCTCCAGACAGTTTTACTCTCCACTGTCAGCAATTGCGCGAAAACCAGCAACATGTATTGGAATACCACTAACTCAATGTAAGTCCAAGTTTTTTTTTTTTTTTACGTATGCGAGCTTGAAATGATAGAGAACGAGAATCGATGGAGCTGTAATTTTATAGTCACCTCGAAGTTTTATTTTGTGGAGGAGAGATTAAATTTTTAGTTTAAAAAAATTGCGGGAAAAAATTTTTTTAAAATGGATTTTAGAAAATTTAATCTACTGGGCTTTTTTCTAACAATCTGTTTAATTTTTTTTATTTTAAATTAGAGACATTGAGTGACATAAGCGTTAAATTATGGGCAGACTAAAAATATCTGTCAGAAAAAATTAATTACACGCATAATTTTTTAATTTAACGTCTATCGTTAATAAATGAGCTGTCAATTATTTTCGGTGAATATTCAGAAGCTGAGGCCTACCAAAATACTTTGTCATTTTTTTTTTGTCATGAATTATTTAACTCAAGCTGATGAAAAAAAATTGCAAAATTACTTTGTGAATTACTTCAAAATTTCAGCGCGAAGTTTTAAATTTTTCAAATTTGCCACCTCCAAAATACAAAATTTCCCATATAAAACTCGAAAAAAAAAATTAAACCTCTGCTGCAAGAAAATTTTTGCCCAAAGAACTGGTGGGAAATTTAAAAAAAGTTTTATCAAAACCGCTCCATTTACTTGACAGTCGAATGATTTATTCACTGGCAATTATCATATATTTTATTATCAATAAAAAAAAATCGCGATTGAATTCCTTGTAATAAATTTTATTATTTTATTATCTTATTAATAATAAATATTATTGATAACTTACAGAGGTATCACGTATCGTAAATAAAGATATAAATGTATATTATATATTGTTTTAACATATATATATATATAGAGATAAAGTAATGAGAATCGCGGTGACTTGAATGCTAGGAAAAAGAGCGCGTCAGGTATCTATACGTTATATTAAAATACGTTTTATCATTAAATCTCTACGGACTTTTATGTTAAATAGTTAAACATCAAATATATGTATATTATATATGTATATGTATGAATGGTCTCTGTTAAGAAATAAGTGTAGTAGTCAAACAATTATTATACGAGATATATTTTGATTAGTTTTATAAAAGTAAAAGCTTCAAGTACTTTTTGATGGCTTCATATATTTTTATCTATCTCTTGTATGTTTTAATGTTATGAATGTATTTTTGTGTGGTCCTCTTAGACTTATCTATTCGCCCACAATCTAATACCGGAAGCACAAACGTAACGGGAGTACATGTATCTAACATATATATATTTATTTATACAGATATATATGCCACAGACTCGCACTCTTGAACCAAATACTCGTTCCATAGATCACAGCTATCATATATTTGATCTTTGTTAAATATTTAGTAACAAAAAATAACTATCGATATTTTCTAATTCAATTTTTAGTTACGTCAACGTGACATACGGGTTTTCTCTATATAATTTAAGTAGAAAGTCGCTTTAACCTTTTTTATACTCGCTCCATTATGTTTGACACGATAATAATATACTTTAATTTTATAATTTCTGTTAAAACGTGTTGTTATTTGTATTACATGAACCCTGTTAGTTTACTTGTGTACTTTTTTTTTGACAGTCACGCTTTAAATTGGTGACAACTTTTAATTTCATTATTTTTCGTACCCAACATAATTATTAAATAATCAGTGTCCAGTAAAACGAAAGGCTCTGGCCTGATAAAAAATTAAAAAAAAACTTATAAAGCGAATTTCATATTTCCTGATTCAGCTCAAGTTATATCTAAACTGTTTTTTTTTTTTTTAATAACTTTTAAGAGTTCATACAGCCGGAGAGCTTTTACATGCTCCAAAACCATGAACTTAAAACAAATAGGTCAAGTCGTTAAAATGTTTTTTTTTTACCTTTTTTTTCATATTTCCTCCATTACTTAGGAACCAATTGAGACTACGGTTATACATCTTTAAAATTTTTAATAAAAAAACTAAATAGTAATTTTAAAAAAATTTATATTCGTCTGGATCTCCCCTAAAAAAAAATAATCATTGAATAAATAATTTATAAAGGTTCATTGTACTCCACCCTTCTCGTCTAAAAAAATCCGTATAATCATTTCTCTTTTCATCGTCACAGTTTAATTCATTTTCATTATTATTATTTTTTTTATATTTTTTTTTACTTATCATCTTTAATAAATTACACATAGGAACTTATTAAGCCGGTCCTCTCTACTCGTAAACTCATCTCCTGTCAAAAGATCTCTCACCCAAGAAATAAATTTTTTCTAATCTAATATTCTCCATATAACTTTACTAGGTTCTAAATAAATTATCCTAATGGACGACGTGTTCACGTTGTTTCTGATACGCATTCGTACCGTTACCCATTAATATATATGTATATATGTATAATATACATGTACATTATCTCTGTTCCTCTCTATACATGAGTAGTGCCAGCATATAAACGCAAATGTTTCGTTGTGAGATCGTTTTTTCTTACGAATTTGGACGTGCACCATATCTCATAAAAGAGGTAAGCCCCTAAGGCCCCAATGGAATACAGTCGCATATCACTTGAGCCGAACATTAACCGCTTCCTTGTTCATTCTGTTGGTCAGCCAGATCGCGGAGTCCAATCGACGAAACAAGACCCACGTCTCTTATGCTCTCGGCACCCAACACACACTCTGGTTGCATCCTCTCTCGACTACATCATGTTACACCTCGGCCAGACATTTTTCACCGGTTCTTTTAAACCTGCTCTGAAACAGTTGTTATTTATCACAAGATCCATCATCACTATGGCTACATTTCTTCCGGGTCTGATCATATGTATGCTCGTTTAAAAAAAAAAAACGATAATTTTTTTAAAACCATTATATACCAACACCCTTTAATTTTTAGTATATTAAATTAATCATTTTTTTAAATTTATCCTCATCATCGTCCTCATCTCCGACCGCATCCTCGTTCCCCTCTATATATTTAACAATCCACATTATCATCCGATCCAATCATTTAAATATTTTTGTATTTATTTTAATTATTTATAAACATCTTTATTGATGCCCGGGTTGATCGATAGTTACTTTGATTTATTATTCTTAATATTGTGTAATTTTTCAAAAGCCGCTCGAGATTTTTTTTTATTCTTTTTTTGGTCCATTTGTAAGTAATGTAAGTTGCTGCGCGTGATGATTGCTGTCACGGGTGAACTAGCGAGTATAGAAGACTGACCAAGAATATAATAGTAAAAGGTGCTGGTTCTATACATATATATATGTATGAGAGCTTTCAATTATATGATATTTTGCTTGTAAGAAAATGGACTAGGAAAAAGAGAGGACAGATGTCGGTAGAAATGCTGCGCGCGTTTATACTCTTATAGAAAAAAAAAAAAAAAAAAAAAAAAAAAAAAAAAAAGAAACAGCTGCTCGTCACATACCCTTACTAATACATATACATATAAATATATATAATAGTAATGTATGCCTGAGTTATGTTATGATTCTATACGCCAACGCTGATGATCCCGACAATGTAAAACGTGTCATATATATTTTTTTTCTATTACTATTTAATAACATGTTTTTAGCAACCCATTAGTTGCTATTATAAATATACCTTTTTTATCATACATTAAAACAATAAACAATTTTTTTTTCAAATTTATTTCCAGGCGATGGATTTGAATTTAAGGTTCTGGGAACCGATAACTTTGTTTTGGTTAAAAAATTTTGTAAAATATATTTTACAAGTTTTAAAACACAAATATTTAAGTTTAATGGAGGTTACATGACCTTGTACTTATCGTGTTTTATTATTTCCTAGGCTTTCTATTCTCCCTTTCAATGTCTATTTTTTATTTTCTTGTTTTTTATTTTTTTTTACTTCTATCCCTGTCTATTTCATGACGCATATCCTTCTCGAATTCCCAATCTATCGAAACATGGCGTCATTTGTAAACCGAGGTTACATTAGACATTTGACTCGAGTTCATTCGACTGCGAACTTCAATTCTCACACAACTTGCAAATTTCCGTTATCGCTTTACAGCTGGTTTTTTTATTATTTTGTTCAATCCACACATGAAAAAATATTTTTTCAAATTCCACATATATACAAAAAAAATTTTTCTAGTCTTGAGCCACTTTTTGTCTTCAATTGACAGCAGAAAATATTTCTTGCGCCAGAAATAATTTTTTTGTCCATATATTTATATATAATAAAATAAATTACAAGGAGTTTGGATGCAAGTAAAAATTTGTATGCTATTTTATTTTAAATTCTTAAAGTTCGGCTACCTGGGAACTTACACCTATATAATCAGTCGAGTCATTTTTTGTAGTATTTCTCTCGACGAGAAACATTCTTTTCAAGTGTTGGTGTAGGGTGTGTGCGACATAGCCAACAGAATATAAGGAAACGTTAATACATATCGGAGTGGATGAAGAATGAGGGAGATAAAAGAGGATGAAATAAAATAAAATAAAATAAAAATGAAAGAAAAGAAACGATAACTACAAAAGCGGGTGTAGTTAACTGTGTTGTAGTAGTATTAATAATAGTAGATGTAGTAGTACTAGTATCATTCAAACGTCTACAAGTCTACATCCTTCCGAGCATCGTGATCGTGTCTACCTACAGCTCTCTTCCAGGTATACGGGTCTGTATACCTGAATCTCTGTTGTTGAGTGGACTGGAGGCTGGAGAGCCGATGCTGGAGCTGGAGATGAAGCTGGAGCTGGAGCTGCACAGCGGGATAAAGTATAGCGGAATTTTTAGTCCGCTCCACTCTCAAACTCCCATCCATCCTCTCTCCTCCTCTAAACTACTCTACTCTGGTCTACTCGCGCACTGTTACTTCCATTTGTACACGAGACACTCCCGACAAACGTGAATTTATGCCAAGTTTCAAAATTCTTTTAAATTTTTTTTACTTTTTTTTTTTTATTTTATTCACCCTCGTGTAAGTAGACGCGTAAATTCCTGACTGATGTGTAAACTCTACCGCCACAATAAAAATTACACGGCTTAAATCGTTTGTTACCCACTTACACTTATTTTATTGTAATTACTCATAAGTATATAAATATATATGTGATATACATCATATATATTAGCTCAAACAATAATTACGTATGTACATACATAATTTTTCGTGTCATAAAACTCGGAATAAATTAAAAACAACACATGCTTGTTTTAATTTTATATTTTTTTTACCCACGTGTTCGTAAAGTTTATAAACTTTGAAGTTTTAAATTTACAAAGACGTGGTGTACAGACGAAATGGGAATAAATAGCACGAACGTTTTAAATAATAAAAGTATATTTATGTTTATATATATTTTAAAAATCAATTGTATGGTACCCTGGTAGGAAGGGACCATTGGCCAAGGCTCGGACCAGGCATTGGCCAGTCGTCTTGCCAGAGTCCCGAGCCTTGGCGCAAGCCTTGTCCAAGCCTTGGCTGAACCATTGGGTGAGCATTGGTCCAAGCCTTGGATGATGTCCATGTTCCAAGCCTTGGGAAACAAAATATCAAGCCTCGGCCGAGTCTTGGGAAACGAAAAATTGAGCCTTGGCCAAGGCTTGGGAAACAAAAAATCAAGCCTCGGCCAAACCTCGGGAAGCAAAAAATCTAAGGCTCACCCAATGCTCGATCTAAAATGTTATTATTTAAATTAATAAATATAATTAAAAAAAAGTTTGATCACACTTTTATCGACATTACATTGAATTGTAATTAACTAATTACTGAATTAATGGAAAATAACGAATAAAATTATTTGGGGGCTACCGGGGTTCGAACTGAGATCCTTCTGATCACTAGGCCGGGACGCTATCCACTGTGCTAAATCTGGCGTCCAAATAATCATGATTTTTTTGCTTGTTAATTATTTAAATACAATTTAATTTAAAAATATTAAATCGTAAACATGGGGTGAAATGTAGTTTTATTTAATGAACTTAAAGTTGTCTGATGAGTAATGACATATTTTTATCAATTTGTAATTTCATGATTTGATATAAATGAATAATTTAATGCAAAATAATCTGTAATCTAAAAAATCAAAAAACACGTTTTTTGGGTTCACAATAATGACAAATAAAAAATATCGGATTGTTATTTTTTATTAAATAACAATTAGTAATTAAGCTAATCGAGGGAAAACGATTTATTACACCTAAAAAAATTTTTTTTGAGTATTATAAAACCAAAAATAATTGTCAAGAGAAAGAAATATATTCTTAATGTTGAAAACAATTTAATAAAGAAAAAAATTATCATTTTTTGGAGAGGGGCCTCTCTGCCCCACAAAAAAAAATTTTTTTTTGCCTTCGTATCCACCAATGATGTGAAATGTAATTTTTCTTTATGTATATTACATATAAAAAATTTGAATTTAATGAAATTTGATCAACTTTCAGAATTATTTTTTTCAAATTTTTTAAAGGATACCCCATTTTGACCGCCAAAAATAAAAATTTCATGTTAACTAAAGTTTTGTGCATAGCAATAACTAATTAAATGAAAATTATTGTATATCAAATAATTTTACTTTTTAAAAAATTTCAACTCTTGATATTAATCGTATACTCGGTAGACGGTTATGCCCTGGTCTTCTCTGTATACATATATATAGATACATGCAAAGTTGATAATTTTAATATTAAATAAAAATTTAACCCAGGCTGAGGCATTGGCCAATGGTCAGCTGCCAAGGCTCGGCTTGACAAAAATTAAACTATCGGACCTAGCCTCGGCCGATCCTCGGGCCAATGGTCAGCGGCCAAGGCTCGATTTAACAAAAATTAAACTATCGGGCCTGGCCCTGGCCGAGGCTCGGGCCAATGGTCAGCCGCCAAGACTCGATTTAACAAAAATTTAACTATCGGGCCTGGCCCTGGCCGAGGATCGGGCCAATGGTCACTACCCAAGGCTCGGCTTAATTTAATGAAACCATTGGACCAAGCCTCGGCCTAGACTTGGGCCAATGGTTAGCTGCCAAGACTTGGCTTAACGTAATCAAACCATTGGGCCAAGCCCTGGCCGAGACTTGGGCCAATGGTCAGCTGCCGAAGCTTGGCAAGTGACAACAGGGCCAAGGCTCGGCCTATCGTCAGCCTTGGCGATTCCTACCTGGGTATTTATTTTCCGATGTGAAATATGAGCAAATAAAAGAGTATTAAAGCGTACAATGGGACGATAACTCGAGAAAAAAAAAGATATGGGAAAAAATAAAAGTGGAGGTAGAAGTAGAGATAGAGATGGAGATGAAGATGAAAAGACAGACAGAGATTTGTGTTATGTGTTATGATGTAGGTTCTGTTCAATGCCGGATTCCCTGATGAGAAAGGATCAAGGTCCATAGACTACACCATGTGACGTATTAGTGCTATACAGGAAAACAACTATACAAAACAATCGGTTAAATGTTATTGTAGGTACTGAAGGTCGCTCAAAAGAAAATACAATCTATGTTTTATGTCTGTCAAAAACTTTGTACCGAGAATATATATTTTTACCCAAATCTTATTATGTTTAAAAAATATTTTATGCTTTTAGAGAATTAACTTTTAAAGCACAAGTTAAATATAACAAATATCATATTTATTCAAAGTGTTTTCACGAAAAATTAATTATTCATTTATTTTTTAAAAGACATTAAAAGAGTTTTCATGTAGGATTTAATTTTTAAAATCTTTTCCAGTGATTTAATAAAAAATTAATCGATTTAATTTTCACTCCGAGAATTGATTTCATTAATAGAGGAAATCAAATTAATTTATGGGATAAATATAAAGTTTATTAAAGTCAAAAATAAATCATTTGATTTCGTTCTCTGTTCATTGACAATCGATGTCCAAATTTAGAAAATTAACTTAATTAGAGAAAAGACATTTAAAAACCTTTTTTATGTAATAAGGACACCTATTAAAAATTAAGTGAAGAAAGTAAATCAATGAACTGGGTCATCCCATGAATTTAATAGTCAGAAATTTGGATTAAAAAAAAAAAAATCTTAAAATAAATTTTATTGTCTAAATTATTTATGACAGAAATGCACAGTCAAGTGGTGAGAGGACAAAAAATGCCAGGAGAGACAATGTGCTTAAATTTTGTACTCCGTAATTGGTACATTACAAATATAACTTCTCAACAATTATTTTTTTAGCAAAGTCATGAGAGCAAAACGGTTGTCGCGTGTTACCACACGATCGCGCGATGAATAAAACCATATATATATAAATATACCATACACATTCATAACTATGATACGAACGTGCACACGCGGCGGCACATCAGTGTGTCTTGGTTGTGTTCAATGCTGGTTGCTTGTTACTCCTCCCTTTTCACGCGGGCTCTTTGACGCCAACTCTATGTCGGCTTTGATATTCCTGCCAGAATATATCCTCGTTGGCCGTCGCCACGCTCAGTCTAGCACACACCGCGTATCCCTCTCATTCTCCCGCAGAATACACTACTCCCAATCTCCACTTTATCTTATTTTATTTAACGTTATTATCTTTTTTATTTTCTTCATCTTCCTTTATTCTTACATACATACGTACACACATTAATCCCATACTTTCTACTGATGTATAAATTATGCATCTTCATCTTAATTACTCTTTCATTTTTTGTCATCTATTTAAAGTCGGCACATTTTTTAAATTTATCACCATCGCCACTATACGGTAAATATTTAAACCGCAAACTCTAATCGTTAAATTTCCTCAGATAAATTACTTTTTTTTTTTCTGTGTGTAATTATTTTTTTAATAAAATCTTTGTATTTTGTCGCTTCTATCGTATGTACAACGCCCACTTTTTCGATATTTCAATTTGCCCAATTCGTCAGACTGTGTCTGGACAGTAAATTGGAGCATATATCTATCGTTAGTCCAATTACCATGGACTTGATATGTATATCTATCATCAAAGTAGGTGTCACATATATACATATGTATATCAGTGAGAATTGCAATGACAAAGGTCCATTTAGTTATTCAAATATTAGCGGACAAAAAATAAATTTATTCTCTGGTATAAAAATAATAATGATGATAATAATAATGGTGGTAAAAAAAACTTTAAAAAACGCGAAGAATATTTTGATTTGACTGAGAATAAAAACGGTGTAATGTAAAATAAAAAATACAAGAAAATAATGGAAAGAGAAAATAAAATAATATAAAAAGAAGATAAAATAAAACTGATGGTAGATGGCGGATTGAGCCGGTGGTTCACGCCGTGAAACAAAGAACACAAGAGTAAGAGTGCCTGTATACAGTATATGCCACCTTTGACGACACGTACATACACGATATACCCAAATCTAAATCAACGTACTCAGTACACTTGCGTACTACATACGAAGTAAAATTTAAAAAAATTTTAATAATCAGATATAGGGGAGACCGGGGCAAGACGGCCCACCTAAGCCGGTTATTATTATTTGTGGCTTTTATCCATCAAGTCGATTTACTCTTGTCCAACTTGAACTCAATTCACCAAAATTTTGGTGAAGCTCCTGAAAAAAAATTTTTTTTTTTTTGGGGCAAGACGGCCCCCTCCCAAAAAAATTTTTTTTTTTTTAATTGTAAAAAAATTTCCCGCGTAACAAATGTTTATATTTTTCTCTTTAACAACTGTATTTACTTTAATATTACTCGAAATAACCTTTTTTGATATAATACGAGTCATTTTTTCACTTCTGTAGAAAATTGATTATTGGTTTTTTTAACTTTTTCAAATGCTCTATTTTAAGGCCATTCTCAGACAGTGCCCCCCACTTTTTAAAAATTTTCAATGACTTTCAATTGTCATAACCGTATTCAAATTTTATTAATTAATTAAAAAAAAATTAAAACCTCACTTGAAAAAAGGGCAACGTAGTCGTAATTTCGCCGATGTATAGATTTAAAAAAAAATTATTTACATTTGATATCAATTAGGAGTTAAACAAAATTGGTTGAATAAATTTCAGTAAAATCGTCATGTCAATTTTATAATTCGAATTTTTTAATTTTGGCGGCTGAAATTTATTCAACAAATTTTGTTTAACTCCTAATTGATATCAAATGTAAGTAATTTTTTAAAAATTCTATATCTCAACGAAATTACGACTACGTTGCCCTTTTTTCAAGTAAGGCTTTAATTTTTTTTTAATTAATTAATAAAATTTGAATACGGTTATGCCAGTTGAAAGTCACTGAAAATTTTTAAAAAGTGGGGGGCACTGTCTGAGAATCCCCTTAATCCAAATTCATATAATTAACCAAAAAATGATATTTCTATTAAATTAACCATGACTAGGTTATAATACTATGAAATAAATTTTTTTTTAGAATTTTTGAGTGGTTCATTTTGCCCCAAGTTTCACGTATCGGGCTAAAAATGAGTAAATAATCTAAATTTGTTATAATCAAAAGAAAACAAGAAAAAAAAATTTTTGGTTAATTTTTGAGGTGGGCCTTCTTGCCCCAGGTGGGCCGTCTTGCCCCGGTCTCCCCTACTCGTAATAAATATAAATATATGTGCACGTATGATATATGTATAAATACTAAACCAAAAATTAGTAAATAAATAAAATGATAAATAAAAATGATTTTTTTTTGCTTAGAGATTGTACTCGCGCGCGAGTCGAAAGCCAACCGATACAGCTTAAGCCCGAAAACGGATATTATCGCCAAACGTTAATTTGCTCCAGGCCGTCCTACCATCCAATTTTCGAGTTCTTACACGCCCACTTACGAGATCGTCCGTTAATACTACGAAATGTCGAAACGCGTTTCTCGCTTGCGATGTACGCCTTTCGACTCCACTCAACTCTCCACCACCCCATGTCTCTCTCTCTCTCTTTCAGTATATATGTATGTATATGTATAGTAATACAGTTGAAGTCGAGTGTAGAAAAGATATAGCCGCAGAGGATAGACGTTAAAAAAAAGGAACAAAAAATAATAAAGAGCGAGTGAGTTTTAGAGAGAGAAGGAGAAAATTTGTTGCTGTTAGTGCTGCTGATGAGTAGAAAACATGTGTATACATATATATATTTATATATAGATATATGTAGTAAATAGTAATAGCCGAGTCAAGTACACGAGTACGAGTACGGCGACGACGATCCGCGGTGTAAATATATATTGACGCGGTGGTACATAAGCAAAGCAGTCGTATACATTACAAGCATATCTGAATCAGAGGAGCATATAATATATATATATGTTTATACATATGTAGTCATACGTGTAGATGGAGTTCGCGGGCCTTGAGTTTGAGGGCGCTTAGCGATAGCGCACTAGTTATTTTTCTTTTTCCTCGGACAGGGGCCTGTGCGGGTGCACTCTTTACCTGCGTCCACACTGTAATATATGCGATGCGATGGAGAAGAGGATATACAGATATGTATATATGTATATGTGTGTGTTGAGGCAAAGGGAAGAGCTCTGAAACTGCTGAGGCGCATCGTGGAACCAGCAGGAGGGGCACAGGAGAACCGGTTGCGTGCGCGGACTTGTCCTCTATCCGGCGGATAGCCTCTTCCATCGACGCCTTCTTTCGCAGCTTTCCTTCTCATTTTTAAATTCATTATTGTTATTATACATTTAATCTGTATCAATAGATCTGACTTTATAGCGCTAATTTATTGCCGAATATCATTAACGATTTATATGTTTTAAGCACGAATTTATTTAAACTTTTTATCGTCTTCTACTTAAACTCTTAATAATGTATTTATGTTTTTTTTTTTTATTTTCAACAGATTTCGCATAGACAACACGGACCATATTATTGATGTAAATAAAAATAATGCAGCGTTTGAGTACGACCAGGTCAATATTATATGTCCCGTCTACGGACCTGGAACTTACGACGATGAAGCTGAGAAATACATTATTTATAATGTAAGTCCATATACTTGAGAATGCTTTTTAAAGTTTAAAAGCTTTAAAGTTGTTTATTTATTTATTTAACTTTTAATATTTTAAAACTGGGATTCCAGGTGTCCAAAGAGGAGTACGAAACTTGTAGAATAACAAACCCGAGTCCGCGAGTGATAGCGGTTTGCGACAAGCCCACAAAAACAATGTACTTTACCATAACATTCAGGCCATTTACACCGCAACCCGGTGGATTGGAATTTCTTCCTGGTCATGATTACTACTTTATCAGTACATCGTCAAAGGACGATCTCCACAGGCGCATTGGTGGCCGGTGCTCCACACACAACATGAAGGTCGTGTTCAAAGTCTGCTGTGCCAACGACGGATCATCAGCGACGTCCCGCAACAACCGTAAGTACTTAGACACCTAAATAGATATGTGAATATTATTTTTAAATGATAAGAATGATATTAACATATTTATAATAAACGGTGATTAGTGTCAGTTACCGGAAGCAGTAGCGGTAGCAGTACTGTATCTAGCAGCTCAACAAGCGGTGGAATTTTAGGAGTTAACAACAACAACAACAACAACAACGGTGGTGTCGGCATGCCACCATCGCCACCCCCAAGCGTCTTCAAGGGCGGAGATCGATTCTACCCAGGAGGCAACATCTATCATCATCAACAGGGAACAGCCGCGGCGGCGCCCACTCTACCTCACGTACCCCCTCCAGCAATCTACCCGTCACATCCCCATCAGCCGCAGCCGCCGATTCACAATGGACCGCCATCCCTTGCGTCACCGCCCAAGACCTCCATCACCCAGAAGAAGAAAAACAGTACGTAGATTTATATTTATATATCTATACTACACTCAGAGCAAAACCAAAGAAAAAGAGAAAGAAAGAGAGAGAGAGTGAGTGAGAGAATCCAGTCATTCTTGAATACCGCACCTGCCCGCTTGCGGCATTATCCTTCCCCTACTCTCTTTATTTATTTCCTCCTACTCTTCTTTCTCTTCGCAACCTTATAAAAGCATTTTCGTTTTTTATTATTATCATTATTATTTTTTTCTTTAGTATTTCTCTTCACTACTCATTATATAGAGAACCCGTCACGACCCTTTTCACCTTCGCTCCCCTGCTTTCTTCTCTTTTCCTACGTCTATCTCTTTTTTCCAAGACGATTAAAATCGCACACCTCTACCGCTCTTTCCTTTCCTTTCTCTTTTTCTTAATACATATACATATATATATATGCAAGAAGCAACGATTATCACGATTAATGCGTTTACGCACCAACTTTTTTACAAGACAGCGGCACCTGTTCACACCTGTCGCGTGTACTTAAACTTTTACTATGGCAATTAAAGATTTTGCAATTTTTAACTCCCTTTAAACGTTACATTTTTTTCGTTACTTCATTTGCTTACCGTATATTTATTCCTAGCTATAATTAACAAAAAAATTATTAATATACGCTGACATTTTATTTATTTTAAATTTTTGCTCCCTCGGTTTTCCTACCAAAAATAAATGTTTTATCTTGTTTTTTTCTTTACCCCACAAAAACCATCTGTTTAAATAATACGCCATTGGCTTTTCTTGTGTATACATATATTAATATCTCAATATATATATATATATATATATATATGTCTTACTACTTAGGCTGTATAAATAGTCTACACTTGCGCTTTATTAAATATACTTCCATTAAAACATCTATTAAAACGTAGTCATAAGTTACAATAAATTTTCTACTCTCCTGTGATCTTGACGGCTAATAATTTTTGATGTTAATTGCAGAGGAGTACTCGGATCATCCGAACGAGGTGGTAAAAAATGAAGAGCTAACTTACACCGGTGCAAGCTCAGCACTCTGTCGACCACGAGAGAGTTTTCACCGATTGATTTACCTCTCAACGGTAGCACTTCTGGTCAGCATACTACTGCCCACTCTGATGCGGTGAACCGACTGCAGTAGACCTCGGCGCCCATCGAGACTCCCCTTCTTCTGTGATTATCCTACGTTTAATTCATTTCCACGATCCTTCGACCTTCGTTGCCTTGGAATCGACGGATGACTGACTGAGTGAGCGAATGAACCAACGATCTGCGTCTACGATATCCATGTTTACAAACAATTATTATTATTATTAATTATTAATTATTAATAATATTACATCATCCATGCGAGGCATTAATGTATATAGTAAAGTTCAAATTCACTTACTATATAAATTTAAACTTTCATGATTTTTTTTTTACGAATCTAATAGTCAAAAAAATTTATTTATCCGTCAGTTTATTAACAGGAAAAAAATATATAAACTTGGAATACCATAAAGTATATTATTATTTTTAGATATGTAAAATTGTATTTTCTGAAGTGACATTATAATTTTTTTATTTCATATTAACGCCTCATCTATTCTTGTCAGCATTACAAAAAAAAAGAAGAAGAAAAGAAAAGAAAAAAATGAAAACTGAGAAAGCGAGCGAATGAAAAAATAAAGAATGAGAATGAATGAATTTTTATTTAAAAGAAACAACAACTAAAGGACGTGGAACAAAATTAATTAAAGCCATATTATAATAATTATAATTATTATTAAAATATTATCACTAGGCACTATGTAGTTATCCACTATTATCACTATTATTAAAGTTCAAAATAGTCGTACTGATTGTCCTCATCATTACGCCAATTAATAATGGGTATATTTATATGTATACATATATATATATTTAACAAATAAATATGTATATCTATAAATATATGTTTAACGATATACGGGCTATCTCGACGAACAGTTTGATAAAACCACTTGTTATTAAATTATAATTAATACTGAGACGTTTCTTTTATTAGCGGACACTCTCTCTCTATTTATTATCATTTTTTTTGAATTACGCGGTTAATTCAAATATTTAAAATAAATAAATCTGTCATCGTCGGATAAAAAAGTAGATAACAATAGTGCCGGCGCTGGTCGCGCAGACACATTATTATTATCATATTTGTAAATAAATTTCTAAATATTAATTGACGTTTATTTAATTAAGTAAATTATGAGACTAAAATTAATAACGCGAATTATAAAATATAAATATTTTTGGTAAATTTATTTATCTTCTTTGTCGTTGGAATTAAAATAAAAAAAATTGATAATTATGACGGATAAAAAAAAGTCGCGATTGGATTTAATGTTTGTTTATTTAATACGCGATAACGACAGTATGAATGTCAATTTATATTTAAATAATAATAATAAATAGAATAACCTCCGTGTAAATAATAAAATTATAACGAGTATATAAATATTATATATATAAATAATTATAATAATGATGCATGTGTTTATTACGCAATATTTACGATTAAATTCGTATAAATATTATTTAAATAAAATGACATCACGGCTGTCTATTTATTAACATGGGAATATTTAAAAAAATATATATATAAATATATTCAATAATACTTTTTTAAATTTATCGTCAGAGTAAATACTAAATACATACAAATATATACACGTATACATACATACACATTACACACGCGCACACCCATAAAAATAGACAAGTCTTGAGTCGATTGTCGTTATCAAAACGATGATAATTAAATTAATATGTAATATAGTAGTATTTGTAATAATTTTTATAATAAGTTTGTATTATATTTATTACTATCTATATAATTATTGTCACGCAGGGAATATCTAATTAAATAGATATTTAAAATATAATGCTAGTAAAAAAAAATTTAAGTAAACGTCAAATAAGTTAAATAGTTAATTATAAATAAATGAGACATGTGTTTCCCCTATGTATTATTATTATAAAAAAAAAAAAAATGGAAAGAAAGAAAAAATAAAACAGTGTCATGGCATTTTATATATCTAGCAGAATTATGTTTATAAATTAATACTTAAACTCTTATTATTTATTGTCGCAATCATCCTTAAATTATCTATCTATCATTTGTTGAATATTTTTCATTCGATTATCGAATATTGACGCGATTCTACGGTATCCCTGGCGCTGCCATGACCGCGAAATTTTGGACTCGATAGAATAAGACTTTTCTAAAGAATTAAATTTTTTGAAAACTCGCATAGTAGAGAAAAATTCGACTCTTTAAAAAAAATAAAAATTTTCAGATTTTAATCTTCAATTTTTTTTATTTTTTTCCGGCAAATTTAAAGATGAAAATTGTGAAAAAAAAGTTTTGTTTCGTCGAGTGCTACAAGAATTCGTGGTCATTTGGCGGCACCACAGAAACCGTAGACTTCCTGATATCGATATCAAATAACTTGTGGAAAATAATTAAAAGTTGAATATTTTTTTTTTAGTTAATAATAATAATGAGTAAGACGATAAAGACAAAATGAAACTGTGTTCTTATTGATTACTCCTTTATAATTGAGTGAAACTCGAGTTGTAATGAAGATTGAGTACTACTTGTAAATATTGTATGTTTTCCACTCCCCCGTCCTTATAAATATCTTTTTTTTTTCATTAGTCCACTCAATAACTGATTAAAATTGATTTATTTAAAAATTTGAAGTTTATTATTTACAATAAAATAAAGTTGTAGGTATACAGCGTGTACGTTATTGTAAAACGTTGTCCATTACAGTATTGTAAGCCTAAGTATTATAGTCTTGTTAATCCAAGTGTATGTTAAATAAAAATTTTTTCATCGTGCGTGAATAATAAAATATCAGTAATAAAAAAAAAAAATAATAGTAAATTTTTTTCAAAGCAATCAGTCGAGTTTATGAGTGTAGCAGACAGAAAAATTTTTAATTATTAATGAGAGTAAATAATTAATGAAATAAAATTTTCAAATTAATAAGTGCATTTTTTTTAAATATTATTTTTTAAATTATTTACTCTATAGTTTTAAATTTGTCTGACGTCCGCTACATTGACACTCATTCGAGTTCGAATATTAATGCCGTCTTATGATTAATAAAAGACTGAATTTAAATCCATCAACTGTTTAATTTATGATAATTATTTATAATTAATTATTTGGTATTTTATTTACTGAGCGAATTGTATGTACGAGTGAATGTGACGGTCTTATATATATAGATATATAATTTCATGTTAAGATAAAGTTTAAAAAAATAAATTAACCCGTGTACTAAGTACTAAATTTATTTAAACTCAGCTACAGATATTAAAGTGACAAAATAACATTTTATTTTTATTTTATTCCTTTTTAAATAATTTATAATTGTCGATATTTTTTTTTTCCATTCCAAATCCTACTTTACCTCGCTCAAATAAATACTTTATTTTACCGCATTATTTAACCCGGGGGAAGCGGACATACATTTTGTACATACGAATTATTATTATAAAAAAATAATAAATGTATAAGATTATTGAAATAATAAATTAAGACAAGTAATAGGTTTATATTTAAAAAAATGATTATAAAAAAATAAATGTATGTTGATATATATTAAATTTTTAATGATAAACACAAAGTAATTAGCAGTTAAACAATTTTATCACAGTTACGAAAAGTGTAATAATTTTTTTAAAATTTTAATTTTAATATATCAGGCCACTAACGTGCTGCGAAATAAAACTTGCCCATAAATTCATTTTTATTGCATTTACAGATCACTATTATTATTATTTTTAATAAAAATTTAAAAGTTAACAATCTAATTATAAGAGAATAAAAATTCTAGTCATTTGTCGTTGAGATTTAAAATAAAAAAAATCGTAAACTGTCAATAATATTTAAAATTTAAAAACAAGATAATAAATTTATTTATATATATATATTATATATATAAATAATATATTAGAGATCACTTGGTACAATTAAATTTATTAATAAAATAATTACCAACTCTTTGATTCGTTAATTTATAAATTTATTACACGCAAGCAAGAATTTAATAAAAATAAAATAAAAAAAAGACTCGATAAACTCGTTACTGAAACAAATAAACTTTTTTGTGACATTGGTCGCGTGATTGAACCACGTGTATCAGACTCTAATTCATCTTTCATCTTATACCATTTAAACTAGTGGCATTTCACTGCCTACACGCAAGTAAAAATAAAAATAAAAATAAAAAAGTAAAGAAACGTACTTACATACATACATACATTGAATTTCATAGCAGTAGAGTAGTAACAGTAGTTGTCATATGTAGCGCAATAGACTTTTTACTAAAAAAAACCAACATATTAAATGATACTCAAGTTAGCTGACGTCTTATAATTTATGATACTGAAATTAGCCGACTAATTATAATTTTCGGATTTTTTTAAGTGACAGATTAAAAAAAAAATTATTTTTAAAAATTGCACTTAAAGTTTTTTGAATTTTCTACACGTGCATATTTTTAGTTTTTTTTTTTTTTAATTGATTTGTTTAGAAAAAAAATCAAAAAATTGTTAATTGTCTGTTAGCTTCGATCATTAATAATTTTTGGATTTTTTTAAAAACAATAAATTATAAAAAAAAAATATTTGAAAAAATTGCACCTGTAGTTTTTTTAATTTTCTACACGTGCATATTTTTAGTTTTTTTTTTTTTTTAATTGATTTGTTTAGAAAAAAAATCAAAAAATTGTTAATTGTCTGTTAGCTTCGATCATTAATAATTTTTGGATTTTTTTAAAAACAATAAATTATAAAAAAAAAAAATATTTGAAAAAATTGCACCTGTGGTTTTTTTAATTTTCTACATGTGCATTTTTTTAGATTTTTTTTTTTAATTGATTTGTTAAAAAAAAAAAAAATCCAAAAATTGTTAATTGTCTGTTAGCTTCAGGATCATTAATAATTTTTGGATTTTTTTAAAAACGATAAATTATAAAAAAAAAAATATTTGAAAAAATTGCACCTGTAGTTTTTTTAATTTTCTACATGTGCATTTTTTTTTTTTTTTTTTTAATTGATGTGTTGAAAAAAAATCTAAAAATTGTCTGCTAACTTCAGGATCATCATATTAATAAAAATATTATTAAAATAATCCAGATAAAAAAAGTTTCTTACAGTACTTACAGGACATTGAACAATAGCAATGCGACTAAAATGTTTAATAATATTTTGAAAAATGTTACGAACACATCCGTCTCGTATATATAAAAAAAAATATATATATATATACCTTAATGATTTATGATAACGATTAACGATTAATGATAACTAATGGTTAATGATTAATAAATAATAATAATGACATCATCGTATGGGGGACAAAGAGTTGTAATAGAAATTTGTGGATTTAAATAAAAAATAGATTAGGAGGATTGTTTACTGTCGATTAATTAATTAATATTGCAGCACAGGCAGTTAGATATGCGTAACGATAGCCAACACATCGGTAGAAAAATAAAAAAAAAAAAAAAAATTGGAATGTATTGTGTGGCGGATAAACAAGACGATTTTTGAGGAGCAAGTGGACGGCACCCGAAGGCGGGTGATTTTTTAAATCCTCATTTCCCGCCACACGATAGATTTTTTAAAATTATCTGCATTGAAAGTTGGAGATTAGATGTCTGGAGTCAGTTGTAATGAGACAATTTGAGACAAGTGCTTGTGGAAAAATTAGGCGGTCAATTTTTTTTTTTGTCATTTCGAAATTTCAAAGATGGAATTTTTATAAAAGTAAACTAAAAATATTTTTATGTTTAATTTAAATTAATAATTTGGTACTTGACAGCTAATTGTTGATTTGAATTTAATAAAAAAAATTTCTAGAGCTTTTTAAAGTCAATTTGTCTGAAATTGACTTATTCGGACTGAGCGGACATTTAAAATTTTTGTTTCAGTGCAGGTGATATGAAAATAAATTTTTATTTTGTTTAAATGATAAAACTTAAAGAACAAGTTCTAAAAAAAGCAAACCTGGCACGTGTGAAAATAATGCGCGAAACTTGAAAGTACTAGAGAGAAATAAATTAAAAAAAAAAAAAAAGATTTTAGTTTGTTGAATTTAAATAAAAGTTACTAAGAGGCAGGTGATTTAATTGGTTGTTTAAATTTTATGCCTTATCGTGATTAGTCCATATGTGTACATACATATTAACATATGTACATAGTTTAAGAAGTTTAAAGTGGAAGTAGCATATAAAAAATCACACGTGTGCTGGGGGTCATTACTTTAAAACAACGCATGAGCCAGTGTGGAAATATTACGCTCACGTGCTCAATTTTTTTCAGATTTGAATAAAAAATTTTTTTTAAAAACGTTACCGCGAACTCGAAAATTAAATGTGTGGTAATTAAATAATAAATCGAGATCAACGAACATTTAAATGTTAATTATTTTGTGCGTGTGTGTATGTATGCGTGTATGTTGCATGTTAAAATTCGGTGTTTTGTATTTACACATAAATTTATAAATAATAATAATTATTATTAATGAAACTAATTATTAATGATTAATGATAATAATAATGATAAACAATTATTTGTGAATATTTAAAAAAAAAAAACATGTAACATAAAAAAGAACAAGAATGCACAATACTTACTAATTGTATTGATAGTTGAATACTAAATATATATATAATTATTAATAACGAGTTATTTGATTATGAATTACTAAACATGAATAACGGATAATTATATATATATGAATATATATAAAATAAATAAAAAATTGTATGAACAAGAATCCCAAGCGTGGTAAGGCGAAATAGTTTGTTATAATTGAGATTTAAAAAATAATTTAATAAAAAGTAAAGGTTTAAATTATTATTAAAGTAAACTGTGCACACATACACACACGATACAATTAACATATTTTTTTTTTAATATACACACGCGTTTTATATACAATGATGATTGTTATAGAAGCTAAAGGATAAAAAAAAATAAAATAAACTCCAGACAATGATGTGGTGAAAAAGAAATTAAGAATGAATACCTAATTAATGTGGGACATGATAATATTTTATAATTAAACTTTTGTACAGAATAAATAAATACTTGTACTGTGGACCAATATATCTTTCATTTAATTATCACCTACTGCGCGGATTATTTTTTATAAAAAATGCTGTGGCTTTGAGCGAAAAAATTTTAAACAAGAGATTAAATTTAATTATTCATTGAATTTTTTATTTTCTTTATGATCAACTGTAAATATTTTTTTATTTTTTAAATTATTTTTAATTTTATGCTGAGTAATTATTTTAAATTTTGATCTGTCATATAAATTTTTTTTTTTTTACTAACATTTAGTTCCCAGGCTCAATTAATTTTAGTGTCAAAGTATTAATTAAAAACCAACAAACTTACTATCAAATGAATTAATTTTCCAGTGAAAAATAAATAATTTATTTATAAAAACAATTATATGGTTTATTATTTTTATTTATGTTATAAAAATTATTTAGTATTTTTTTTCGTTAAGGGAATTATAATTACACGATTTTTAGCATCTGGTATCCGCCACCAACGGCCTGTTTTATGTTCCTGACCTACTCCAACAATTAAATTTTTACCGTCTGGAGTAAATACCATCGAGTTTATGAATCCTGTTACTTTAACTTGGAAAAGTAATTTAAGTGACTTGAATGATTCCTCACATTCCCATACTTTAACATTTCCATCTCTTGATCCTGAAATAAAACATTTATTTAAAACCCAACTATCAAATTTTTTTTTTACCTCAATAATAGATAAATAATAACCTGAAGCAACTAAATCAGTATTTAATAACGTAGCGATACTTGTAATCCACATCGGTTCTCCATTAGTTGCATCAACACCATGAGCAGGTGTTACAGAGTACAGCGGCTTCTTCTTCATGACACTCCATAAACACAGCTGGCCATTATCACCGCAGCTCAGAAAATGTTGGTCATTAATAAACTTAACAGTGTCAACACTGCTACTGCTCTCAGTGTCATTAAATATTAATTGTGATTCTTGTACTATTTTCCACAGTCTTATTGATCTGTCATATCCGCCGCTTGTTATGCAACGTTCTTGTGACATTGCATCTATTGACGTTATCGGACTTTGATGGCCGAAACTTTAAAATAATATCACAAATAAACATACACCATATAATTATTCTAATGATAAAAAAATAATAGTCTATTATCACGACTGGTAAACGTAAATTCCCATTTTAAAAATCTCGCAACCGGACCTGTCTTCCTTGATAATTTTTACTAGTATATCATTTTTTATAAAATATAAAAAATTGTTATTTATATATATATTAGGGTGGCCCAAAAAAACCGACTATTTTTTTTTTTCGAGTCTCTTATGAAAATTTGTTGATTCAAGATGTTTTAAGAAGCCTCTCCAAAAATCAGCTCGATAAAAAATTTTCAAGAGGTCGCTCATGAATTTTGAAAATATCAAAAATGATCCAAATTCAGATTTTTTTGTTCTAAATTTCTTCTTTCTCGTGGCAGCTATAGTTTATATTTATGAAATCATGACTACCCTGAAAATTTCAGCCCAAAATTAAAATATTTAAACGTCGCTCATGAATTTTGAATGTTTCCGAGTACTGTCTCTTGAAGGTTTTCGAGCGACCCTTGAATATTAATAATAAACCTTTTCAATTTTTTTACCATCAATTTGTATCATAATGAATAAAAATACAACCCGAGAAATAGGAATAATAAGTTATTTACATACTTTTTTATTTTTTAATTCAATTTTTAGGTTTTTTTGCTTATTCAAAACTTACCCAATTTTATTCTTTAAGACTGTCCTGTATATTTTCGGTTATGCAAAAGTTATATTTAGGTGAAATGACAATAATTGAGTTACAGAAAAATACAAAAAATAATTTAAAGTATTAGTTACATATTATCAGTTAATATTCAAAATTCTTGAGCGCCGTTTAAATATTTGAATTTTGGGCTCAAATTTTCAGCGTAGTCATGATTTCATAAATATAAACTATAGCTGCCATGAGAAAGAAGAAATTTAGAACAAAAAAATCCGAATTTCGATCATTTTTGATATTTTTAAAATTCATGAGCGACCTCTTGAAAATTTTTAATCGAGCTGATTTTTGGAGTGGCCTCTTAAAACATCTTAAACCAACAAATTTTCATCAGAGACTCGAAAAAAAATAATAGTCGGTTTTTTTGGGCCACCCTAATATATATATATATATATATATATATATATATATATATATATAAATTAAATATCAATACTTTAATGAATGAGTGACCGAGTGGAAATTTTTAATTTTTTTTATCAAAGACAAACTTATGAACGGTCTCTCCCTATACTTAAACTGATTCTATATATACCACAAATATAAAAAATGTCTAGCTATTTTTACCACATATTTTATATATATATAAATATATAACGCAAGAATTTACCCAGTTGCGATAATAAATAATTACAATCTAAAATAATTAAAAATAAACTTACAGAGATTCAACGTAGACCATGTCATCTAAATTCCAAACTCTAACGCTTCTATCTTGGGATGCTGAGTACAATGTGTGAGTATCACGACGAAATACTAGACCAGTAACATCACCACGATGTCCTTGTAAATTTTTAATTAACGTCAAATTATCCCCATTGTAAACTTTTATGTCATTCGATTTAGACTGACCGACGGTGAAAAATTTATCATCTGAACTAACGGCCATGCATAGTATCGATTTCATGTCTTTGTTATTCTTCTTACCACCTATAATATTTATTTTTGTTCTGTCACTCAATGACCCTGTAAATTAAATTTCAATTTTTGAACTCAACGAATTATTATAAGTCATTTTTTTCTTTTTTTAATACTTACATTTAATTATGGTACCGTCTTTAGAGCCACTGTATAAAAACTTTCCACTATTAGAAATACATAAACAAGTGATTGAATCCCGATGATTTTTACATTTTAATTCTAATAAATCTCCATGACCTACATAATTACTGGCAACTGTTTTTCTCAATCTTCCTTTTTCTTCTAAATATTCTTCTTGTAGTCTACGTGCAACAACGTCTTCTCCATCATCTAGATCTCCATTATTTTCTAATAAATAAATATTAATTAAAATAATTAATCACCACAAAATTAATTGAACTATCAAATTTTGTGCAGCCAATTGATATAAAACAAAATACCTTGAGCTTTTATTTTTGACAGATGAAGCTTAGCTAATTTTACCCGTTTCTCTTCAGCAGTTTCTTCTTCATCATCAGACTCGAAGTCGTCATCTCTTCTATTAGCTTCTAATCTTAAAATTACATATTAAATAAATACAATTAGTTTGTCATTATCAATTTTAGTTGACTAATTAAATCTATTACAAATCTGAAACATACTTTTTTAAATTTTCTTCAGCGAACTCTTCATCACTGCTGGCAATGCTCTCATCGTCATCCTCTTTTTTAGATTTTTTAAAACTTTTTAAATTACTGCCCGCATTGTTTTTAAATTTATCGTTAACCTAAAAAATAATTAAAATTAATCATTTAAATATTGTTTTATTTATTATTTAGAATAAGTGATTAATAAATATATCAACTAATTAATCAAGTAAAATTACCTTTCGTTTACGAATTCCCTGGCCATTCTTACGACCAACAATTGATGACATTTTTACAATTCACTCCAAAATTCAATTATCAGAATTTTGTAAATTCCGTTAAGTAAAAAAATTACTTGTATATTATATTTTGAAAAAACATTAACAATTCTTAAAACTTAGTTATTTATACACGTGGTTATTGGAGGTTAAATTTCAACGAATCCAGATGACGGATTATTTACAAATGGCGCCTAAAATATACTCATTTATATGTATACTAAACTATACCATATATGTATTTTCCATAGAATTTTTAATTTTCTAAATAATTAAAAATTGACGGGTATGGCGCAAATTACCCAGTGTGCATATTGCCCAAAACTAAAATGGGTTGGTATCACTAGCGTCAAAGCAAAACAGGAATTCTGTTTTATCATGCGAACTCATCCCCGCTACCGGGGGGGGGGGGGGGGGGGCAGAGCCATTGTCCAAAAAACATTCGTTCGATGCGAAATCTCCGAGATCTGGCACATGGCACTCCAGGGCCGTTAGCCAATCAAGGAAAAAAAAAAAAAAAAAAAAAAAAAAATCTCCGAGATGCGACAAGCTGTCGAGTAGACAATCTCGTCGAAAAGAAATATCTATGACTAAACCAAAAGTTTAAAACTTCAAATCTGTAACAGTATAAATTTACGAAACAGAAAATTATCGAAAGAAAATTGTAAAATATAAATCACATCGAAATATGATTTATATAAAATAATTAGTAATAGAATAATAAATACTTGAATTGAATTAAATGAAAACAATCATTGTCATCGAAACATAGAGTATATATAATGTTCTATTATCTAAAGATCGATTAAGTTCTACATTACCAACTTCCGTGGACAGTCAATAACACCAAAAACTATAATACCGACGACAGTTAATTGTAACTCTTTATTGTTAGCAAAAAACAAAATCTGTTTTGAAAACAGATTGCTGTAATTAAAAAAGAACTAATTAATTAAATTTGTAAGTTTATTTTAAATTAATAATTTAAAGATTAACTCTGGTACACTGTAAATAAATTTTTTTTTGTTTTTTTTTTAGTTGCGATTACATGTGTTTTAAAATAATATTATATATCTAACTAATTGATTTGTTTAAATAATGAAAAAATTTAATTACATTTATAGAGAAGATAATTTTTATTATAACAATTTCTATTGCATAAGAAATGATCAACACCAAATTCTGTAGATATTTTGTTTTCTCAATAAATCAGATACATAAAAAAATTGAACATTAAAAAATTATTATAAAAATGCTTTTATGTAAACATTTTTCAAGACGAAATGTTCGTGCTTATAATTAAACATAATTAAAGAATGGAAATTAAATAATAAACTTGAAAACATAGTTAGTTGAGTTAAAATAAAGGTAAGTTTAAGTAAGAGGAAAAAATCCTCGTTGAAATATATATTCCAATAATAATATTCTAATATAATAATTTTTTAATGTTCAATTTTTTTATGTATCTGATTTATTGAGAAAAAAAAATATCTACAGAATTAGGTATTGATCATTTCTTATGCGATAGAAATTGTTATAATAAAAATTATCTTCTCTATAAATCTAATTAAATTTTTTCATTATTTAAACAAATCAATTAGTTAGATATATGATATTATTTTAAAACACATGAAATCGCAACTAAAAAAAAACAAAAAAAAATTTATTTACAGTGTACCAGAGTTAATCTTTAAATTATTAATTTAAAATAAACTTACACAATTAACTTACAAATTTAATTAATTAGTTCTTTTTTAATTACAGCAATCTGTTTTCAAAACAGATTTTGTTTTTTGCTAACAATAAAGAGTACAATTAACTGTCGTCGGTATTATAGTTTTTGGTGTTATTGACTGTCCACGGAAGTTGTTAATGTAGAACTTAATCGATCTTTAGATAATAGAACTTTATATATACTCTATGTTTCGATGACAATGATTGTTTTCATTTAATTCAATTCAAGTATTTATTATTCTATTACTAATTATTTTATATAAATCATATTTCGATATGATTTATATTTTACAATTTTCTTTCGATAATTTTCTGTTTCGTAAATTTATACTGTTACAGATTTGAAGTTTTAAACTTTTGGTTTAGTCATAGATATTTCTTTTCGACGAGATTGTCTACTCGACAGCTTGTCGCATCTCGGAGATTTCGCATCGAACGATTGTCTTTTGGACAATGGCTCTGGCCCCCAAAATTTGTAAATTTTAAATAATGAAAATTAAAAAAACGCGCGAACTGATTTTTAAAATATTTAGGGCCAGTTTTTCAAACCGGGATTATTTTTGATGCGGATTTGAATTATTATTGCTCGTATAACTATATATTATTAATATGTAAATATACTAGTAGTATTAATGACATGAGAAAACTTATAAATTTTAAATAATGAAAATTAAAAAAACGCGTGAACTGATTTCTAAAATATTTAGGGCCAGTTTTTCAAACCGGGTTTAAATTACTATTGCTGGTATATCTATATATTATTAATATGTAAATATACTAGCAATATTAATGACATGAGACAAATTATAAATTTTGAATAACTAAATTTTTTGCGCCAAGAAATTCTTTTTCTCTGTGTACCAGCCTTTAATGTGAACTAAAATTAAAAATCTATAGTTATATTTATTTAATAACATCATTAAAATCTAACGTACAATATTAATATAATTTTTGATTGTCAATATTTTTTTTAGTTATCAATCGTAATGTATATCAATCTTATCACATACATATATTTGTTTTATATACTACGGACTTGATCATTAATTAACGGTCTCAATAAGTATTTGTGATCTTGATTATTTAAATAAATATTATTTTATGGATTTTCATAATTTGGTATCATGGTATAACGATAGTTTCCAAAGGTTCATCCAAGATCTTGACGCAAGCCTAACAAAAACATTTAAAAATATATATTTTAGTATATTTACTAATTTTTTTAGCACTGATTAATTTATCAAGTAATTAAAATATAAAATTTCTTACTTCAATAGTAATACAGTCATTTTTAATGTAACCCTTATCTGGATTCAACAAATCTTTCCACGGGATAAAACTATCGAATCCCCAATTATTATGTTGAGCATCGAAGTGATGCGGTAGTAATTCTAAAATTAAATAATTTGAATATTAGACAGTAAAGCAAACAGGAAATGATAAATATTGATATTAATATTAATAAATAAATAAAATAAAATATGTTTAGCTAAAGAGTTACTTCTAGTGAAAGGCTTTTGATTGTCTTTGCACGGGAGCAGACGAATTTCTCCAATTGCATTGCAGTTCCAAGCCTTGTTCGGTTTATATCCTTCACAACAATATAGATAACATCCCAATGAAGGTACTAATAATCCTTCCTTAACTTTGTTTGGTAATATTTTTATTCTCCACGGCAAATTTCTTACCATACACGGAGGCGACAATCGAGATACGTTTATTTTTGATACGTTTTCAAAACTGTACCAAAATGTCGCTTGTTGAACATTCAAGTAGGCTACACAATTTAAATTATTTTATTTGAATATTATAAATTTTTAATAAACAAATTTAAGTCTGTCGTAAATTAAGTTATTACCTTGCGAATCAAATTTATCAGGAGTAACGTACACCTGTAGTAAGAATTTATAAATTAATGTACAAAGAAAAAATTTTCTAAAACATTTATTGACTTTACCTCAACAGTAATTGAATCACTTTCGATGAAACCCTTGTCTTTATTCACTAAATCTTTCCACAGAATTAAATCATCAATTCCTGATGTGTTATTTTTACCGGAAAATCGATGCTGTTGTACTGGACAAAAATTTTAAGTTAAACATAAATATAATTATCATAAGAAAAGAAAAAAAAATAATTACTCCGGTATAATTTTGCTTGATTCTTTTTCTGAGGAAGTAGACGTAATTCTACTAGAGCATTACAGATCCAAGAATCTGAAAGAACTTCTTTGTTGCATTGCAAGTATAGTCCGAGACTATGGGGGTTTTCTGGCAGTTTTCTTGATGGTGGTTTCACTGTTATTTTCCAAGGTAAGTTACAAGCTGTAAATGGCCCTAGCGTTAAAGATTCCTTGATACTTAACAAATTTTTAAGTGTATGTCGAGAGACAACTTCAGTTACGGAAAAATCGGCTGTACATATTTATAAAAAAAACATAAAATATTAATTTGATTAAATAAATCTTTTGCTCAGTACTAAAAATTCTTACCTGTTTGACTATTTTTCGGTGGTTCTTGCATTATACAAACCTATTAAATATATTTATTTTTTATTTTCTTATCTATGTGTCATGGTAAAATTTTAGTGAATAAATTTACCTCAAAAGTTATCGAGCCATCCTTGAGGTAGCCATTAGAATCCTCGATGACTTCTTGCCAAAGTAGAAAATTATCGAACCCCTTCATGTTGTCCCCAGCACAAAAAAGATGTGAAAATTCTGTAAGAAATAATTGCATACAAGCAGTTATACCCTGGTGAAAATTTTTCGGAATTTTCTCTGAAAAACTCAATTGTAAAGTTCTAAAGACTTTTTCAGAATTTTTCAGAGAAAAGTCCGAAAAATTTACACCAGGGTAGATAATAAATAAATAAATTTAATTAAAGTAAAAGACCTAGTACCTGATCAGAGGCCTGGTATCCGATCACTAATGAATTTATAAGTCTATATTTATTTAATTTTACTATTCATAGACATATAAGTACACGATGTAATCGGGTACTGGATCTTTTACCTTAATCTGTTTTTTATTTTTCATCTAAGGTAAGAGACCCAGTACCCGATCACTTCGTGTACTTATATATCTATATATAGTAAAATTTAGTAAATATAAATATATACAAATACATGAGTGATCGAGTACTAGTTCCCTGATCGGGTACTGGGTCTTACCTTAGACGAAAAATAAAAAACAGATTAAGGTAAAAGACCCAGTACCCGATCACTTCGTGAACTTATACGTCTGTATATAGTAAAATTGAGTAAATATAGATATACAAATACATGAGTGATTGGGTACTAGTTCCCTGTTCCCTGATCGGGAATTGGGTCTCTTATTTTATAGTAAAAAAAAATATGTAAAATAATTTACTTCGGGAAAACGGCTTTCGGTTCTTCTTAGAATGATACAAACAAAATTCAACGTCAGCTTGACAAGTCCAATCCTTGTCACCATTACCATCGCATGTAATAAAAAATCCAAGAGGTCGTTTACCGATTTGTAAATCGAAAATCGGTTTCACTAGAATGTTCCAGGGTAAGCTCTGAACAATTACTGGTGACGATGTAACAGAACTTCTCATTTTTGAAACATTGTTTATTTTATACTGAAATGTAGATTCAGTCACAGTAGTAAGCAGACTTTCATCTAAAAATAAATTCATGTTAACAAAAAATTAAAACCTCATTAATCACCGAGTATTTATTCTTACTTATAATAAATATTAACTAAAATCAGTACCTGAATCCATTATGATTTTTATTCTAAATTTGTTCCGTATTTTAAAAAATATTTTATCTATGATTCGAAGTCTGAAAGCTTTCTTTTGTTTAACCTGGGGTTAGATGGACAATTATTATAATTATTTATTTAAAAAATATTGATCTTCTGTCATCAAATAACTTTTGATCATACAAATTGTCAAACAAATATGTAACATAAAGTTGTGCTGATAAAAGAATGGGGTTCTTACTTCCCGAGTTAACCTACGATTCCTTTACCCCCACCAACGATTTCAATTCCGATCTATATCTAGGACTGTAAAGTAAAAGACCCAATTTTTGACTTTATTTCTTTATACGTTTTAAAAAACTGGGGTAGAAGTACTAGTGTTCCATTTTTGGACATTTCATTAATAAAAAAGTATAAAAAACTTGGGTTCTTATGGGATAAAAGTATCTGAAGAAATTTGGAAAATGAATATGATACTGAAAGTAGAAGACATCAATTTTTTAATTTTTATGAATTATTTAGATGATTCTTAAGTTAGCAGACAATTACCAAATTTTTGATTTTTTTTTCGACAATTTAATTTTAAAAAGAAAGAAAACTAAAAAAATGCGCATGTAGAAAATTTTAAAAACTATAGGTGCAATTTTTTCAAATATTTTTTTTTTTATTATTTATCGTTTAAAAAAAAATTCAAAAATTATTAGACGTTGGCTAACTTTAGTCTCATATTATTTAGTTGTAAGTAAAATTAAATTTTTATAATTTGCACAAAAAGATTTTTTAAAGTTTCTCATGTGTAATTTTAAAAAGTTTTTCCTATAAGTATTTTTTTTTTTTTAAAAGAAAGATTCTTTTACTGTCTGCTACTTTCAGTATCAAATTAATGTCATTGCGTATTTAAAAAATTATATTATTCAAATTTTCTAAGTGCCCTACCCTATATTTTGATATATTTTAAATTTTAAACTGGAAATAATTATCTAGTTTTTAAGGAAGAATTTAAATTGTAAGACTGACAAGTTGTACGGGTGGGAAGAAAAATTTTTTATTTTAAATTCATGGAACTCTAGGTAATGGATCAGTTCAAAAAACAAAAGTTTAGATAAAAATTTTAAAATAAAAATATACCAGGTTGATAATTGGTACATTTAAATGATCATGCTGGGTAAAATACCTAGTATATATAGATATACAAATATATGAGTGATGGGGTTTTGGGTCTCTTACCTAAAATTCTCGACAATAAAAAAAGCACAGGGTAGAAGTACCAGTTTTGGCCACTGTTACAATGGAATTTTTTTTAAATACTTTTTCGTTAATTAAAATAAAGTATTAAATGTCCAAAAATGGGACAGTGACCGCAAATGCTACTTCTACCCTAATTTACAGTAAAAATAATTTAATACATACATTTTTACAATATATATATTGACTAAATTATTTAGTTGATTTTTAAGATGCAGTTTATTAATTAAAAACACATTGAACTTTGTTTTTACGTAATTAGTCACATAACAAAAAAAATTAATTCATTTACTTAATTATTTTTTTTTACAGTAAAAACTTTAAATTTAATTAAAAAGTTTCTGTAACTGATGAAATGTTTTAACATTTTTTTTATGACTATTTAGTGAGTAGAATATTAATTAATGAAAAGTGTTAATTGATGAATAATTATCAAAAAATATAAAATTGTATTGATTGAAGTTTTGCTTATCTAAGAAACAATACATATAACTTAAACTATTAAAATTTTTCTTTTGTTTTTGTTGCTTATATTATTAAATTAATATCATAAAGTATTTTTTTAAATATTTTAATCATAAGAGTAATTAATGTAGTAGAATTTCGCTGGTTTATTCCAAAATCCTGATGTAGGCCTGGTTGAAACAATGAAAGTTTATTTAAATATTAAGTTTTAAAATATGATATCACAATATATGAGTATTAAGTATTAAAAATAAAAATTTCTTACTTCAAATGTGACAGAGTCGTTTTTAACAAACCCCTTACTGGGATTTAATAGATCTTCCCATGCAATAAAGTATTTAGTTCCCCAACTGTCTCGGCCCGCTACGTAAAGTCTCGAGTACAATTCTGAATAAAAATATTTTATTTATTTAAAAAACTGCAAAAATTGCGAAAAATTTTTAAGTCGAAGAAAAAACGCACTTCGGACGAAAGGTTTCTTGTCATCCTCACAAGAGCGGATGCGTAATTCAGCATCTGCATTACAGCTCCAATTGGATGAATTATTTGTTTCATTGCAATTCAAAAAGTAACCAAGTGACAGTTTTCCGTCGTTGTTCTTAATTGGTGTTATCCTTATTCTCCAAGGTAAATTTCCTATTATATAAGCTGGTGATGACTGAGGGACAGTTACTTTTGATATATTTTCTACGGTATACCAAAATGTTCCTTCGCGAATGCTCAAAAATGCTGCAAAAATTGAATAAATCATTTTGTTTAATTATGATTTATTTTAAAAAAAAAATATTAAATGCTTACCGTGCAAGTCAAACTCTGATGGGGAAACATGAGCCTGTTAAAAATTTTTTATTCAATTAATACAATATCAATGATATAAATTTAAATCAATGCTGTTTTAAAACATAGAATTTAAAATTTATTTACCTGGACAGTGATGGTATCGTTTTTCACGTAATCTTTGTTTTCATCCAATAAATCTTTCCACAAAATTAAATTCTTCCAACCTGAAGTGTTGTAGAAGCCCGAAAACTCATGTTCAATCACTGCAGACAATAAAAATAATATAAATATTTTCGGTTTTAAATATAATTATATATATAGAAATTATAATAAGTTAATTTACATCGTGAAATTGCGCATTTGCCTTTTTGTTTTGTGGAACATATACCCAGTTCTGCTTTTGCAAGACACGCCCATTTGTCTGAATAAACTTCACTGTTGCATTGCAAAAATAATCCAATAGCTTGCGGTTCTACTGGTAATATAACTGATGGGGGTTTTACTAATATTTTCCATGATAAATCACAAGCAGTAAACGGTCCGAGCAGAAGAGGTTCTTGCATATTTAATATATTTTTATACGTGTGTCGAAATCTTACTTCTGTCAGGGAATTGTTCACTGAAAAAATTTTATTTTAAAGATCATAATTAAATAATCAAATCATCAAAGTAAAATGATTGTTCATGATACCAGCATTGAAACTTAAAGTTTATAATTATACGTTTACTAATTAGTATATTACACATCAAGGGAGGAAAGTAGAACATTCCAACCCGTGTATAATTGCCTACCCGAGCCAAAGGCGAATTTGTCACCAGATCTGTACCTGAAAGTTTAAATTTTTGCTTCTGTTTGTGGGAAAAATGGCGCATGCGCTAATTTTTATCATTTTTTTTCTCATAAAGGAAAAGAATGAGTTTCTTCCCGCTAAACAGGGCAAGAATTTAAACTTTCGGCGCAGGTATGGTGAAAAAAATTTCTCTGCCCGCTGACTGAAGACATTTGCAATTTAAACTCTGATACTTGTCATTTATTTAATAGTAATTTCAGACCATTAATTTTATTTACGTAAATGACAGTTCTGACTGTGATGAAGTTTTATAAAAATTACTGTCAATAATAAATAGTATTTATAGTCTCTGCTCAATTATGAATTGCAAATAACAATTTACGTTTACGCTGATAGTTGATCGCACTATTGGTCTTAAATTAATTTGTTTCTGACTGGCTGCTGACACTGAAACTTCAAGTTCCAATGCAGGTAATCATGAAAAATATTGTAACTCGGGATAAAAGACGAATTCAGACTGCGGATGATGTCAGCCAACCACCCTGGTCTGAAATCCTTTTGTTTCTTCACTTGCCACACAATGTACTATTATTCTCAACAACAATTAAAAATCTTTGAGAGCTTACATTCATCAGTAACGTTCTCAACTACATTTGGTGTTACACAAACTTCAAAAATAATTGAATTGTTTGTGACGTAGTTTTTTCTGGAATCAACTAAATCATGCCAAGTTATAAAATTCGTGAATCCTGCAGAGCAATTGTCTCTAGTAAAAACTTGCTGAAGTTCTATAAATAAATAAACAAAAAAAAAAACAAAACAAAATCAATAGAAAAAAAACATGATCCTGAAGTTAGCAGACAATTCAAAATTTTCGGATTTTTTTTTCAACAAATCAATTACAAAAAAATAAAAACTAAAAATATGCGCATGTAGAAAATTTAAAAAACTACTGGTGCAATTTTTTCAAATTTTTTTTCTTTTCAAATTTACCGCCTAAAATAAAATCAAAAAATAATTAGATGTCTGCTAACTTCAGTATCATAAAAAAACATGATCCTGAAGTTAGCAGACATTTAAAAATTTTTGAATTTTCGTATTTCAACAAATCTATTGTAAAAAAATAAAATAAAAATATGCACATGTAGAAAATTTTAAAAACTACAGGTGCAATTTTTTCGAATATTTTTTTTTTTATGTTTTATCGTCTAAAAAAAAATTCAAAAATTATTAGACGTCTGCTAACTTCAGTATCATTAAAAAAACACATGAATAAAATTATCGTAACAAACAAATAATAATGAAAACTAACGTCGAGAGAATGGTTTTCGGTTCTTTTTACTGGAATACAAACTGAACTCAACATCAGCCAGACAAGACCATTTTTTTGCATTGTTCCCCTCGCAAATGATAGAAAGTCCCAGAGGTCGTCTTTCGGTCTTCGATTCATACTCTGGCTTGACGATTATGTTCCAAGGCAAGTGCTGAATGAAACATGGGGGCGATGTTACGGTATCTCTTAGTTTAGAAACATCCTCTATTGTGAACTGGAACTTAGATTCAGTTACTGTGAGTTTGGCCCTCTCTGGAAAGTGTAAAAAAAATTTAAGTTGTCTGTCAAGTCTAGAAAGTAAATCCGGTAAAACAAAAAAATTACTTGGATTCATATTGCGAATTTTAAGCAGATGAGTCTTTTGTTTTCGACGACAACTTTGAAATTTTCTTTGTTTGAAGCTGAGGATGTAATGCGCTGGTGTACTTAAGGTTAGCAATATAAAGTAATCGAAGATTTTTTTTTCTAGTGATGATTAATAAATTTTAAAGATTTTTCAATTAAATATCAAATGTTTATTTATGCAAAAACTTTATTGTTGTTTGTAAATGCGATTAAATGATGATTTATAATTAATCGTACTTATTCGTTACGTTTACGTCACGCAATTGTCACTAAATGGCTATTCCAAGGCAACTTTGTTTTCAGCTCAAGTTAATTAACGTCACTCTTTATCCCGAATAAGTTTTTTACCCACAGACTAAAAACACAGGGTCTCACTCTTACCATCAAATGAAAGTCTCGATAAAAATGTAGCCTACGAAAAAAGGCGGGTAATTTAAAAAAAATAAATTGAATTTTAAAAAATGAGTAAATGTAGCAGACATACGACAATTTTTTAAATGCATATAAAAAAATTAAATAATTAAAGTAATAAGATTTTAAAAAATGCATGTACTGATTTTTGAATTGTCTACACGTGTAATTTTTTATTTTTTTTTTATAAAAATTTTTTAATTTATCATTTCAGTTTTAAAAATTGTCAGGTGTCTGCTAACTTTATTGTCTTTTTAAAAAAGGTCACTCGGTATCCAAAATGGAAATAAATTTTTCGTTATTTCTTTCATTCGAAACTTCAAAATAAAATTGAATTAGAAATTAATTTCTATTGACATTTTAATGACTCGAGCTCTAACCGCGAAAAATAAAATAATTTGAAAATTTAAATTGCCGAGTAATAAAAAAATATTTGAAAAAATTCATACGAGTAATTAGTTAAATTATTAATTTATTTAAAATAAAATAACAACTTTTTTTTTTATTTCTGTAATAAATTTTATGTTTATTTATTTATTTATATAATTAAATCAATCATCTTTTCGTCAGTGCTTATGATTAATTTTTTTTTACTTTACTTATTTAATGTTAATTATTATTGCGATACATATAATTACGTAAACATATTATTAATTATTAGCATTATCACAATTATGTAACAGACTTGATGTTTTTATTTTTACCACGAAATAATAATTAATTAAATAATAATAAAATGAATCTAATTTTATTAGTTTTAAAATTTTAATAAAAATATTTTTGAGCTGAATTTAAAAAAATTAAATACTTTTGAATTATCACAGATTATAACTAAATTTTAAAGACCTACTAAAAGACTAACAGTAATAATTAAAAATTACAAAGTATTATCGTTTAGAATTTGTTTTCATACATAATAATAATAAAAGTATAGACTTATTATTTTAGATATTGGTATTATCGTCAATTCTAATGTAACATTTAATAGTAACATAGGGAATTCCGAGTTCAAAATCATTTCTCGGCCAGTATCTTAGTACGGGAGATTGCTGAGGACGTTCGTCTTTGACTGAAAAATAAGCAAACAGTACAGTCGCCGTATAACTTGCAATAAAAATTAACAAATGCCAGAGAGCATGCAGATACGGAAAATTTAAATTCATCCACGTGTCACAAAATAGACGATCGTTGAGCCAACAAACGACAGCAAGGATCCAAACTGCCCCACATCGTACACCTAATCTGTATACTCGCATTGATTTAGTCCTGCATAACAAAATTTATTTATTAAAAAAATTTAATTGACATTTGACTCGGGGCCGTTCATAAAATACGTCATGCAAAATTGTGCCTTTTAAAACCCCCTTCCCTTCGTCACATTTTCTGCGACTCTCCTATCAATATTGAGTCACAAATGACAGATCTCTCCCCTCATTATGACGGATATATACACATAGAAATATTTATATATTTACAAATATGAAACGAATGACTCTATCGTAACAAAAAAATAAAATTTAAAAAAAACCGAGAAATATTTGCAAAATCATTTGATCTGCGAACGTCACGTTTCCTTAGAACTCCGGCCTACTTGTCCTATAAGTGCGGAAGTATTTTATGAACGGCCTCTTTACTTTAGCGGTACTTGTTAATTAAAAACGCTGTCATTAAATACCTTTTGAGTTCAACAATCATAAAACCAAATGCAGGAATAGCCAGACACATCAGGGCAAATGCATTTATTGCGGGATGGATTACTGATAAACCAGTGGCTACTAATGTTGGTAATATTATAAACAACGAGAATAATTTTCTGTTATTACGAAATATATTTGGCAAATATCTGCGTGGAAAAAACATACAAAGTCCTGCCATGTAAACCCACAATATCGCCAACTCATCCAATAGTTGTCCTATAAAATAAATCATATATAAAAAATAATTCTTATCTTTTTTTATTTGTTCGATAAAAAGAAGATTAAGTTTTTTCAAGGCTATCCACTAATAGGACAGTCGGTTTGAAATGACAAAGAAATTCTTTCGGGTATGAGTCATATTGTTGTGAATGTGTGCGACATTTATTTAAATTTTAAAAATTATTTCAATTATGATTCTGCGGTGAACAGACGATTAACGATTTTCGAAAAAAATATAAATGTAGAAAATTAAAAAAAAAAAAATATAGGCGCCTACTTTTTTGATATTTTTTATAATTTATCGTTTAAAAAAAAATCAATAATTATTAAAGATCGACTAACTTCTGTATGATATTTTAATTACCTATTAAAGACAATGTTGCATGAAAATACGCGCTGCTGATTCCAACAACCATCAATAAGAACCAGATGATATGTATCGCTGGGTTGACAAATCTTCCGTAATCTTTGAATAAATGCATTAAAATTGGCGGTAGTAACAAAAATACGACATTGCTGAACTGAAAAGTAAAATAAAATAATTAATTGGTATGACACTGAAGTCAGCTGACGTCTAATAATTTTTTTACACATGATAAATTGTAAAAAAAAATTATTTTAAAAAATTGCACGTATAGTTTTTTCAATTTCTTACATGTGCATTTTTTTTTTGTTTTCGATTTTTTGAAAAACAAAAAACGGAAATTTCTAAATGCCTTCAGGAACGAGCAGACACCAGACAAATTTAAAATTATAAATAAATAGAGTAAGTAATTAAAAAAAAATTATTTTCAAAAAATGCACTTATTAATTTGAAAATTTTTTAAATGCGCATTTTAAAAAAATTTTTTTTTTAGTCTATTTATTTCTAATTTTAAATTTGCCTGATGTCTGCTACATTCGCACTCATCTTCAGGATCATAAATTAGTTTATAAAATGAATAATATTATAAATATACAAACTGTATTCATAAACTCAGCAATACTTGGGGAAATTTTATAATTTCCCTCACACCAATCAACTGGTGAACTTCCTGGTTCAAAAGGTTCCCACATTTTGTCTAAGAGCTTTTAATCATGAAAATATAATGTGACTGACGCGCACTAATAATTGCATAAAACACTGTAAGGTTTTTTTTTAATAAATAATAATAATAATAATGAATGAATAATTCAATCCGATTGCTGTAGATTTAATCGCTATTGTGACAATGTGTTGAAATATTGTTTAAAAAGTTTTAATGACACTTGTGCTTTGTTTACTCGATATGTCAAAACATGTTATGATGACAGGCAAAATCTATAGATATAAGCACGTAGATAAACTCTTGATATTTTCATTGTCTATGGAAATTAGATCAAATCGGAAAATATATATATATATATATAAAAAAGAGAAAGGGATAATAAATCTGCACATGCGTATTTTTTAAATTGAGAACAAAGGCTTATGGTTTTGATGGATACTGAGAGATGACACTTGAATCTTTGTCTTTTTCCCGCTAATTTTTAAATATTTATTTATTATATTTCAGCCTGATGGCTTTGAAATAGGACTGGTTATATATTACATTGATTTTATATATATATTATACATATATATATATTTATTTTACGCTTTCCGCAATTTAAAAAATTTTACGATAATCATTCGCGTTATCACAGCGCGAATAACAAAAAAGAAAAAAACAACAAAGAAACTAAAAAAAGAAATAATGGATGATCAAAAAAAAAATTAAATATATGAAAAGTCATACAATTTAATTACTGGACTCAGTTTTTCCACCCTATTTTCCATTTTCATAATAAAAAAACGTCAAAAAATTTAAATCAGGCAGTAAAATTTAAATTTATTTTTCCCGCCTATTTTTTAAAACTCAAAACAAAATTAAACAGCAGTCGATAAGACAACAATCGAACTTTGAATTACCGTAAGAGAAGGCCGCCAAAAATTCCCGCCAAAATGAAAAACAATATGGCAGTTGTTATTAGGTCGCCATGTGTGTCGTGTACTCTCGTGTCAATTAAGTTGTGTATATAATAAAATACTAATCAATTACTTATTTATTTAACTATTTAATAAACAATATAATTTAAAACGTACTAATTATTAATAAACAATCAAAAATGCCTTTGACAATAAAGCCAATGCGTTATGCTCATCCCGAAGGTCACACCGACGTTTGTTATTTCGATGGTGAAAAGTAAGTAATTAATTAATTTATTAATTAAGTGGCATTTCCGGGTTGGTATTCAATTTATTTATTTATCAATTTAAATTACAGAAGTGGGTTGATAACATGCGGAGGAGACGGGGACGTGAGATTTTGGATCGATCTGATGGATGACGATCCATCGGCGGTCTGCGTAGCCGAGCAGGCGACAGCATGTGTGTCAAAAAATAGCAAAATATATGTGGGAAATGACAACAACACCGTCCAGGTGCTGACGCATCCGAACCTGGACCGCGAAGGAATCGTGACTCGTTTCTCAGCAACAGTATCAGCCCTGGCGACTGCGCGCAAAAGTAATTTGATCGTTTCCGGTGCCTGTGACATGCGGATCCAAGTGACAAACATCGAGAGCACTGACAGCATCGAGCTGAATGGTCACGAAGCTCCGATCCTAGGTCTGACATTGGATCCACGTGAAGAATTCGTCGCCTCTTCGAGTGCTGACGGATCTGTAAAAGTCTGGAGTATCAAAGAAAAAAAGTCCGTCCACAGCTGGAGTAACGTCGTCCCTAAATGTAATTCATTTTTCACTGCAAAGGCTCACTGCGCGCCATCATTCAACGCCAAAGACGGCAGCTACCTCGCGTATCCTCATCAGAAAGACCTCGTCCTGGTTGAAAGAAACTCTTGGAAAGAAATCACCCGATTAAAATGCCCAGCACTCAAAGGTGAATTAAATATCTGCAAATCATCGGAATGCGGTAGCAGGATAGCAGCATGCTCGATCGTTGGTGAAATTGTCGTGTGGAATGTAGAAAATTCGTCGGTTGTTGGTTACGTGGAGCATCACCAGTCTGCTAAAATAACTGCGATATCTTGGCACTTGAAGAAAACTAGTGAGCTGGCGTTTTGCGACAGTCTAGGACAGCTCGGCTGCGTTGAAGTATCAGGAGACGACGACGATTCCGTTTCGGTGGCTGCTAAGGACAATCATGATCCAGACGATGACATTTACAATGATCTGGGTCTTGATAATAATGATGATGATGATGATGAGAACGTGATATCGTTAAATAGAATAAAAGCTACGGCGGATGATGACCAGAAAAGTGTGTCAAGTGTGTCGTCAGCGAAACCATCAAAGGCAGTTGCAGAAGTAAATATGCAAGATCCATTCCAACCTGGATCAACACCCGTCCACCTTCTGTCCCGTTTCATGGTCTGGAATGACGTCGGTATCGTCAGATGTTACACCAGCGAAGACAATGAAGAATCCAGCATCGAAGTTGAGTTTCATGATACCTCTGTTCATCACAGCATGCATATGAGTAATTACTTCCGGCACACAATTGCTGCGTTGTCATGCGAAGCTCTGGCAATGAGTTGTCCTGCTGCTGATGGGAGTCCGAGCAAACTGGTGGTGATCGCGCTCCAAGGCTGGGGGTCTGGTAACAAAGAATGGACCGCTGATTTACCAGAAGATGAAGAGTCTCTTTGTGTCGCTGCTGGGAGCACTTTCGTCGCGCTGGCCACGACGCGCGGAAATCTACGTCTGTTTATGGTAAGTGGAATTCAAAGAGAAGTTCTAGCATTGCCTGGACCCGTTGTCGCGATGAATGCCGTTGGTAATCATTTAGTCATTGCGTACCACAAATCTGCTGGGTTTAAAGATCAGTACATGTCACTACTGTGGATTCAAATATGCGGAGCGGATTTAAAAAGCCGGACACTAAATCTCCCGTTGGCGCCTGGGTCAGAACTCATGTGGCTCGGGCTGTCTGATGCTGCGTCTCCAGTTGTCATGGACGCTGATGGTGTCATTAAAATATTTAACCGTAGGTCTAATTTGTGGCGCGTCGCTGCTGATACTGACAAGTATCCCAAGGGCAAAATGGACCACTACTTTATTGTGGGCGTTAGCGAGCGTGAGAAATTAGTCAGATGTATTTTGTGCAAAGGCAGTCATTATCCAGCGACAACTCCTAGGCCCAATGTGGTCGAGGTTGACTTGAAAGTGCCGCTGTGCGATATGGACTCGGAAAAAACTCGCAAAGAGGCGGCTGTTTGGCAAATCGGTAGGAATCCGAGTGATGAAGCAACGGCCTTGTTTACGCTCATCGGTTTTGTTTGCACGGCAAATGCTGAGTTTCGTGTTGTTGATTTATGTCAAAATATCGCTGATTTGGATATTATTGAATTGGCAATAAAGTTTGCCAGTAAAACGGGTAAAATGGCGTTAGCTAATAAATTACAGGGAATTGCGGAGGAAAAAAATAGAAAAAAAATGGCTGCGGAAGCTGGGAAAATTGTTGATGAGGAGGAAGATATTTTTGCGGGTATGGATGACATAGGAGGAAAAGACACACAAGATGACATCATTCTTACACCGATAGCTAAACCTACGCAGGAAATAGAAATCAGGCCGCTGACATTGAGTTTAAAGAAACGCAATCCGTTTTTGAAAAAAACAAACTCTCCGGGTGTTAAAGGGTTGGATGGATTAAATAGTCTGCCGGAAAAAATTTCCAAGACACCTGTTACTGTAAAAACTACGACTGGAAGAAAGGGATTGGGTAAAAAAGAGGCCAATGGCGAAAAGAAGGAAACTTTTGTCAAGTGGTTTGAAAAAAATAAACCAGACTTGCAAGCCGAGTTTCCTGAATTGAGTCTCTCTGATTTAACCAAAACTGCTCTGAAAAGGTACAAAGAGGATTCTGATGACTCACAAAAATCCAATGGTAGCGACAGTGATAACAAAAAAAGAAAATTGTCGAGTCCCGATAGTGACAGTCAGTCTAAAAAGTCAACCGGTAGTTTGTCATCTTTTTTACGTGATAAATAATTTAAAATTTTTTTATCAACCACTAGATTAATTTTTTAAAACCACAAGACTGTACAATAAATAAAGTAATTTTATAAAATATATAATTAAATTTATTTATTTATTTAAATAAATAAACGTAATGAGTACGATTGAGTGTAAAAAAAATCTATAAGGAGAAAGAGAAAATTTAATACGTGTTTTTTCACTAAGTGAAGCACTTGGTGACCTAGTTGTTGTTACCGGCAAGTGCTGAGTCTTAGTCTTAGTCTTAGTCTTGATACTTGATGAAGTCGATTGAATGTCTCGTTTATTTGTAGGATGGAAGCAACAGTCTGCGTTAACGCTTTTACTCGTACTTCGTAGTCTATCTCTTTCTCTATCTCAACTTCTACCTTTACCTCTACCTTTTTTCTTTCTCTGTCTCTGCCTCTGCCTCTGCCTCTAATTCAAACTTTATATCTACACACATTTTCTTGACATTTAGTTTACTCTCTCACAATCATTTAAGAGTATTGTACGGCAATAGAGCATGATAGCGGGATAAATGAGAGTAAGAACTCGAATAAAGACTCTCGAGGGACTCGGAAGTGGAAATCCTTTTATTTAGGGGAATATAAAGTAACTACATTGTAAATAATTCATCAAAAATAAAATATCAATGGAAATAAAGCTTTCGGTTGATTGGATGCTTTCAAGCTGTTTGTTGAAGTGAAAAATCGATTCCGTTTTTTATCTGACGAATTACAAAAGATTTCGATAAATCGTATTAATTATACAGTAAAAAAATTTTTTAGTGTGGAGAAAAAAGTGTTAAATATTTAACATGTGTTAATTTACTATACAGCTCCTGTGTTATTTTGCCAGATAATTTAACACTAATAAAAATGTTAAATTAACTCTTACATGTGTTGCTGAAGTTAGGAGACAATTAAAAATTTTCGGATTTTTTTTTTCAACAAATCGATGATAAAAAAAATGAACTAAAAATATGCGTGTGTAGAAAATTAAAAAAGCTATAGGTGCAATTTTTAAAAAATTTTTTTTTCATCATTTATCGGTTTTAAAAAAATCCAAAAATTATTAGACGTCTGTCAACTTGAGTATCACGAATGTAGCAGACATCAGACAAATTTAAAATTGTTAATAAATGGAGTAAATAATTAATAAAATAAAATTTAAAAAAAATGCGCATTTAAAAAATTTAAAAATTGATAAATGCATTTTTTATAAAAATTATTTTATTAATTATTTATAATTTTAAATTTGTCGGACGTCTGATACATTCGCACTCGTGTTGCAGATAACATTTGAATATTTAAAAGTTATAGAACCGGTTGCAAAAAATATTAACATTTTTATTGACATGAGTAGTGTTAAAATGACGTAAAAATTTGTGTTAACTCTTGTTTTAACACACAGTTTTGTATTAATTTTAACAAAATTTATTTTCCGTGTATTTAATTAATTAAAGCAGGAATTAGAGAAATTTATTTATTTAGTTTTTTCTTAAATGTTTGTTAATTCCTTCTAGAGATAAAATTTAACACAAGGTCACTAATGATAATTTTCATGTTGATTTTTTTCAGACAGATTAATTATTTTGTTTGTCACAGTAATTTTAAGCTGATAAAATTAACCACGAGAATTTTAATACTTAATATCAATATTCAAGCCTTTATAAATATATACATGTATATTTATATATCTATGATTATAAATTATAATAATTTAGTTTACCGATAACAAAAAAAAGAATTGATAGCTGATGATGTTGATGTCTATCAATTGTCGGTCTTAATTTGTATCGATAATTGACGGAATTACGACAATCGATAGTACTGCTCGTGAGTTATAATTTAATTGGTAGTTGAATAAAAAAGGGGAGTAATACGAAAAATAATAATAACAATAATAGGACACAAGAATAAGATGGGGAATAATGCCGTAGATTTTTTAATATAAAAGCTTTGCATGTCGGACCATAGTCTCAAGAATTTCTATATTTTATCCCCCACAAACCGGCTCTGAGACTCGTCGCCTCATATATATTTCTCATATTTATTCTATCGGTCTTAGTTGTACGGGAAACACTCGACGCTCTATTGCTCTATATCATTTAGACAATACAATAAAAATTTTATTTTTAATTTACTAGTGTACTGTCTTTATTTTTTTAATTAATTAATTGCACAAATTGTTCTTCTTAAATTTATATTTAAATTTCAAGTTATTTCATTTTATCCTCATTAGTATCCTTAGAAATTTTTTAATACTCCTGCCCTACTTACAATTGGAGCAATTGAAAGTATAAATTTTTTTTTTCAAATTCAAATATTTTCAATTAATTAAAATTTTTTTTTTAAATATTTAAATTTAAGAAGAACTTGAAATTTAAATTTTATTCGCTCAGTTAATTTTTTGAAAATTATTGACAGTGTCAGTCAGCGAATAAAAATTGAAAAAAAAATTGTATATATATGATATATATATATATATATATATATATATATATATATATATATATATATATATATATAATATAAGTTAATTCACGTGTGGGATTAGTAGAGTGCAGACGATATTTTAAACCCGGAAGGTTCGAAGGAGAGACGAAGGAAGAAAATAAGCGGTTTTGCGGCTGCATTCTTTTTATTTTTTATTTTTCCGTTAGTTCGCCGGTATCCGTTCTGCAGGTAACACTGATCGTGCACATACATTGTATACAAGTTGTACACAATAAATAAACGGTGTTATTTTTTAAAGAAGAGTTCAATTATATTTAACTTGTCGGGTTTTTGAATAAACATTTAATTGTCTGTTAGTAAAAAAATGACAGACACTCCGAAAAGTGGTGAGTATATTTATAAGTACATCTATTTTTTAATTTAGTTTAATTTCATCATAGACGCGCTAATTTTAAAGCCACGCGTTCGGCTTCGGTTGCGTCAGTTATTCAGTCAACTCATGTGTAACATTTAAATGTACTTGCTAGTCATTCTCTGTGCACTTTTTTTAAAATTATTGTTCTCGCGACAATGCCTGCAAATTATCTTTTTTAAAACGATATGTTATCGCATCCTTTTTATTTGCTAACTATTGTTCGCAAGAATAGTATTTTATTGTCATATTTTACGAGTGTGAATGTAGCAGACATCAGACAAATTTAAAATTATAAATCATTTAAAAAATGGACTTATTGATTTCAAATTTTTTAAATGCTCGCATTTTTTTTTAAATTTATTTTATTAATTAACTACTCGATTTATTAATAATTTCAAATTTGTCTGATGTCTGCTGCATTCAAACTCATATATTTTTTTATTTTAGAAAGATAGTTTTTACTTCGTGATTTATGAGTTGATAAATTTATAGAGATAATTTTTTTTTTTCATTCATTTTTTTTTATTGTTTATGGAGTCGAAAAAAATTGTTATTATTTTTATTTTTACACGTGGCTACACACGTGTAAATAATATGATATTATGTATATATATATATATATATATATATATATGTGTATATGCTGATTAAAAAAATTCTTTTGCATTTTTATCATGATATTTTTTTCTACTATCGAATTAAATGCGCACGCTATATATTATATATGTAGACGATTATTATTTTTATTTGCTAATAAATAATTATAATAATAAATTATCTTAATTTTATAATTTTAGTAATAAATCAAAATAATTTATATGATAAAAATAATAAATAACTGAAATAATAATTTTTTTATAATTTTATTGCGATATAAAAAAAAATATCAGTGAATTTAAATATAAAATTTTGATAATTTTATTTAAAAAAATTTATTTATAAAATAAATTATCAAAGCAACAAAAATTGAACAGAAAAAAAGGATTTCTTGGGACGAGTAAAAACTTTTTGGGCCAAGAAATTTTTTTTGCTGGGTAAAGTTAAAGGGCGCAGATTAATTAATTTTGACAGTAATTAATTAATTAACGAATAAAAAATTTGATGTTGTTTGATTGAATAGAAAATTACTATTGTATTTATTTACTTTCTATGAATATCGATAATTTATGGTGATAAAATACTATTTTTATCATTAAAAAGTAGAAGATGCAGATAATTTTAATTTTTGATAAAAAAAATATCTATGAAATTTGTGGCAACACGAAAATTATAAGAAAGTTACATCAGGTATTTTTATATGTTAATTATTGTTTGAGATAAAGAATAATAGATTAGTAAGATAATAATTTTTTTAATTAAAAAATAAATGATTAAATTGAGTGAAAAAAAATACTAAATTTTTGGAGTAAAAAAATTTGCAATTTTCACAGCGGGAAGTTAAAAATAATTTGAATTTGTGAGCACGTTGTGTTTATTGTTTGTTAGAAAAAAAGTATTGCTAATAATTATATTTTTCTAGATTACAAACCCCTGGATCCCATTCAAGATGCGATGGGAATCATGGGACCTTGGCAGATAATTATAACGATTGCGATTTCTCTAATAAACTTTCCCGCAGCCTGGCATCAGCTTTCGATAGCCGTTCTCGCACCTGGACAAAATTTCACGTGCATATCACCGGCGCCAATTAATCCCAATGATTCGATTATTAAAGCATGTTTCATAAAAGTAAATCATAGTCTGCCAGCGGTAAAATGCACTGAATTTGCTTATGATCAGAGTGTTTTTAAATCTACTATCATCAGTGAGGTAATTTTAGTTTTATATTCATATTTACATACAATTCATTTTTTTATAATTTAAATACACTGTAAAAAATCGGGAGTGAATTCGGATTTTATTTGAATCTGTATTTACTCCGAATCGGAGTTTCGGAGGTTTAGAAAAAAATTATTCCGCAAACGGAGCAAATAGGAACTTTTTTTTTTATCGGAGAAGAATTCTGGAGTTTTAGAAAAAATTACTCCGCATATGGAGTAAAGAGGGAGTTTTTTCCAGCGGAGAGATTTTGAAGTGATCTAGATTTTATGCAAATCTGCATTCACTCCGATTCAGAGTTTTTATAACAAAATAAACTCCGGAGCAAATTTTACTCCGAATCGGAGGTTAAATTTTAAAATTCCCCTTCGTAGTGAATTTTACTCCAAGGAGATCAAATAAATATACAGTTTTCCGCTCCGCATTTACTCCACAAATTTTTTACAGTGTAAAATAAAATAAAAAATATATGAATATTCATTGAGTTAATTTATTAAAATTTGAATAATTATTTACAGTGGGATTTAGTATGCGACCGCAAAGGTCTACTGAGTTTAGCACAACCATTAACACAGTTCGGTATTCTCGTTGGTAACATGGGCTTTGGTATAATTGCCGATAAGTAAGTATACTAATAATAATTATAATTTATCACAAATGTATCTATATATAACAAAAAAAAAGTTAAAGATAGCTCATAAAAATGTAAATTGAAAACAACATATACTTGACCCCGAGATTGATCTCAGTTGATTTTTAAAATTTGTCTGATAAATTTAATAAAATTAATGAGCACACATTAATCCTAATATTTTAATTTATAATTAAATATAGGGTTGGTCGGAAAATTCCTTTGATGATTGCGGTGGTTGTTCAAGCGGTAGCAGGAATTATCAGCGTATTTATGCCAGTGTATGAATTATTTTTATTCTTAAAATTCATTTCCGCTATCGCCACTGGCGGTACTATGCTAATTAGTTTTGTTGTTGGTGAGTTTTATTTTTAAAATTTATAATTATTTTACACAAAAAATTTAAATACAAGTAATTTACTAAATAAATTTAATTACAGTAATGGAAATAGTCGGGATTGAATGGCGTTCAAAAATATCAACGCTCTTTCATATTCCGTTTTTACTTGGATTCCTAAGTATTCCATTAATTTCATATTTAACTGGTACATGGGATGGTTACTGGCTAACAATATCTATTCCACCGTTTTTATTACTATCCTATTACTGGTAATTTGTTAATTATTGTAATGATAATGAGCGAAGAATTTAATTAAAATTTTAAATTACAATTCGCGTCACTAATTCTAAAAATACTTATATTATATTTTATATTTTATAGCTAAACCCTGGTGGAAATTTTTCGGAATTTTCTCTGAAAAACTCAGTTCTAAAAATTTAGAAACTTTTTCAAAGTTCTAAAGACTTTTTCAGAAAAAATTCCGAAAAATTTCCACCAGGGAAAATTGAAAAAAAAAAATTATACGCCCTTTTGGTTTTAAATTTAGTGACTAAAACCAAAAAGGCGCATAAAATTATAAGTATTTTTGAATGATTGGAAGTGACGCGAATTAATTGGTAAATTTTTAAATATTAAATTTAATGTCAATTTAGGCTGATACCCGAGTCTCCACGATGGCTATTAGCTGTCGGTAGAGTTAAACAGGCACGCAAAGTTTTGATGGAAGCAGCTAGAAGAAATAAAATATCCGAAGATAAAGTAACCGCGGCAATTGAAGCTCATGAAAATTTAATAAATAAAGATAACAATACTAATGTCGACGGCGATGGTGAACAAAAAACCTACAATGTTATTGATCTAGTCCGTACACCGAACATGAGGATAAAAACTCTGTGCATTGTTTTTAATTGGCTTGTCTGCGGTATGGGATTCTTCGGCATCGGACATTATCTTGGTCATGTAGGAGGGAACGTATTAAGTAATCTCGCGATTTCAGGTACCAAAATTTTTTACTACTTTTAAATTTAATTTTAAGAGATGTCGGGTTTAATATTAAATTTTAGTCTATCAATTAGTTTGCGACTGCGTTTATTTTCTTAAGGATCTTAATTTTTGAGTCATGATATCAGCACCCATTGAAATATAAAAGTACCCGGGAAAAAATTAATTAGACTTAATGAGATCAACTGCGCAATTTAAATATCCAGTGAAACTCAATTCTTATTTCATTTTAAATCCGTTATATATGATGGGAAAATATTTTTTTCCGAGCTTGTAAATACGCGGCATTAAAATAAATCCCGGCATCGATTGAAAAAAATTTTAATTTGATAATTAATTTATTTGTTGACCTTAATAAATATTTTTTAAAATTTTCAGCCGCATTCCAGCTGCCAGGTCTACTACTAGTTTACATTTTAATTTCGCGCGTATCCCGTTTAAAAATTTTAATAACTTCGAATGTAATATCAGGAATAAGTTTACTGTTGATTGTCGCATTTTATCACAATTACACTGTTAAGTTGATATTAGTAACGATCGGTATTACTGGGATGACCATAAGCTTCCCCACTATTTATTTGTACACCGGCGAATTGTTTCCAACAGTTGTGAGGAACATTGGCTTCGGAGTTTGCAGTGTTGCTTCAAGATTCGGCAGTATTGTCGCACCGTTTTTAATTGTTGCTGTACAGTATTCACTCATTTATTTTTTTACAAATATCATTATTCAATTAATCAGGAATTTAAGTTAATTAAGTTATTGTTTATAGATTGATGAATTAGCTGAGTGGATAGTGCCAGTTGTTTTTGGTGTCGGTCCTATTATTGGAGCTGGTCTCTGTTACTTCTTACCAGAAACAATGGATTGTAAATTACCAGAAACTATTGAAGATGGGGAGAATTTCAAAAAGTAAATACTTTTTCAATATACCAGCATAGAAACAAAGTTTTAGTGTCACTATAGCCAGTGGAAACAAGATAATTTCAGTCCAATGCCGCGAATTAATATCAGCAAACACGTAAATTGCGAATGTCTTCAATCTGCGGACAGAAACAAACTTGTTTCGTCCCTTAGGAAGAAACAATGAGTATATTAAACGCCAAGGGAGGAAAGTAGGACATTCCAACCCACGTGTATAATTGCCTACCCGAGCTAAAGACGAATTTGTCACCAGATCTGTACCTGAAAGTTTAAATTTTTGCTTCTGTTTGTGGGAAAAATGGCACATGCGCTAATTTTTATCATTTTTTTTCTCATAAAGGAAAAGAATGAGTTTCTTCCCGTTAAACAGGGCAGGAATTTAAACTTCCGGCACAGGTATGGTGAAAAAAACTTCTCTGCCCGCTGACTGAAGACCTTTGCAATTTAAACTCTGATACTTGTCATTTATTTAATAGTAATTTCAGACCATTAATTTTATTTACGTAAATGACAGTTCTGACTGTGATGAAGTTTTATAAAAATTACTGTCAATAATAAATAGTATTTATAGTCTCTGCTTAATTATAAATTGCAAATGACAATTTACGCTTACGCTGACAGTTGATCGCACCATTGGTCTTAAATTAATTTGTTTATGACTGGTTGCTGACACTGAAACTTTAAGTTCCAATGCAGGTAATCATAAAAAAATATTGTAACTCGGGATAAAAGACGAATTCAGACTGCGGGTGATGTCAGCCAACCACCCTGGTCTGAAATCCTTTTGTTTCTTTATTTGTCACACAATATACTATTAAATTTATTAATAAAAAATTATAATTTATACTTTTATTTTATTGCAGGAAAAATACTAGTACTCCACTTGAGGCTGTAAGTTAAGTTGTTAAGACATCAATTAAATGTCTTTAATTTAATCATTTTCATTATAAAATTATCATTCGTCATTATTATTTTTTAATTTAAATTTCATTTATCGAAAATTATATTTAAATAAATTTATAACTTTAAATTAAATAATTTATATTTTCTTTTATAAGTTCTTATAATTAATTAATTAATCATTAATTATTTAAAGTATATTGTTCAACTAATAATTATCATTGTTATTAAAAATGTTTCCATGACCATATATAATTTAAAGATCGTTAAATTTCCTACCTCAGTGAATTTTTTTAAATTATAACTTTTAAATTGTCAATTTTTTTACTTTTATATTTTCTTATTTATGATACCAAGTATTTAAAAAAATGGCACTTAAAAGTATATGTATCCTGTTGTTAGTATGTCAAAATATACGCTTAGATCACGATAAAAGTTGTTCTTATTTTCCATTACTGTAATAACTAATAATTAATAGAAATAATTTTTAATAACTGACCAAATTAAACGGTCAATAAATTTATCAAGAGAAATTATAGATCTGGCTTTCTGTAATTTTGCGGACGGTTAAATCAGTATCAGGCAGGAAATTTATGCGGGTGGATAATATTATGGGTGTTTTAGTATGTAAAATTATAGTAATAGGCAATTAGTGTTCGTTTTGTTTAACTTGATAGTCTAATGTTACGCTGTATGACCTAGATGGAGATGACTAGATTAAATTATTCGTCTGGTAAAACACTAACGACACCATTTTTTTCTGTGTTGGATCGAGTACTTGATTTACATATTTTTCTGTCCTACTTTTATTTCAAAATCACGCTGCGTTGATTTTATTCTTTTGCTATTTTTACTTCACATCTCAATTGCGAAGCAGAGATGTGATCTGCTGCTGATTACGCGGTCCCGGCTCATTCACTCACGTAAATATTATATTTACACATTCAAATATTCTCAAGTGGAACAACATTCGTACCATTTTAAAAATAATTTATTAATTAATAAAACGAACACTGATAATAAATTTCAAGTCGATTTTTTTTAATTAAAAAAAAAAAAAATACAAAGAAACCGGTGATGTCTGTCAGTTTGTACGGATGTTGGTTAAGAAAATTTAAAAAATCTGAAAACCGCCTCAACGAGAAGTTAAAAAAATTTTTTAAAACTAGAATTCAAAATGGACCTAATCACTGGTAATTTTCTTATCTCTTTAGATATAAATTTTTAATGAGGGACATTATAAAAAAAGTATGTTCATGTTGGGAAACAGTAAGTCTCAGTTTATAAAGAAATGAATGTATTTTAATATTTTAGGCTTAACAAAATTTTCGTAAAATTATAAAAGCTCGAAATTGCTGAAATTACATGAGTGTGAATGTAGCAGACATCAGACAATTCATAAATTTGAAATAAATGAATTAAAAAATATTAATTTTCATTAATCTAGATACGCATTTTAAAATTTTTATTCTACATATATTTTATTTATTTACTTAAAAATTAAAAAAATTGCCATTTGTCAGTTACATTCACACTCATAACTTTCAGCAAATATTTTTGATAATATGTTTTTTATTTAGTAAACAGAATTTAAATGAATTCCATTTTCAATTAAGAACCTGGTCTGTCTTATCAACTTGTCTTATATTTGATAATGATAAAAAATTTTAATAGTTAACTCAATTGATTTTTAACAAAAATTATAAAACATTTAAAAAATTTTAAAAACTACTCACTTTGCCGCCATTTTACTGCTTTCTTGTCAGCGACGAGCACTTCCACAAATTGATAAAATTTAACTACAGATTCACTGAATATATAAAATTTATGCAACTGATTGATCACAAAACTTAGATTTTCACTTAAAAATAATTTTAATTATTCTTAGACATTTAATTACGTTTATTCTTGCATTTAAATTTCAACAACGAACCCGGCGCACAATGATAGGAAAAAAAGCCAGCACTGAATTTAAAAGCTCACATTCACTGACACACTTCATTTATTGTTTCAGAATAAGTTTTGGTCACTAAATACTTTATAATACTTAATTAGAGATATAAGAATTTAATATTATAATAAAAAAACTAATTATCTAAATAATCAGTCGCGAACGACGACAGAATCAGCCCGGACATTGATTGAGCTTAAGGCTTCTGCGCATGTCCATTTCAACCGTCGCCACCGCAGCGCCTTAAAGTTCACGACGCGCTAATTTTAAACTTTAAAATTTTGAATTTCAGTGTCGTAGTTCCAGACGCTGCCGCTGGTATTCAGCGCCAGTGCGAATTCAAAGTCAGGAGTCGTGCATTGTTCTGAAACTGTCATGGCTGCGGCTGCTTAGCGAACATCTCTCGTGTAAGCTCCATTAATTTATTCATTTAATTAAATTTATTAGTAGTATTTATAACTAAATTATATTTTAATAAGTTCTTACAAACGTAAAGAAATATCAGAAATAATAATTTCTAACATACATTTATTTAGTCCTTGATAAAATATTAAATTAAAAAATGAATGATACTGAAGTTAGCTGTCGTTTAATAATTTTTTAATTTTTTTAAAGATGATAAATTACAAAAAATATTCGAAAAGCTCCGGCTTGAAAAATGACAGCTAAAAATTTTTTAATCATTTTCTTAATTAATAATTAAGTAATTAATTATTATTATTGTTTTCAATAGTCATCTGAACAATAATTTTTATTATTTGTCATCAATTTTTTACTTAATAATTTTTTGAATTTAAATTAAAAAATTTAATTTACTAAATATCGATCTTGAATTTTTAAAAATAATTATTTTGTTAAATTAATCGGAAAATTATAATTATTTTTCAGGTCTTTAATATTTTTTTAAAAATCTAAACAGAGATTTTTTGTAACTGAGCTTCAATTGTTGGAAACAAAAATGGCCGCTGAGAAAATAATTCAAATTCTGAAACTAGATGTCAGCGCCACAGCTTATGAGAGTCGCCGTTAAAAGGACGACCGCAAGCAGAAGCCGGTTAAGTTGACGGCTTTGTCTTGGTAAAAATTAATCATTTAATTATTTTTCATCATTTATTTAAGTATACAGTAAATGATTTATGTCTTGACAGCTTCATAAGTCATCAAGTTTGATACGAATGACTGGATATTTAATATCAAGAATATATTTGATATATATTGGATATCTTGAGTATTTACTTGCTCGAATGATAGCTCATCATCATTTTCTTCATTGATGTTTGGGTAATTAATTTAAATTTTATTTATTATCTTATTCTAGCAAATTGAAAAAAAAATTATTTTCAACTGTTCGAAATATTTTATGATACTCAAGTTAGCAGACGTCTAATAATTTTTTAATTTTTTTGCAACAAGATAAATTACAAAGATAAAATTTTTCCAAAAAATTGCACCTACAGCTTTTTGAATTTTCTACATATGGATATTTTTTTTTTATTGATTTATTGAAAGAAAAATCTGAAAATTGTTAATTGTCTTCTAACTTCAGGATCATAATATTTTACGCAGGGCTTAAAATTAATTATTTTCTCTTATTAATTATTTTTTATGAAATTTCCAGTTGGTGCAAAAATGCTTTGAGAAGAAAATAAACTTCAGTGAGAAATTAATTGGAGTAAAATTAATTTATTAATTCCGATCATCATGGATCTCCTGTGCTGGTTCCGGATGGTGGAAGCGCAGAAAGACGACCGCCGAGGTAAATTTTTTTTAATTCAATGAAAGAAATAATTTAAAATTCTTATTTTATTTTAAAAAAATATTAATTTTGTTTTTTGTTGTTACAGAAATTGAAAGAATTGTCTCCTGCTCTGGATATTTCTCGGCGTGGTAAGTGACTTTCTGCATGATATATTTTTTTACTGTCATAAGTTTTTTTTATTTATTTTTTAAAAAATATATTCTCTTATTTATCAATTGATATAAATCAAAAAATAATCTCGGTTACTACAGCTTCAATATTTGTATTAATTTCGTACTGATATGAGTGAGTTAATATAAAAAAATATGAGTTCATTCATGCGTGAATAATTAATTCAATCTAGTTGATAACACGTCAAGAAAAAGTATTTTTATTCAGCCTTCAGTTAATCGGTATTCATTGGACAGGTATCATATTAAAATTGAAATTATTATATTGTACAAGTTCGGCTGACGATAATTGCACTACAAATGGGATTAATTCGGCAGTTTGAAAAAAAATAATTATTAGTATTGTTATATTTTTTATAAAATATTTAATTCGTTATTCGCAATGACAGGTAGCGAAAAAATCGGTGAGCGCAGGTTTATTAATTTATAAATTTTATATTAAGTAGAAGACCCAGTACCCGATCAGGGAACTAGTACCCGATCACTCATGTATTTGTGTATCTATAATTAATAAATATATATTATACATATTTGGAAATACATAGAGTGATCGAGCACTAGTTCCCTGATCGGATACTTCTGATCTAGGTCTTTTATTTAAGATCAGACTATTTTCAAATCGAATGTTGATCTGATACACCCGAGTGGCACAAAAAATTGTTGACTTTTTCATGAATTTACGGCGGTAATTTGTTACCTTGTAACCAGTTGCCAATTTAAATAACGAAAGATCAAAATTTTTTTGTACTGCTTGGGATGCATCGAAATAAAGTCAGATAATTTGTATTGAAAAGACTTAAATTTGTTTGCTAACGATTGATTATGTCATATTTGCCGATCATTAGTTATTTATACTATATTGCTGATATATTTTTATCATGTGTCAATAATAGAATACTTATAAAGTCGATGGGATTTTGGGTTTTTCTTAAAAATAAAATAAATCATAATTTCCTCTTAATTTGATGGGTCGAAAAGGTTAAAAAGACGTAGAAAAAAAAATTTTTCAGCGCCAAGAAATTCTTTTTCTGTGTATAAGTTGCGTTCTGTTTTGAAAATATAGAATTGATTAAACATTTTTTTTTCTTCAAGAAAAAAAAAGTCTAGATCCCATCCAGGACGCAATGGGAGTTATCGGACCGTGGCAAATAATTATAACTATAGCGATTTCGTTAACAAATTTTCCCGCTGCGTGGAATCAACTCGCGATAGCTGTGATCGCGCCTGGACAAAATTTCACGTGCATGTCGCCAGCGCCAATCGATCCCAATGATTCGATGATCAAAGCATGTTTTGTAAAAGTAAATCATAGTCTGCCGGAAGTAGAATGCACTGAATTTACTTATGATCAAAGTGTTTTCAAATCTACTATCATAAGTGAGGTAACTTCAGTTTAAATAATTAAATTTTTTCATTAAAAAGTAAAAATGAGTTTTGATTCATCAAATATATAATTTTGAAAAAATTGTAGTTGACTTACATGCAAGTTTTAGCGAAAACGTGTGAGACACGTGAAACTTTATTAATATGAACAATCATAGCTCCGCAAATACGCGTAGTAATAATAGTAAAATAATTAACCGTGGATTGGTGTCAATTAACGACGCATTAGATATAAAAATAATTATTGTTATAAAAACTCAAAGTAAGACTGCGCTGTCTACTTAAAATTCTTCCGCTATAAAAATGATTAAATTTTTGGAAAGATAATCGCTGTTTGTTTATAGTCGTCATTATAGTAAATATTATTAAAATTTTATTCACTTTTTTAAATTAAAAGTGAAAGAATTAAATTTTATAAAATTGAGCTTGAGAAGTGAATTTTAAAAATATGAATTTATTTATTTATCGCAGTGGGATTTAGTGTGCGAACGTCAATATTTATTGAGTTTCGCTCAGCCTTTGACCCAACTGGGAATTCTCATTGGTAATATGGCATTTGGTATAATTGCCGACAAGTAAGTACATTTATAAGATTAAATAAAAAATTTTTACAGTATAGTAACTGTGTATAGACTTTGAGAATTGATGGAAAAAAATTGTAGTAATAAAATAAAAAATAATTTAATTGATTGTAGGGTCGGGCGGAAAACTCCATTGATGATTGCAGTGATAATTCAAGCTGTGACAGGAATCATCACTGCATTTATGCCACTCTATGAATTATTTTTGTTATTTAAATTCATTTCCGCCATTGCCACTGGTGGAACTATGCTAATTAGCTTTGTCATTGGTAGGTTTTGTTTAATATGAATAGTCAATACAAGTAATTACAATTGGGATTGATGAAATATTGAAAAAAAAATTTGATTGCAGTTGTGGAAATTGTTGGAGTCGAAACGCGTTCAAAAATTTTGACACTTTTCCACATACCGTTTTTACTAGGATTTTTGAGCGTTCCATTATTTTCTTATTTAACAAGAACATGGGATGGTTATTGGTTGACAATATCTATTCCGGCGTTTACGTTATTGTCGTTTTACTGGCTGATACCCGAATCTCCACGCTGGCTATTAGCTGTTGGGAAAGTTGAACGGGCACGGGAAGTTTTGGTAAAAGCGGCTAAAAGGAACAAAATATCTGAAGATAAAGTCACTGCGGCAATTGTAGCTCATGAAAATTTATCAACAAAAGACACCAACACCTTCAATGATAACGGTAGTGAACATAAAACCTACAATGTAATTGATTTAGTGCGAACGCCAAACATGAGGATAAAAACTCTGTGTATTGTTTTCAATTGGTTCAAATGTGGGATGGTCTTCTTTGGTATCGAACACTATCTCGGTCACTTGAGTGAAAATGTGTTAAGTGATCTCGCTATTTCAGGTATCATTATTTTTTACGAGATTGAAATTTAATTTTGAAAAATGTTAATGATTGATATATTTTTTAAAGTTAATAAATATTTTTGAATACTTTCCAGCTGCATTCCAATTCCCAGGGCTACTACTCATTTATATTTTGATATCACGCGTGTCACGTTTGAAAATTTTAATAGGCGCAAATATTTTGTCGGGAATAAGTTTACTGTTGATTGCTGCATTTTATGATAATTATACTGTCAAACTCATACTAGTCACAATCGTTATTACTTGCATGACTTTGAGTTTTCCTACAATTTATCTGTATACCGGAGAACTGTTTCCGACCGTCATAAGAAATATCGGATTTGGAGTTTGCAGTGTCGCTTCGAAATTAGGCAGCATAGTTGCACCATTTTTAGTTGACAATGTACAGTATTTATTAACTTACTACTGATTATTATCCTAATGAATTATCGGTATATTGACTCTCTGAAATAAATTTTCTACCTGCTGTAGATTGATGATTTAGCTTTTTGGATAGTACCAGTCGTTTTCGGTCTTGGCCCTATTATCGGTGCCATTCTCTGCTACTGGTTACCAGAAACAATGGACTGTCGATTACCCGAGACTATTGAAGACGGTGAAAATTTCAAAAAGTTAATATTTACATAAAAAACATTTACTTATTTAAAAATATTTAATCTCTAATATAAATCACGCTAACAACAGCGATAACCAAAGTGATATTCTTTATCTTAGTCGTAGTTGTTACCTAATAGTGTTTGAATTTTTCATTTCATTCATTGAAACAAATAATTCGAAGACTTCAAATGTTCAATGCGACAGCCCGAGAATTAAATATTTTATTACTTTCCTGAATTTTTAATCACATAATTAATATGAATATAATTTTTTGCTTACAGAAAAAATAAGGAAACTCCTAAATAATAATTTATTATTTTCACGGAGTCATGGATCTGTTCATTTTTTATCTCACTATTTTGTACAACTAAATGTTAAATAATTACATTTATTTAGGATATTTATTATTAATTTATTAATCTTTCGTTAGTTAAATTTGTTTGCTAATATTTATAATAAAGTTTAACAATTTATAACTTTTATTTACTCTATTTAATAATAACTCAAAAATTATTTTCGAAACACAACTTAAGAAAATTCTTTGTTTTAATCCCGACTGATTTCGTCGCTTGTTATCTATACCGAAAAATTATTGGCCAACGAGATCTAGGGTAGAAGTACCATTTGTGGCCACTGCCCCATTTTCGGACACTTAATACTTTATTTTAATTAATGAAAAAGTATAAAATAAAATTTCCTTTTAATAGTGGGATAAAAGTATCTTTGAACACATTTTAAAAATTAATTTTGTCACTGCGTCATATAAAAATTATTTTATTTAAGTTTTTCAAGTGTCCAAAACTGGCCAAAAACGGTACCTCTACTTTTTTTTTTTTTATCAATTCACTAAAATGTGTTAACGTTTACGAAAATACTAAAATGTCATCATTTATCATAATTGACACTTACTCATTACTTTAAAAATACGAGATTGTCTCATTATCGTCGGAATTTAAAAAAATCATAAAATCTGATGTTTGAATAAATAATATAACTACTTAATACTCAGACGCTTATATCTAGGAGTAATTATTATTATTATTCGACGTCAGAAGTTGATAATTTAGGTATAAATACATACTAATACGTGTACTGATATGAGCGAGTAATTTAAGAGATAATTAGTCTATGCTACAAATAGTTTATTACCGTGTAGTGAGGATTTGTAGTACAGTGTAGTTTATACCTGCGACTGGGAAGCAGCCGGAAGAGATCGAGTAAATCTAAAGTACTGACACTTCCGGCTGCATTCTCAACAAATTTAGTGTTAGTTTGTATTTAAACTTGAGTATTACCTGATTTAGTACCCACGCATCCTTTGAGCAGGTGAGGCCTGGCACATTCGCCACCCACCAGTCAAACTTTATGTTACATAAATCTGGTTTATCAAAGTGGTAAAATAATTCATTATAACAGTCAGTGTCGTCAGTGATAATTTATAATGGCAGATACTCAAAAAAGCGGTAAGTATTTTTTTTTTTAAATATAAATTTGTGAATGAACATGAGAATTTTAAAATACAAGACTTTTTTGAAGGAATTAATTGAATATTTATGACGCAATCTTTAAAAAAATTTATTTATTTTTTAAAAAACAAAATGTAGTTTTTTTTGTAGAAATATATGAAGAATTTGCTGTCGATTAATAGTTCAAAATTTTTGTAACAGAAAAATAGATAAATTGTGATGTCAAAATATCGGTTATGGCATCAGCAATTTTTAAAAATCAATTGTTTATTTTTTTTTTTACACAATTACTGAACAGAAATTTTTCATCGGCAAACAGGCAACGAAAGTCTAATTCTGTATTTAATGTAAAACTAAAAATTCATATTTATGTTAAAATTTTTTTAGATTCTTTGAATTTTTAGTCAAGATCAGACAACTTTCAAATCCTGTAATTTTGAGTCTTGCAATAATTCACTCAGGGCTGAAATTTTTTTTGCTTTTTAAAATTTAAATACTTGGGAGCGGGAAATATATTTTGTTGTTTATTAATAATTAATGTTTTTTTTTTTAAGGCTTAAAAATCATAGATCCTGTTCAGGATGCGATGGGAATCATGGGGCCTTGGCAAATAATGATAACCATAGCAATTTCTCTCATAAATTTTCCCGCTGCGTGGAATCAACTCGCGATAGCTGTGATCGCGCCTGGACAAAATTTCACGTGCATATCGCCAGCGCCAATCAATCCCAATGATTCAATGATCAAAGCGTGTCTTGTAAAAGTAAATCATACTTTACCAGAAGTAAAATGCACTGAATTTACTTATGATCAAAGTGTTTTCAAATCTACTATCATAAGTGAGGTAAATAAAATGTCAATAAATTAATGAAAAATTCTATTTACTGGCAATAGAAAACTAAATGGCCATCGTAATTTTAAAATAATGTCGGATATTCAGTAATCAAATAACGTTTTAGATGTATAATATACTTTTTATTTTAAATTTGTTATCAAGATATAGATAAGAAGGTCGTTTAGTACTAATTGTCATGATAAAAAAAAAAAATGATGAAACTTAAAAAAAAAAAAAATAATGACTTATGTCAATAGACAAGTAAAAATAGAAATATTTATTTACATAATAAAAAACAAATATTTGGTAAATCTTTTCTACAAACTTTTTTTGCGACTTTATGATTGAAAATTGATTCCATTTATTATAGATAATTTTGATGGAATCGAATGACTTTTTTTAATTAAAAATAATTGTTTGCAGTGGGATTTAGTATGTGATCGAAAAATACTATTGAGTTTAGTACAATCGTTAACACAACTGGGAATTCTTATTGGTAATATGGTATTTGGTATATATGCTGACAAGTAAGTTCATTAATTAAATTATAAATAATGTAGTACACATTGTAAAAAATGGAGAGTGAATTCGGAGAGTTTACGGATTTTATCTAAATCTGAATTAAATAAATAAACAGTCATCTGCTCCACATTCACTTATGATTTAATCCGCAATCACTCCAAAAATTTTTACAGTATAGTAACTGCGTATAGACTTTGAGAATTAATAGAAAAAAAATTGTAGTAATAAAATAAAAAATAATTTAATTGATTGAAGGGTCGGGCGGAAAACTCCATTGATGATTGCAGTGGTAATTCAAGCTGTGACAGGAATCATAACTGCATTTATGCCGCTCTATGAATTATTTTTGTTCTTTAAATTCATTTCCTCCATTGCCACTGGTGGTACTATGCTAATTAGTTTTGTCATTGGTAGGTTTTGTTTAATATGAATAGTCAATACTAGTAATTACAATTGGGATTGATGGAATATTTAAAAAAAAATTTGATTGCAGTTATGGAAATCATTGGTGTCGAAACGCGTTCAAATATATTGACACTTTTTCACATACCGTTTGTACTAGGATTTTTATGTGTACCATTATTTTCTTATTTAACAAGGACATGGGATGGCTATTGGTTGACAATATCTATTCCGGCATTTACGTTATTGTCGTTTTACTGGCTGATACCCGAATCTCCACGCTGGTTATTAGCTGTCGGGAAAGTTGAACAGGCACGGGAAGTTTTGGTAAAAGCGGCTAAAAGGAACAAAATATCTGAAGATAAAGTCACTGCGGCAATTGTAGCTCATGAAAATTCATCAACAAAAGACACCAACACCTTCAATGATAACGGTAGTGAACATAAAACCTACAATGTAATAGATTTAGTGCGAACGCCAAACATGAGGATAAAAACTCTGTGTATTGTTTTCAATTGGTTCAAATGTGGGATGGTCTTCTTTGGTATCGAACACTATCTCGGTCATTTGAGTGAAAATGTGTTAAGTGATCTCGCTATTTCAGGTATCATTATTTTTTACGAGATTGAAATTTAATTTTGAAAAATGTTAATGATTGATATATTTTTTAAAGTTAATAAATATTTTTGAATATTTTCCAGCTGCATTCCAATTCCCAGGACTACTACTCGTTTATATTTTGATATCACGCGTGTCACGTTTGAAAATTTTAATAGGCGCAAACGTTTTGTCGGGAATAAGTTTACTGTTAATTGTTGCATTTCATGAAAATGATACTGTTAAACTGGTACTAGCCACAATAAGTCTTACCTGTATGACTGTCAGCTTCCCTACAATTTTCCTGTATACCGGAGAGCTGTTTCCGACAGTCGTAAGAAATATTGGATTTGGAGTTTGCAGTGTCGCTTCGAAATTAGGCAGCATGGTTGCACCATTTTTAATTGACAATGTACAGTATTTATTAACTTACTACTGATTATAATTCTAATGAACTATTGGTTTTTTGACTCTCTGAAATAAATTTTCTACCTGCTGTAGATTGATGATTTAGCTGTTTGGATAGTACCAGTTATTTTCGGTCTTGGTCCTGTCCTCGGTGCCATTCTCTGCTACTGGTTACCAGAAACAATGGACTGTAAATTACCCGAGACTATTGAGGACGGAGAAAATTTCAAAAAGTTAATATTTACATAATAAATTTTTTTTTATCACTTTATTTATTACAAAATATTCAATTTTTCAAAACTATATTTAACATTAATTATATTTTTTTTTATAGGCAAAGAAAGCGAACTTCAGCGAAGTGTCCAATTTAAATCATTAATGTAACATATGTATATTTGTATATTTGTTTGTCACAATAAAAGTGTTTTATTTTACATTTCTATAGTAATTATTTCTACTAAAAATTTCAATAGTGAATTGAAGTAAATCTCCAATCGGTTTCATTTAAAAGCGGCGACAAATTTTCAGGAGTCAGTAATAACTGAAATTTTTTTTGACTTCATTTTATTATGTTGTTTATGTTATAACGTTGTTGTATGGCCTAGGTAGAGTACTTTATTTGGCAAGCTACTTATAACACCATTTGTTTTTTTATGAACAGCATCAAACACTTGGTTTCCGTATTTCACGGTACTACTAAGTGATCCAAGCCATGTCGAAACTATACTTTTGCTATTATTTTTTTCATTCTGCACTGGAGGTCCTACACAAAATTATTTTCTTTAATTAAAATTTACCAAAAAAATATTGTTTTTTTATCTATTCAATAATAAAGTAATTTTTTTGAAATTGAATAATTTTTAAGAAGTTGTGCAATGAATAAATTTAAATTTATTGATATAAATCTTTTTAGAATGATAAACATGAAAGTGCCTTTTTGAAAAAATAAAAAATTTTGCTCATAGCAAGTTTTCAAAATTCAAATTAATTTCAAAAACACATTGGAATTTTATAGTATGATGCACACCTCTGATTCAATATGTGTTAAAATTAACAATTTATCGCGTTACTAATTCCAAAAAGTCTTATATTTTTATACGCCCTTTTGACTTTAGAAAATTCTCTAAAGCCAAAAGGACATATAGCTTAAATTATACGCCCTTTTGACTTTCAAAAAATTTTTTTCCAATTTTCCAGGTGATTCTTTCCAATTCCAATGATCAGCATTAAAAAAAAAAACAAAATATTCTCCCTTTTGGTTGTAAACTCAGTGATTAAAGCCGAAAGGGCGTGTAAAAATATAATTCCTTTGAAATTAGTGCCGCGATATAGTTACTTAAAAATTTTGTATAAAATAATGAAATTCTTACCAATGAGAAAATTTAAAATAACTTGATTAACGACATCAGGATTTTCCTGATGTGGAAAATGTTGCGCGCCTGTGATAACTTTGATGTTGGACCTCAAAACGTATTCTGAACTTCGAACGATACTCTCCAGTGAAACCCAAGGATCTGAATTGCCGACTATGAGTAATGTCTGATTGACCAGCGGTTCGTTCGAATTCACACGAACGAACGGCAAATTGCGGTAATAATTTATCGGCCCAGTCCAATCCTCTGTCGTATAATTTTTAAAAAATTATTAATTACTTTAATTTGAGAAGTTAGAAATCATTTTTTTGTAAATTCAAATTATTACCTCTCCTACTAAATGCATATTTATAAGCTTCGACATAATTTTTCTCACTTTTCTGATTTGCCTGCAGATGTTGAAACGTGTTATTGATAATAGATAAATCCTCTTTCAGTGCATCTATTTCCGGTAAGAAAGGTAGCCTACTAAAATGCATCCATCTAAAAATTATGTTAATAATGATAATAAACATGATAATAATAATAATAATTATTATTATAGCTGATGCTCATACTTATGAAAAGATTTATTTTTTGATAACTCAGCCCAATAAAGATTTGGGTGTGGACTAGATATTGCAACAAATTTATCAATTATTTCACTATGAAGCATTGTCATAAACCAGCCTAATAAACCGCCAAGATCGTGGCCAATTATACTGCAGTTATCAACTCCAAGTGTTGAAATAAATTGACGCAATTCATTTATCAAAACTTCCATTCTGTATGATGTTCTTCTCGTAGGTTTATCACTGTCGCCAAACCCTTTCAAATCTAAAGCAATTACCCTACGGTACCAATTGAATAGTTATCAATTCAATTTATCTATTTATTAGGAACATTATTATTTTCATGAACTGTAAAAAATCGGGAGTGGATTTGGATTTTATTTCAATTTGAGTTCGGTCCGTCACTCAAAGTTTCAGAGATTTTTAAAAAATTCCCCCGCAAATGGAGTTTTTTTCAGCGGATTGATACGGATTTGTATTCAAATCAGAGTCTACTCCGATCTGGAGTTTTTATGGTGAAATAAACTCTCCTTCAAAGTGAATTTCACTTCGAGGGAATTAAATAAAATCTTCTGCTCCGATTTCACACCGGATTTAATACGCGGTCACTCCGAAATTTTTTACTGTTGAAATTAAATAATTTACAATAAAAAAAAAAATCTACCTATAGTGTTCTGATAAAACTGGTAATTGTTCTCTCCAAGACAGCCAGCAGTCAGGAAAACCATGTAATAATAATAATAACGGTTTATATTTTTCTCCTGTTTCCACATAATGAAATTTTATACCCTGCAATTATTAATTTTTTTTCAATCAAATTAAATTCTCTTTTTTTTTTTAGAAAGGTATCAATCTTCGACTAATTATTTTATTATTCAGTAAACGTTACTACCATTATGATTCAATTGCCTCTTAAATTAAATCTTTCACTTTTAACTCTTAAATCGATATTTACTTACTGAATTAATAGCTTACTATCCATATATTTTTTTTTTGTCTACTTAAATTAATTACATACGCGTAGCTAAGTCTGTAAAAAAATTTTCAATCCATAGTCTAGGTTCTCTATTAATTTACCTCAGGTGTAAGCGGTTGATTTTTTTTTTTTTTTTTTCTAGATAATTTAGAGATTTTCATTGAGAAAAAATGCATAGTAATTAATTTCAACTAATTTATATTATTAGTTACATAGAATATTAAATTACATATTTTCTAAAATAACTATATTTATATATTTAACAAATAAAATTTTTTTCCAAGCAATTGAACATAAGGTATTTTGTAAAAAAAAAAGAAAAAAGTAAAAGAAAGATAATTTATTATAAAATTTCTAAGACAAGAAATTATATATATATATATATATATATATATATATATATATATATATATATATATATATATATATATATATATATATATATATATATATATATATATATATATATATATATATATATATATATATATATATATATATATATATATATATATATATATATATATATATATATATATATATGAACACAAAAAAAAATAAATACCGAAAAAAATTGAAATTGATTGATACCTTTCCATACATTAAATGAATTTATAAAGATTTTTTAAAATATTACAAACAAAAAAAAAAAAAATATTTAGTATTTATTCAAGTGATTGGAGTGTTTTTGGAATGAATGCATTTATTTTTTTTATCAATGACGATTCGAAACGTCACGATTATACGATCATACGAGTTTTAACAGTCAATTGCTGAAGATTTATAGCAATTATAATTTTTTATCGCGAGGTCAAAGTGTTTATGGAAAAAATGAACTAAATAATTATTGTTGTTGTCTTTTAATTTTTTTATTTATTAATTTATTTTTGTTTGTATGTGACACTGATATAATAATTGAGTGCAAATGTACCTTCAATTTAACGTAAGAATGTTTACCGAGACTATTATCGACGAGACAAGGCGGCGGTTTATCGCGTTGGTGCATTCGGAAAAAATTTTTACGGTCCCATGTCCACTTAAAAAAACACTTTACTATTACATATAATCCGTATACAAAACAGAGTAAATGTAATTTCGTTTGTTCCCATAGCGAAATCTGGACTATTTCAACTTTCGTCATTATTCTTATTTTCTCACTACTACGTAATTATTTTTTATCGCAAAAATTATTTTTCCACTTCACAGTACCGCATTTATGATTTTTAAAAAAGTGTCAGTTAATCAAAATTGAATGATTTTTATTGCTGATTAAAAAGTTCAAACACATTGTAATCGTAGTGATAAATTTCTTAACTTATTTTTCTTTAACACCGATCAACTTTTGATAGATTTTATAAAAAAGTTTAATTGGTAGAGGTTGCGATCAATCATTTTATTGAATGAATTAAAAAAAAATTTTTGGTTGAAAAAATATTTAAGTGACAGTATTGGAAAATAATTTTTGACACATTACTGAACGCTGAATCGGCTTGGACTGTGACCACACAACATTTAGTACTGAAGCACATGAATAACGTTATCAGGATTTTTGACCCGATCTATAGATATCAACATTAAAGAAAAAAAAAATTTAGATAAGAAAACAATCGTTGATTTTTTATTTATATACAAATATTTACGACTACTTTTTGTTAAATTTGGAAAAAAATTCACTTTTGGAAAAATCAAATTATACTTTTTTTTTCGTTTTTCGAATTGATGTTCTAGAACTGACTCAATAATAAAAAAAGGTCATTCGGCATCCGAAATGGAAGTAGATTTCTTACGATAATTGTTCCACTTTTAATAAGTATATGTAATTTAATAATCACCCATCAAAAATTTTCAAAGATATAAACAATGGCATTATCACCATAACACATAAGTCAATTATGTGAGTTGAAACCCTTATTAAAAGTCGAACAATTATCGTAAAACAAAAAATAAAAAAAGGAAAATATAGCTTTTTCTATCGGCTATCAAGTTCTTTTTACGTAATAAGGATAGATATACCCGTTAAAAAGTTATTTACGAAAAAAACCAAAAAAGTAGAACTTTTCGTTTTTTTTTGGAATTTCAAATGTTCACCATTTCTAAACTAGTTGACCGATTTTGCTCATCTTCGAACTTAACCAAGCTAATCGTTCATAGAATAAGTGTACCAAGTTTCATTGAGGTCCGTTAAAAATTGTGGCCACTATCGTCGCAACATGGCGCGTTATATACATATATATATATATATATATATATATATATATATATATATATAAACTTTTGAACCAATGGTATTTTTGGAACCTACTCGATGAATTATGATAGATTATGGCAAAATTCTTTGAAAATTCCACCATGAGGACAAATGCAAAAAAAAGATTTCTATGAAATCTACTAAAAATATGAGTTTAAATGTAACGAAACTTAAAAAAAACGTCATCTTTTTTAAACGAGAATAAAGTATGAAATACATGTTATAAAAGAATGAGTGTATGCCATTCGTTATTAAATTTTAGTTTCATATATATCAGAATATTTGATTACAATTCCATTTGGTTGGTTTCATAACACTGTAGAGATATATATAGCATTACTCTGAACTTCTCTGCTCAATATACTCGGATATTTTTTTCCTCGACTGACTCTCTCGTTTGTCAGTCGCAACTTTCATTCGTAACTATAAAACCAGGATAACGCCCGCGGGTCCACGTGCTACATAAACTTTCTTTGTACTTGGTCCCTTCTATTTCATTTTATCCCCCATTTAACTCTTTTACAATCTCAATTTCCAATGTTACATTCAATGAAAAAATTACATTACGTTTAATTTAAATAACTGACGTTTCAAAGAATGATAGAGATCCATTTTATATCTGTAATGCTTTTTTTTAATTATAAATCCATTTTCATTATTTTATACATTTCATGTATGTTTTTCTGTGTCTCCTAGTGTATGTGATGCATTTAATTTGTCTGGGATAGATGTAAACATTTTTCAGATAAATTAGCTTATAAAAATATACACGTATACATTTTTAGAGTCCATAAAATAAATAGTTGTGTACAAAAATACATAATTTCGATATAAAGATAATTTTTTTTTTAATTTCAAAAAATTTGGCAGCGGTGGGATTCGAACCCACGCCTCCGAAGAGACTGGTGCCTTAAACCAGCGCCTTAGACCGCTCGGCCACGCTACCGCAAATGATTTTTTCGAGAGGCTCTATTTAAACTTAGGCATTATTTTCTAATAGAAATTCACGATTTTCTTGTCTAATACTAATTAATTTGTTTTAAAAAAAAAGTAAATACATAAATTTTTCCGATTGGAGTAGAAAAAAAATTTTTAGAGTAAAAAATTTTGGAGTAAAATTTTAAAATCTATTTTTTATTAAAAAATTTTGGAAACACAGCTTACGAATTTAAATATTATTATTTATTATGCAAAAAAAAGACAGAAAATTAATATTTTAGTTGATAAAAATTTTGGAGCAGAAAATTTTTTTCTGAAAAATTAAATTTTTCTATTACAAATCCAAGTGCATCTGTGTCGCCAAGTACTAAAGTGAAACATACTCGACACCTGGGTACTCTCGGGTCTCTGTTCTCGGGCGGAGCTTTGGATCCGAGAGCTCAGCATCCCTGTCTATAAATATATATATAGAATACTACACCATATCTACGAGTTCTCGACGCGTGCGCATTTATCCCCATACACATTTATCCACCCGATCCACCGCGTACCCATGCCACCGTTATAACTTTACCTCCCCATGAATTCCACACTGGCGAATATATTTCGATCCGTGTCACGTAATCGGAGAACGTGCACCAGCCCTGCAAAAAGAGACAGAATCAATCCCTCGATATTTTTTCAACCCTCTTTACTTGTACTCTATTTCTATTACTATTTGTTATTATTATTTTTCTTCTCTTACTTTTTTCATTTCTTTATCACTCGATCCCTTATCGGACATCCGGCAGCCATTTTGTTGCAACTTAATATTCTTCGCAAATATTTTTTTAATTCCCACAGCTTCAAATTCTCAATTATTCGTTATTTCAATTGATATTTACTTATATTCAAATCTATTTCTCAATTTTTTCATACTTCGTCTAATAATGAATGAGTAAATTTCCATTACTATCGATATTTTTTTCTGTATTAGTAAAAAAAAAAAATCATTATCAAAATTTTGATTGACATCCACTACAAAATTGCCCTCTGACAATAGTGAATATATCGGAACAATTTTCATTGATAAATTTCGTATTCCCATCGCGTTTGTGACCAAACCCACTCTGGAAGGACTCAGTACCAAATACATAACTTCATATATATACTGGAATATATGTAGATATAACGTGTCTGATGGTCTCTCAATATATACACATATATATGTATTATGGTTATATAGCTGGTTCACTGGGTGGTCTTTATGTCCATTAATATATATAGTCATTGAGAGTACGTGCCAAATGCCAATCGTGTCATTTAGCCTCATTACAATCATATATAACCACTTTGTAGTGCGTTATATTTATATTCATATGCATTGACAATGCCCGAGTAATTGAAGATCACATGCATTAATCATGAGAGCACGCTATAGTGTTGCTGTTAATAATATGAGTGCTGATGTTGTCAAGTATTTTATTTATATAAAACGACATTGGGTGGCTGTTTCAGTCGGATTAGTCATCGATCAGACCGTTATGACACGATAGTCGACTTTGTAGGTTTTATGTTCACTTGTTTTATATATAGAGTACGATACACTTACTGATAATCCTATTTGGTTAATGCAATTTATTTGGATTTTCCTAGACACAGTTTTCCTAAAGCCAATAACTATTTTGCGCAATAGAGGTTCGGTCAGTTTCAATCATCTCCACTAATCTTATATAGCACTTAAATAAAAAGAATTAATAGCAAGAAGAATAGTACCCTGGTGGTTTTGAATCACGGTGAATACACCGTGGAATCGGCGACCGTCTTTTTTTTCTCATGCAATAATTTCTTGCGACAAAATTTCTCAGCAATAATTTCTCAAGGCATATTTTCTCACCACAAATATGGTGAAATTATATATAAATTTTTTATAGCGAGAAATTTTTGTGTCGGATTAATTTTTGTTTGAGTAATTATTGCTGAGAAATTTTTGCAGGAGAATTATTCCGGATTTATAAAGGCAGGGAGCCCGTGGAATCATGGTAGGTACACCGTGTAACCATCGTGGAATCAGGGTGATAAAATGGTACAAACCTACCGTGTAACCACCCTGGATCCACCGGTATTCTACCGTGTTTCCACTCCCAGGGTGTTTCCAGGGTGATTCAAACCCGCCAGGGTATCTATAAGTGTTTTTATTTAGACTATTATTAAAAAAAAGTTAATTGAAAAAAATTTTACTTGGACGTCTCTTGAACAAATCAATGAATCATTTTGATGTTTTTTTACTAGCTTTGGATTTTAATCTAGTGGAACCATTTAGAATATCAATACTGTAATCCATCACGTTCATTAGTAATTAAATAATAATCACAGCTGACGATCTCAATTTATGATAAATCCGCCATTTTTTCTCTACATACTTTTTAGTACATCTCGACTCCGCGTCTCGCAAGCGCTTTTTTTTTACTGCTGGGACTTGATCAATTTCAATGTGACACCTGGTGGTGCAGACTGAAAGCGGTTATTTTTTTGGCGGAAAAAATTTTTAAACTGAGATAACGACTATGGGCGACATCTAGCAGAGCATCTAAATTAAATGTGATCATATTTGAAAACATATTTCATGTTAATTGAACAGATAAGACTTTTTTTTAATTCAAAAATAAATACGCGCTTCAGTAATGAATAAAAGTAAATCGATAACTCGAAATATTACAGACCGTTTGAGGTGTGCACTTTTGGTTCTGCCAAATACTTTTTTTACACTGTAAAAAATTAGCGGAGTGAATGCGAAACGGATGACTGTTCATTTATTTAATCTCCTCGGAGTGGAATTCACTCCGAAAAGATGTTCATTTTAATATTAAAACTCCAAATTGGAGTGAATGTAGAATGGAATAAAACGCAGATCACTCAGCTTAAAAAAAAAATCCTTATTTACTCCGTATTTATCTCGAGTGATTTTTTTTCAACTCCAGAATATTTCAACTCCTAATTTTTTATAGTGGTCTCAAAATTGACTAATTATTAAATATCAAAATATCAATCTATTAAACTAATTTCGCATTGTGGGATAATACTCCCCTAGTTGGTTGATATAATAATGGACGAACAAAGCATCTTGTCAATTAACGCCTTGCACTTATTGACGTTCCAAGGCGCATATATGGACCAATTGAATTAGCATAGGAAATAATAAAACTCATCAGTGACGGATCTGCGCATGCATGCATGTATGTATAAATAATATTACAGCAACCTCGGTGTATCTCGGTGGTAAACCACATTGGATATGTTGTTTTACGTGCACATTAACACGTATAGAACTAGAAGAGTAACTATAAGTATACGAAGCGAGGATGATGGCTCTGCTCGTGGTAAATTAATCATTTCAACGGCTGCTGTCGCATTAGTAAAGGCGGATAAGACAAATGAACGTCGTGGAGCTTGTTAAAAGACGTAATCCGAGAGATGTGTCTGCCACCTTCCGCCTCCTCTCTCATCTCCAGTCTCTCCGCTCCATCTTCATCGTCCTGGTCGGCTCTCGTCATTTTCCCGTGGCTCTATACCTTCTGTCCTTAGTTTCATCGCACTCTAGCTCATCTTGCTTATCCTTACTCCTCTTCCAATACCTCTTGGTGTCTCTTATCTTACACTATATATACATCTTTGCCATCACACTCAACTCATAGCCGCATTCGCAGCTCATTCGAGGACGCCGTCGCCTCATCTTCATCCAACCAAACTCAATATCAACCAAGATCTCGCGGATCTGCTCATCGTTTCTAAGTTGCCTTCGTTTCGCCTTGAATTATATTCCACAGTCGCCATTTTTTGTTGTCTTCTGGAAAAAAAATAAATTATCTTCATTTGAATGATAAACAGAATATAAATCATTGGGTAATTTTGAGATGTTGATTTTATTTTTTTACCTGAAAGTTGAGGAACGAGGTGAAGGAAGAGGTTTCTAGTGTTGCATAAAGCTTTTAAGAAGATGAAAAAATGAAAATAAATAAAAATAAGGGATGAAAGAGAGAACAAAATAGTGGGTTGGAAAAGGATAAAAGGGAGAGAGAGAAAGTTGTCTCCATTTTGTCAGACCCTTGCAGGATCTCAGTGTTGTTACTATGGAAACCGTGCTTTTGGATAAGGGGCATGTGTATGTGTGTATAGGAGTAGTAAAAAGTTATACGTGAGCGATGCATACATATATATTTGTATGTACGTATTGTAGTTGCAGACAGCAGCCATTGTTATCAAACGTAACTTTAGCATTCATATACTGTATATATTAGTTGTGATTGTTGTTGTGTACATTGGAAAAATTTCGAATAGCTGTTTTTTTATTTTTATTTACATTACAAGTTTTGATTGATTAGTTTTATTTCAAAACTAATTTTTTGACACTTAATGAAGCTATGAACTTGAAAATTACACAGAAAAAAAGAATTTCTTGGCGCAAGAAATATTTTGTATTATGAATTGAAGTCAAAAATTTTTTTTGGCTCAAGAATTTTTTTCTCGCCTAAAAAATTTTTTTCTGGTTCCGAGAAAATTTCTTCTTACCCCAAGAAAAGATTTGTTTTTACTTTATAATACAAAAAATTTCTTGGGTCAAGTAAAAATTTTCTTAGAACAAGAAAAAATTTTTTGCGCCAAGAAATCCGTTTTTTCTGTGTATGAAAAAGTGGTTTTTGAACACTTAATTTATTAATTTTTTGCTTCAGTCAGCCCTCGTTTTTTATTGCACAGAAAAAAAGGATTTCTTGGCGCGAAAAATTTGTACTGCAGTTTATTAGTTTTGTTTATTTAAATGTTGGCGCCAATTTATTTAAAAATAAATTATTTATTAAACAATCGTGTAAATTGAATATCACGAAAAGCTAAATACCGATTTTTTGATGTAATAACAAAAAAAAAAAAAATACATATTAACGTAAGATTTTATTTATAGTAACGATAATAATAATAGTATATATAATAGTAGGTCGACAATAATTCAAATGAAATGACATCCTCGAAACTGTCAGTCGACGATGAAAATACTTGAGAGTGAAACTCTTGGCATTGAATTGCCAATAAAGACTCGACGATTAATAATGAGGTCCTTCAACAAGGATCGTGTGATTACCTGTCATTAGGATAACGGAAAATAATCGAGTGTCTATCGACCGCGAGGAGGCGTCAAAATTACTCACCAAAAACCTCCTCAATAGCCAATATTTTATTTATTAATCAATTTAAAAAAAAACCAAAACGTTTTTAAAATCGATTTTTTGACCCAATTAATTCGACAAACGTAAAAATAGTTAAAGAACGCGGCATATCCCATTAGTATATTGCTGTTGCAAAAGAAATGAGAGCCGGCCGACAGTTTTGGAGCATGTCACGAACGCAATTAGTGAATGATTCGTCGAGCACTGGAGCTCTTGACTCGCTGTAGTAGTCGAGAACTCCTCCAAGGCTTCAAGAGTACTCTCATCACTTCAATGGAGCTGGCTGCATTTTGATTCGCGACTCAATATGCTTCTTCGAGTTGCAGAAACCTTCGATTTTACAATCAACACTCGCTTTTAACGAATATTCCTTATACCTTTTATTTTTTTTTTTTTTACTCTTATTTCACTTTTTTCGCTCTTTGTTGTGTCAAGTGCTCAGTTGCACTTTTTAAGCATCCAGTTCTTTAAAACCTCTTTGAAAATTATTTATCTCCAAGCAATTAAAAAAAGAATTCATTTAATAATTTTTTTTATCTCGATCGAGTTTAATCCGCACAGAAAAAAATTATTTCTCGGCCCAAGAAATATTTTGCATTCAAAATCGAAGAAAAAAATTTTTGGCAAGATTAGAAAAAATTTTTTGCTCCAAGAAAATTTTTATTTTCAATTTACAAAGCAAAATATTTCTTAAGACGAGTAGAAATTTTTTGCGCCAGGAAATCATTTTTTTTCTGTGCAAAATGACATTTTTGTCCGTCGGCCACCCGAGAGATTTTATTTTTAAATTTAAAAAAGCGTTTGATACCTTGGTGTTAATTATTTTGTACGGTTACAATTCAACTAAATTGATACATAAAAAATATGTCAAGATATATTAGTAACATGTGTATAAATGGACGTAATATATATTATCGGTAAATAATGGAGCCGTAAAAAAATTCATGTATGTAGAAATGCAACTGGATACCTATTAAAGCAACACGCTTTGTATCGTTTAATACCATTGTCACGTATCCATTATGGCGTTACCGTGTGGGCATTATAATAATGAATATTGTGTTAATCCCACAGTGTATACTATTCTTTAGTCTAGGCAATGTGACACCTGGTAGGTGTACCGTTGCCGCCATTTTCCATTATGCGGATAATTTGATACATATCGTAGAAAAGGACCTTTGTGGCAAATATTCCATCGCGGTTTAATATACCCGCAGTAGCTTTCATTTCTTTATTTTTCATTTATACTTCATTTATACTCTCTCTCTTACCTTGAGAACCCCCTGAATAATATTATCTTGAAAACTATATAGTCTCACAACTAAAACTTACGGACAGGAAAACTTTTCATAGTGAAAACTCCTCAAGAGTTATATTTCCATCTGATAGAATATCTGAGTTTTACGGTTCGGATTTCATTCAAACTGTATCCATGTCCATGAAAGTTATCCTCGATCCATAATCTTGATCTGAAAAATTTTTACGTTCTATAAAAATATATGAGGGTAAATAATTTTAACTACTTAAATTATGCACTAAATTTACAGACCAGCATTTACATAATTTTTTTTATTTGAATTTTTTTTGAATCCCACGTGATTTTCTACGAAATTTCTATTCAAATTTTGTATAAAATGTCAAAATTTCAGGCATGTAAATGATTTTTTTTGAATTTTCATCAAAAATTTGATTTCTGTTTTGTAACCAAAAATCTGAAAGTCGAAAAGGCTTCAAAATTTCATGATTTTTTAAATTTCAAAATAAGGTTCCGAATTTTTGGTACTCAAAAATTTTGAAGGAAGAGTTAAAGGAAAAAAAATTTTAATTGCGTCTAAAAAGCCAGATAACGAATAAGCTGAGGAAAGTCACCCGAAAATCTAATGTGAATTGAGTGGACATCATATATATGTCGGTCTTGGTTCGTAACACACCCCATGTTTCGAGAGTCTATAGAACTAAACTCAATATGGCGGAGTCAATTGAAACTCTCGTCCTACACTTCAGAATCTATTTTATGTCACTTTCGTTCTCTGTTATTTTATTTAATTCACAATTTTTTATAACAAAAACAAAAATCATAATGCAAATAAAGTTGAAAAAGTGATTGAAAACAACGACCTAGATTGAAGGCTAAAAATAAACAATGGAAATTAATTTGAGAACGGCAATCAATCAACACTCATCATACAAATGCAAATATTTTTTCCTGACGAGTTAATCTGTGAGCTCTATTTTCTGTTTTCATAAACGCTAGACAAGAATTGACAATAAAAAAAAGTATTAAAACGGACGGAATAACGACAAAAGCCAGTGTTCGAACGAGATCTCCACTCGAGATTCCCATCAATTTTTTTTACTTATTTTTAAATTTTCATTCTCTGCACATTACAAACTTCTATAGTTATCTTCATTTTCAAAAGCTCTCTTGTTTTCAGAGCTTGTAAATATTTTATAAATAACGTCACCCGGTTATTCAGCTGTCACTAACATTTTTAATATATCAAGAATTATTTTTCATTTAAATTAAAAGACGAGTATTAAAAAAATAATTAAAATTTTCATAAATACACTGAGAAAAAAAATAACTTTTAGAAATATTGTCTTTTCTTCTAACCAGAAATTGGTCTATTGGAAATTTTCAATCTAACATATTTTCAGTGTGAAAATTTGAAGGTTTCATTCAGAAGCTTTTTCTTTTGAAATAAATTTCGATTTCCTTCTGCCAAGAAAATTATTTTTCATCTTGGATATAAAATTGATAATCAATAACTTCTATTGATTTACTTCTCAAGAGAATATTATTATACAAAAGTTAATTTTTTCAGTGTATATATACACATATATGAATCATCATAAGTATATTGCAGCCTCAAATTAGATTAATTTTCAATACACAAAATATACGAAGCTCATAAATAATTTTCTATATCATAAAAAAACCGTCAATTTAATGAATTCTAATCCTAATATAACTAAAAAAGACCTTGCCTTATTATATACATATATATAAATATATATAGTTGTCGAGTATCAGAGAGTTTGTGTAAACGAAATGAATCTCGTTAACAAGCATGACTTTACGGCTTTTACGTCAATATATATATATATATATATATATATATATACATGTTAATTTTAATAATAATACACGTAACCGGAACATATATTCTTTTTGGACGGTAGCAAAATGTCGGCTACTTGTGGCGCCAAAAAAAAGATAATTATCTACCAAAATTCCTAATTTTTTTTTTTCGTCACATCATTCATTCTATTTTATTTATTATTATTGTTATAATTATAATTATTTGAAAAATATATTGCGCTGACTACTCTGCTATATTATCGTGATATTTAATATTCCTTGAAGCCATGCTAGTCTCTACAGCAAGTAGTTAAGTTTGATTGATTTAATGAGAAGAAAAAATTTTTTTCACAATAACACCGAGCCCTGAGTCTAGATTTTTTATCGATTTTCTGTAGAATTTCTTGGACGACGATTCTGACCAAAATCAAGGCGTCCGTTGGATGTTTAGTGGCCATTTCGGAAGAACGCTAGCGCATAGGTGAATATTTACGAGAAAAATATTTGCTGTCAGTAATTGGTACATTAAAAGTCGATCCGTACACGGAGAAAAATGTTGGCTCAAAACCTACCAATTTTTTATTATGCTGTCGACCAAACTTGAAACAGAAAGTGAAGCATCCAAAAATTTATTATGCTCTTATGAAAAATTAATATGCCGCATCACAATTATTATAATGTATGGAAGTAATTGTTATTAAATCTTATCAATAAGTGTCTCGCGCGTAGTAAGTATTGTGATACAGCATAATAATAATTTTTCGTATGAGCATAAGAATTTTTTGGATGCTTTCCTTCCTGTTTCAAGTTTGGTCGACAGCATAATAAAAATTGGTACACGGAAAGAAATTTTCTTTAAAAATTACCGTTAAATTCACTGTAATCGTGGGACGAATGGCACGACCTAATCATTTGTCAGTAAGTGAGATAATTTTTAACTTTTTTTCAACAAATTTTACCGTAGTCTACTGTAAATTTTATTCGGTTTTCGGTAAATTTTATGAAGTCTAACCTCAAAATATATAAATTTTTCCGTAATTTTTAATTTGAAAATGGTAATAAATAAAAGCACCGCATTATGTCCCACGATTACAGTGAATTTAACCGTAATTTCTAACGAAAATTTCTTTCCGTGTAGGTTTCGAGCCAACATTTTTCTCCGTGTACCTACTGACAGGGCATTTACAACTTATTTAAATATAATTAGTGTCTTGAAGTCATTAATTTAAAGAAAAGTATATTTATATATAAATAAAGTATAAGCTTTTGGTGTGTATATGGTCTATTCTATGTAGAATTACATAAGTGCTCTGTTAACACATTTCTCGTTAACAATGTAACGGGTCATACTCAATATATATATAAAGTATCGGGGTGTTCAAACGTATATATATAAATATATATTGGGGATCGTAGAGAAAGCGAGTACCCCATATAGTGATGTAGAAGTTTCGACGGCGACGAGGGAAGAGCCCAAGCCCATTGACTTTGTTCATTGATTTTACGTCAATCTGTAACGCTTTTGTGGGGTCTCATGATGCGTTTATCATAAGCGATAAGGGGGTTGTAGGGAGATATTGGTTGTAGAGTATGTTGGGGTGAAAAGGCGTCACAACTCTAATACTCAACTGCTGGTGTACATAATAGTGTACGTGGAGTTGCGAGTACCAGTAGAGTGTAGCCCGCAGAGTGTTGGGGTGTACTAGTCGTAGTCGTAGTCGTAGTCGTAGTCGTAGTGTAGCAAGTGAGACCTAGATGAGAGTGAGAATTCATGACGGAAAGAGTAGGGGATGAGTGAGAGCAGGAAATAGAATAGAAATGACCCCCTGTGGGAGTTGCATTAGCAACACATGGCCAGACGACAAAGCCCCGGCAATGTGAGTCGTCCCTTCAACCAACCGGATCTTAGTCATGTATACGATTATGTAATACACGTTACTAACACCCCATGCTACCTAACTTAGATCCATGGTGTTGGAGCCGAGCAGAGAACCCCGATGCCAGTAGGGGTTGGCTGACGCAAAATTCAAGAGGGTCACGAGAAATCCAACCCTCAGGATACCTAACAACTCGCCATTTTGTGGGGCTTTTTTCATTTTGAGATGGAAAATTATTTTATAATGTCTTTTCAGTAGAGTTACTTTTTTTTCACCACTGAAATTTTTTTCGTTATTTTAAAAGCTTTTTTTCCACTGAAAATAAAGGAAAATTAAAATGATGAAAAAAAAGTTAATAATAGGTTTGTTTGGGTATTTTAATGCTGTTTCTTTTAGTTTATGATAAATATGCTGATAAAAATCAGAGTCTCGAGAACAAACTCACAGAAAAATATTTTTTAGATGAGTAGAGATAGATATCAAAAATATATGTTGCAAACGGTTTTAAGATGTTGAGGTTTGATGTCGATGTGGTGTGTAATAGTTAAGAGGATTCCTGGCTCAGTGATTGTCAATATAAAAAGTCAGAACTAAAGTAAATAATTTCTTTAAGCATGTATTTGACGTGTGATAACACCTGTTGTGTCACCTTTTGACATACAGTCAGTCATTTTTCGAGGTATTAGTTTCGCATTAGTTCCGATAAGTGAATTTTCGTGTAAACCTAGATAAACTAGCCACAATATATAACACAGTGTTGATGTGTGGAGATGAATAGTAGATTACTATGCTGTTATATATTTGGATGAACGAAAGACAAAGGTTAATTTACCACGGTTTGTAATCCCGGTCCCGTCGGATGACAGTTCCGGCTTGACGCGATATATGAATGACAGGTAGCTTGGATTAGTCCCTTGTTCTCTGCTGGATTATATCGAGCGCGAAATATTAATCGACATTTTCATTTATCTTTCATGTTCATAACGTATTATCTATAGTATATATATACACCCAAATTAACTATCACGATTGATATTTTTTTTGGATTTACCCGAGTAACCAAACATGCTTGTAGTATTCAATTAAATTCATTTAAAAATATTTGAAAACAGAAAACGCACGAAAAAATTATTCTTGTTTTAAAAGCTATGGTGTCATAGTAAAGCTGGACCATGTTGACCACCTAATGGAAATTTGAATAAACATGTGGCAAAAATTTGCTAGGTCACAGTTCATTTGAATTTTACCATGGCCATGGTAATTTTTGCCACGTGTTTATTCAATTTCTGTGAGGTGGCCATCATGGTCCAGCTTTACTATGACACCATAGCTTTAAAAACAAGAATAATTTCTTCGTGTGAAAACATATTTTTAATCGCGAAAGAGGAAAGTGAAAGACATTAAAAGCCTTGGTTAAAAATACTGATTGAAAAGAATTAAAAATGATTAGAAATTCGAATTCTTTCCAATAATTTCAATTCTTTTGTTTGAATACATACACAGAAAAAAAAAATTCTCGGCTGAAGGTAAATATTCTTGATTCAAGAAAATTTTTTTGGAGACCTAAATTTTCTTAGATAAAGTAGAAATCTTCTCCGACCAAGACGAATTTTTTTTAACCAAGACAAATTTTCTTGGCTCAAGAAAATCTTGACTTGGTTCCCGAAACAATTATCTTCAAATTTTTTTCTTGACTCAAGATAACTTTTTTTTCTGTGTAGATATACAGTTTGCATGGAGTGGCCGCTTCTTAATTCTTTTCAATCAGTATTTTTAACCAGGGAGTATAAAATTATTCGAAAAAATTACTATGGAAAATAATGTAGGGACAAAATTTGTTCAGGAAATTAGGATTTAAATATAAAGAGAAAGGTTTACTTCAACTGAGGTAAAATGGGAATTTTTCTCCTTCCGAAAAACTTTTATCTATATTTGTTATCAGATATGAAACGCCATTGGAAGAAAGTTCTATATTATTTATATCCCTAGTTTCAATAATTGGATACATCATCAAAATTTGTATTCTTTGCGAAATTTCGGTTAATCATTTTTTTAAATGTCCATTTTACCTCGGATTACCCTATATCTTTGTATAGATACACACGCACACCCACATATACATATATATTTCTCTATACCGTTATAAAGAGATATTGTACATATATATATATAGTAATGTATAAGACCGGAAAGTGGAATGGTGGTGCCTGGAACTCTCTCTCATCTCGTTGTTAATAATGGGAAAATGGTGAAACGGTACTGTTGTCACGTAGAGGTAATTCGGCACGCGTTTCCTCGTCTATCAAATTGATTTTCACACCCTAGCTATTCCAACCAAACGGTCTCTTCATCATCATCCTAGTCGTGTCAGAGAGGAAGATAAAGAGAATAACCATCGCGCTAAATATAAAAGAGAGACGGATGAAGTCCATTTGAATTCACATACGTAACTCGACACACAAGTGTGTCATCAAAATCACCATACCTTTTTATTATGAATAAAAAATCCATAATCACCAGCGATTATAACTCTCTCTGTCAATTTACATATCTCTCACTATGGCGCCAATGAGGTGTACATTCTGATCAGGGTACATGGTAATAATAATTGATAACATATCATTAATTATTATATAAACCATACTAAATTAATAATCCGACTGTGTAATTAAGAAAAAAAAATAATTTTTTGCTTGATCTCTTACCACAAAAATTCAAAAAAATATTCCCGTAATACGTACACTCTAAGAGCACGGGTCAGATCTTGATCATAAGTACTTAAGTATACACTTGAAAAATAATTTTTTTCTCATTCCGAGTCCTCAAAATACCGTAACGAACGCAAACGGTAGCCGTAGGGAAGCAGGACGTGACGAGACACTTTTCGAAATGTCTTTTTAAAAAGTCTAAGACTATTGAGATACTGAGAAGAGCTAGCTGTTGATTATGATGATGATGATGATGATGATTATGAAGAGCCATATATAGACACAACACTAAAAACAAATCAGATGAGCAATATATTACTCCAGCAATTCAATTCGTCACTTGGCTCTTATTGACCATAACTTCTAAAAGTCAGGTTTTGTAATAGACTCGCTCGCGCGTCAGCAGTCAATTATACGAGAAACAAATTATACCTCTGTTCTAAACCTTCATCGTTAATATTTAAGTTTTGAGTCTGAAAAATATACCTGATGAGCAGTCTCGAGGTTCTCTCATCGGTAACACAAACAAACAATTTTAAAAATGACTTTCTAAGTGGAAACAAATGTTGAGAAAATTTGAATAATTATGAGCCCCTTGAAATTGGGTTTTATTTTAAATTAACCCGCTGGGTTTTAAATTCCTTCTTCAGTCACAGTAAGAGGCTTTGAGAAAACCCGGGGGAAAAATTAAATCCGCAATTGACATCGTAATAATAACCGTCTAAAACGGTTTAATAATAGTCTATTTCAGTATCTGTCATTTCCTCATTTCAATATATGACAATTATTATTATTATTATTATTATTATTAATATACGTAGTTAGATAAGAGTAGATGTATGTACTCATATAATTTGCATCCCTCTCACCAACTAAATCCCGAGGCCAACGCGTGACAAAACGTTTTTCTCTCACTCTTGTCGTCGTTGTCAATTGTATTATTGTATATAGCCAGTATGGATGCGAACAACTAAAAATAGTTGACACATTCATGCATCGCACATAACATACACTCGAGAGAGTTGCGATGGTAGATTAAAGCTCGTTATCGGTGGCATCCATCGTCGCTACGTGACACGAGAGCCATCAGGGTTTGAAAGAAAAACTCTCGACAATATACATTATAATAAAAATAACATACAATATACAATAAAAACCTCCGTAACCACAAAGAAATATTATAATTATGATTTATAATAAATTTTAGGTTACTCCGATTAACTCGCGTCAATGGCCGCCAGCATAGAGGTCGCAGTCGGTATAATTTAGTCGCGGGAAAAATATGAATAAGCCGGAACGGTAATACTGCTAGCATATAGTGCGAGATTTAAATTCAGCATATTACCCAGGATATGAAAATAAGTAAAACGAAAAATTTAGTGTGGTAAAAGATCTACTTAACATTCGGTGTCACGTAGTGCCTACGGTTTAATACATCAAAAACTCGTTGACGATCTTCCTTCTCTACATTCCCCTTCTGCTTTTAATCCCATGTTCACTCTACACTCTATACTCTAGACTTTACTCAACACCCTACCCACCGACCCATCTCCCCTTGTTCTGTTCCACGTTTTTTTTCGTACTTTTTTCTTTAGTGAAATCCTCGCCGCCCATTCCACCAGGACCGATGTCGATGTGGTCCACGTTACTCTCTTTCTCTTTAAACTTTTCTGTGACACCCTACCAAGCTGGTGAATCCGGGCTGGAGAAAGGGAGTTAAGGGGAAAGAGGCAAAGATATATATTTTGTGATAGCATGTATTCATTTGTTCACAGAGGGTGCTCTAGCAACCCTCTCAAGTACACAGTGCGTGTCTTTTGTTTCGTGAACACTGAATCTGATTGGACCGTTCGGGGATCGACGCCGGCCATGTCAGTCTTTTCCTCAGCTAGGAATATCGGGCCAATAGCCTACTCGAGGGCGTTTCTGGGGCGGGCATTTCGTCATCCTCTTCTCTGTATTCTCATGGCTTTCGTTATTATTATGCTTTTGTGTTATTGTTATGAGTGTAGAGTGAATAGAATCGAGTGTTAGGTCGACCGGGACCCTTAAAAGTTGCTCTCCCAATAAAAACTCACAGCTGGTAAAGTAAACGCGCCTTTAACCGACTGGAGCACAAAGTAGTTACGAGTCACGCCGTCAGATGTCAGTGACAGGACGATTCTGGCAATTTCTCTAGATCCATTCGCGGAATCCCAAGAATGCCGTTTCGATTCACTGCTCAGTGTCCCAGACCTTCTCGCGTCGCTGGTGGTAAAGGGTCAGAGGTTTTAATATCCTGTAGTCTCAGCGCTCACTTAGCAGCGATAATTCGCATTAATAAGCATAAATTGTCGGTCCTTGGATACGCAAGTATCGTACATGGTCGGAGATCGAATCTTATTTCTTTTAGGTCATCAGAGCTTTCATTCCCAGTTCGCTCTCCATTGATGGGAACTATTTCGGTATCTGTTTGTCATTATATTTTAGGCCTTCTTAATCTACTGACCGCGGCCGCGGCTCACTGTTTGATTCCCAAAGAGATTATTGTTCTTTATGATGGTCAATGGATAATCATTTACCGAAATGGTAAACGCTAATGAAAATTAAATGTATATGGTAGCTTATTTTTCATTTATTTAGACAGCATTAATATATTAGTCTTCATATATAATATGTATGATGCGAAATATGTGTGCTATTGTCATTTGTCGTGCATGGTGTATTCTGCGCAAATAAGAGGCTTCAGTGCATACACACACAGGCGGTACTTGGCAAATGGTGGTCATTTGTACTTGATTATGATCTTTTAGCAAAAAATGATAAAATAAATTGATGTATACATGAAAGTGTGTACGTGTGTTGTAGAAAATACTAGGATGGAAAGGAACTAAAGCCTAACGACCGTGATGTCGTTGTATGATATCTGGTTGTCACAGATCCGTCAGTGATATTGCAGTACAATTTAATGATAAACTTTTGTATATAAATTAAAAATACATTATATACGCAAGGTGTCATTTGATCTTGTAATAATTTCCTTGCTATGTTATATATATACTTTAACGTCTAAATATAATATACTCTTAATTTGGCATTATGTCGATAGGTTATATATGTAGGTATATAAATATAGCTTTCTTATTATTAGTTTTTTTTTTTTCTTTGGGTCTGTTTATGTGCCCATTTAGTGGGTGAAGAGAAACTTGTCGATTTTGCATCCGTGAGGTTGTCGTACCAATGGGTAAAATAAAAATACGATGATGATGATGATGATGAAACCGAATGGAAGATCTCTTGACGCAAAGGCTAAACTACAGTACTATATACTTCTGAAAAGTGTCAGCCGGCAAATTGGTGAGCGGTCGGGAGCGAAGGTAAAAAGAAATAAAATAATAATATATACGAATAGTGAGGGAAGAAAGAGAAGAGAGAGAGAGAATGGAAAGAGAATAAAAAAAAAGTAACGGGCAGCAGCGCCGCGACGTCGAATAAACATGCCAACTGAGCAATTTAGAATATTAGAAGTTGGGAGCGCGTAGGAGCGTCTGTATCTGTCAGGGATGTATGAGCTACGATGATGACGTTCGACCGCAAAACAGGACTCTGAGGCTTATTATATTACCATTGCACTTAAAGTGCCGATGCCATCAACGAGGCTGTGTGTTGTCAAACCGCAGATAGCTGATGAACATTCTGCAATAAAAGACCATATATATATATATTATTATTATGATCATTGCTATTGTAGTATATGTATATATACAATATACATTAGAAGTTATCGCTGCTGCTAGGTTTTAAACCGCAAATAATATCTAATCGAATCTCGGTTTTAATTAAACCTTTTTTGCAATTTAGTTTGATTTTGAATTATCGAGAAAGTTTTTACCGCTACGTGATTTAAATTTTTTTATTAATACAGAATATGTTTTCTAATTATGATTTTTCGAGCATCGGAATATGCAATAAATAATTTAATGATGAGTTTAATTGTTTCTGTTAATAAACAAAACGAAATAAAAACCATGTAAAATTCTTCGATTATAAAGCGTAAGAGTAAAAAAAGGTTACTATAGGATTTAAAAGGAGTAATTATGAAAAACAATTAAATGCCGCGCAATTAAAAAGTTTCGATTTATGATTTAAAAAACGAAATCGTTTCTTAAGAGAAAGTTTTGGTCAATAAACATTGCAGTCACGTATACAAATAATGACATCTTAGAATTAAAGTTTTAAAAGTCAAAATTTTCAATCCCGAAAAGTAGCATTTACGTAAATGATTCTCCGAATATATACATTAAGGGTGTGGGTGTCCCCAATTTAAATAATCTTTGCGACTTTAGAACCCAAGGGTGTGCAGCCTGTAATCTCGGACACGTGTTAGGGTGACATCGTTATCGGGGTCGTGACTTAGACTCCTAAAATCCCGAGCTAAATATGAAAATAAGAAAAATTTGAGTAAATCTGACTCGAAAGCAAACGTAAGACTATTGACTCCATAACAAATTTATCTTGTATATCAGACTCGTGTTTAGAAAATGTGTAATCACATGAATGACTGGATAAATTGACGAAAAAATGTAGTTAGCATACATATTTTGTCGGTTCATGATGTCTAAATCAGCGGCGGGAAACCCGCGACAGCTCGCCTATATATCTGTCTCGGTGTGTATGACGCACCAAGTTCGTGTCAGATCGATCATGCTCCAAAGATGATATCCCGCTGGGATACGGCATATACTTACACAAGCGGCAATCTCTTCGGCATGTAGATGTGTATATTTTTAATACACATCCATACATGCATATCAATAATGCAGAGTTGTATCAAGTTTAGTTAACTTTTTGGCTCCAGGATGATGCTTATACATAATATTCCAAGCATCACTTCCCATTCTACATCAAGCTGCACAATTCACTCCCTTTCTTTCTCCCTCCCTCACTCACAAACTCACTCTCTTTATATTCGGTCCATCAACTTATTGCTTCTCGTCTACTGCTCGTGTAAATCTTATTCGAACCATATTTGATTTGATATTACAATATAATACATTATCTGCCGTGCCCATCCTGTGTAATGTCAAGGATCGATGTGATGACTCTATCGGATGGCTACAGTATGATATACAGATGAACGACAGCGAAACATTAACTCTGCGTCACGTTTAATAACTCTCGGCACACAAAAACCCTGCACCTAGCGATAACTATCAAAATATCATGCCACAGGAACCTTCGGCTATCGACTATCAGAATTCGAATTTGGCCTTCGAGCCACCAAAGAAAGCCTTCGAAACTGTATCAAACAGCGTTTAGTTTCTGTGAAAAATCGGAATGACGAAATTAGGTCTGTTCTTAGGTCTTTGATGTTCATGCAGTCGACTATTGAGTACAATATTGCGTGTTTCAATTACAAGACCCTAGTATTACTTGAGTGTTTGGCCGTAAGCCTTAAGCGCGAGCAGTGAAGAAAGAGGGTGACAAAGAGAAACAAAGAAGAAAATAAAAATAAATAACCAGCGTGTTCATTCCCGTCGCAAGGGTTTTGTTTGGTATATAGTAGGTGCGCGAAGAATCGCTTCATCATAATCGGTCATTCGGGCTTTCTATATTCCCGCCGACGTTTACTGATGATACCCCGCTGAGACAAGTGCGGTAAGGGACGTCCCAGTTTCATGTTCATATACATATATATCTTTGCATCAAAATACCTCGTTGACAGCTCAAGAATTTGATAACACGATCTTGTTAGCTATCAGGCATACCTTTTGTGTTAAACGCTTCACACGATCATTTGTTCTCATGCATGTGCACGATGATCTTATTAAGGTCCAAGAATTTTAAAGTCTTCCCACATAAATTCCATCAAATGGTTTTGTAATGCTCAACTTTTATTCAATTTCATTTAAATACGTAACATTTGGATAAATATACGTACCCATATATATACATTTATATGAATATAATACAGAGGGATGATGATGTCTATATATAAGCTTACAATTGAAATTGGGTAAGTCTAGGTCTAGGACATTAAGGTATATTATTCGCAAATTGATCTCGTCGCGCGTGTTTTGGTAACCGGTGGTTATGTTACATGACAAAATGATGAGCCCGAGACATCAGTTGAGAATATTATTGAGTGTGCAGTGAAATATTCTTGGGGCGATCAATCTCCATACACATTTCGCATCCTACAGCAAAATTGATCCTTTAGCCGGGAGCGGATCGCGGGTGTATCCTTTGGAACTCGATTGAATCGTCAATTTGTCAAGCATTATATCCACGAATAAGAAGAAGACGACTAGATCCACAGGACAGAGACATGTAAGAATGAGAATGGGAAGTCGGGGATGAGGCCGATGAATAAGGAACAACCCAACGGGATCTCAATAAAGATACACGGGACGCGGTTATAGGGGAATAGATTGGAAGATGGAATGAAGAGCGCAGCGAGCTAAGGAGGAGAATAAGGGATAAAGGATAAAGGAACGCAGACAGTCTCCAAAGGATTCCGTGTATTTAGGATAACAAGCTGTGCACCGTACCGTATACATCTGAGTTCCAACCCCCGTGCTACCCCTTCTTATATTCACCAACTGTATCTTGTTCTTTTCTATCATCCGCCACGTATTTTGTGTACCCCCGTTCCCTTTTACCTTTAAGCTCTGCACATACACCAATCGAGTTTTCCACCGCCCATCTTACACGCTCGTACATCGCGGGCAAATAGACCGGTATTATATTGGTATGCACATCAGAGCTATAACTCCAGAGCAAAGCAACTCCTTTATATTGACATATCGCAGTACGTGATCCAAATACGTGGGACATTATACCGAATTCGGTGAACAAAGCTGGACTTTGGGTACGTCAAATCGACCGGAAACCCAGAGACAAATTGTTTGGAAAACAAACGAGCTAGTCGTGCATATAAAAACAACTGCGATAACAATTGCGGTGGATGTATACAGCAGAGATCAAAACTTTTTGCTCAGCATCCTCAGGTTTTTTTTTGTTTTACAAAAGCTGTTTACTAGTGAAAGTTTTAGCGATGGAAATATAATTGATGTACATACATTTGACTGAAAATTTATATCATGATGTTGATTTCTTGAGATATAATGAAATATCTAAGACTTCAAGGAATATTAAATATAATAATCAGCAGTAGGGTGCCGTCAGTAATTGGGTCATTAACCTCATGCTGAATATTTGAACAAATATCGAAAAAAAATGAAATAAAATTTGTAAAAGAAAATAAATGATGTTCCGGAGTTCTCAGTAGTAGTTTACCTCCGTCAATTTATCACTACGTCTTTGAAGCTCTTATATTATTATATAATATATAAGTAAATAACTTGCACCCCTCATCTGCTTGGATTCCGCGACTGTACACCAGTCATTCAATAAAGAAAATGGCAGTAGCAATAGCAGCCGAAAAGTAAAATAAACGGTGTAGTGACAAAGAAAGAATATACAGTTTAAGGAACGCGAGGGTCACGAGCAATCTAATTTTTAACGCCGATCATTTTACCTTGACAGCAGTAAGTAAGAGAAGGATAAGAAAAATCATAAGAATAAAAAATACACAACGACGGTGTATAAGTATGAAAATGAGAGAAAGAGCACACAGAAGAAAGCTCAACCCGGATGAGATATAAAACAAGTGAATTGTGAAAGGTAAATCGCGGAGGCTGTGAAAAAGGCATTTCTTTTATTATTTTATTTCATTTTCTCGTCTTGTTTTTTTGTTACTTTTTTCATCTTGTATTTTTTATCTCGCCCCTTGCCCTTCTTCGTCTGTGTCTTCTCCTTCAGCAGCCGGGAGGACCTCTGACAACGGGGCTGCTGAGGTAGATGGAGATGGAGTCGGAGATGGAGATGGAGATGTAGGTGTGGGTGTGGGTGCAAAATAAAAAAAAATAGAATAAAAAAACGCGGTTGTGGATGGAGGACAGAGAAAAGTAAGATTGGAGACAGGAAAAAGGAAGCCCGGGCTTTATTTTCCTTCTTTTTACATCGTCCGCTCTACTCAGTGCGCTCTACCTTCTCGTCGTATTGCCTTTTCCTTTTTCTACTTTATACTTCTCTTTATACTCTACTACATCAACGGCTTACTCCTTCATGCGGCACACATACAAACTCTTCTCCTCTTTTTCACTCCTCATCATTTCACCTCACACTTTTTATTACACTTTCATATTTGCCTGCCTACCTACCTACCCACTACTACTACTTCTGCTACTACTGACTTATCGTTTCATTTCTTTTTCGTCCCCCTACATCCCAGCTTTACTTCGTCATACCGACGTCTACGACAACGACGAGTTGTCACAGCTCTCTCTGCAGTCACTATGAAATATTTGCTTTGGTAATGAGGCCATGGTTCAACGTCGACTCTGATGCGAGAGACTACTCAGATATAGAAATTTATGTATACATACACACATATATATATTTATATGTATATAAATTTGAAAAGAAGCGACGATTTTAAACGTAAATAGACAGTATCGGGGTTTTCTTTTTTTTCGCTCGGTCTTAATTTTTATCGTTCAAAAAAATTTTACTATCGTTATTGATACGACGAAATTATTTTGCAAGATATGACATCTAAATACTTAGATTTTTTTGTCTATTTAAATTATTTATACACAAAAATTTTTTTTCGAAAATAGGCAGCCATATTTTGAAACTAAAAAAATTTTGTTGATTTTATATTAATTAATTTTGTAGTTGTGTAAAATTAGATGAATTTTCAAAAAATTATTGGCTGGCAATTTAGATTCAGCCTATTCGATATATATATGAATAACAATAATGAACAATAAGGGATGATAAATTAAAATAAAAAATATAACGATATAGCTTCCGGCAAAATGTAGCCGTGGTATGCAAGATAGATATCCGTTTCACGTACAATATTAACGCCCTTTTCGCGCGGGCTGTTTAAATTGATGCGTTTAGGAACCCTTTTGATGGGCGGACATTTATGACCAGCGTAAATATCACCAGTCGATAATAAAAATAATATATATAACTTTAGCACTGACCACATGTTTTGTCGTAAAGCTTTTACGTTCTTCAGCAACCACTTCTTCTTTATTCATATATTTTATTATAATATACAATATATGTATGTAAGTATTATAACCTCAACTCATTAGAAAGGTATTGTTTAAAAATTAAAGAGGAGTGTTATGTTTGATTCGATGTAGTTTTAAAAGACAAAATATTTAGTCATTGTTATATATTATGTTTTACAATTTGTAACACCCGTACCGTGAACATATAATAACCCCTTCTGACATATTTACGTATCCAGTTATGACAGGCACTTCCGTTTCCGTTGTCATCATCGTCATCGTCATCGTCATCGCCAACGCCGTGAATGCTCTTTATTCTTATGTATATATATATATATATATATATATATATATATATATATATATATGTCTATATATATATACTCTCTTTCACTATATACGGCTTTTCAATTAGAATTAGATATTATGACGGCTGTTTATATGACGCTGTCACTAGAGCGCGCGTTGTAACTCGAAATCACTTCTTTTAATTTTATTTGTTGTGACTTTATATTTATTATTTTTACAAGTAACCGGATATATTTTTTTGAAAAATTGTTGTAGACTATTCAGTTATTGGTTACAAAAAATAATTAATATCAAGTGAAGAATATTATTGAATTATGTGAATTGATGATTTTTTTTTCTTTAGATGCCATTGTTTTGTTTTGTTGTAATGAAAAAAAAAAAAAAATTGGTTATATAATAGATCATTTTTCAAAATAGAATACATTCAAGGCAAAACTATTAGTCAAGTTAATAGTTTTGTGATCATCATTTTCAAAGTGTCAAAGCAAATAATTTTTATTCTTTACGATTTGTATTCATATATATATATATATAGAGGCACGTGGCGTCATAATTGTTTCACGCACGAAACGTCTGAGTTTAAAAAAAAGTCATCAAGTGTATAATATTCGGAAGCTCCAAAGGGCGGACAAGAGGACAAGAGGGCGGGATGAGTAGCATCTGGTTTTTTTCATAATTTCAGAAAGTACAGATGCTTCATTGATTGATGAGAAGAGGTTGTGTGGTCAAATTCACTAATTGATTTTTTCTTTTTAAATAATTGATTATTGTGATTTACAGACAGCTGATTAATAGGGAGCTATTACCGAGCTAACATTTTCGATAGATGATGAATTACTTTCTTAATGATTTTTTAACATACGAATTTAATATATCAGCCTTCGCGAAATATAGTAATTGTCGATTAAATATTTTCAAAAAATCTCTTCATTCAACTAATGGCCGCACAGAGTGATTTTATTTTGCCCCAGAGGCACAGCAGAAATTCGTTTTAAACATATTCATTATCTTAAAAATCATTAATTCATAATATATACATATATATAAAAGTATAAAACCAAAAGTAACAAATCGTTATCAAGAACAAGAAATCGCTATAATGAACCAAAAAAAAAAACATTAATCCCTAATGGCATATTGCATAGCAATCGGAACTTTTTCATATCATTTGTTCATTCTTATCATCCGTCTACATCGTAGTGTATATATTATACATATATAAATGGATATCCAAATGCGAGACACTACAAATCAAACCGACACGATCAGCAGCAATTACAGCTCTCGTGTAATAACCAAGCAGGGAGCTACACTTGTAATATATCCCGCTTGCCACCCTACATAAAGAGGCACGCGGACATGCATCTCCCTCTGTTGACTGATAGTGGACTTGCGCCCTGATATTATTGGTCCTCAAAGACCGCGTCGCGACTACCACGCCGTCTCTCATCATGCGCAGAGCCTACATAACGACTCCTGCCCTCACCCCTCAGCCCCCTCACTGCCGATGGTATCAGAGTTCCAGAGACAGAGTTCGAGCCAGCGAGTAGTCCTCCGACCAACCAACACATATCAGTCTGATGCATACTCTTCCTCTTACTCGGAATTCACCCTCAGCACACCCCTCACGCGACCTACCGACATTATTTACGATCGATAATTAGCGGTATCTATCGCTGCCGGCACTAACTTCGCGCCGTCGCGCCCGCCCACTCGGACAATGATATACATACCACTGACTCTGCATATCATTTTTCCTCTGCCTCTGCCTCTACTTTTACCTCCACCCGTTACTTTTTTTTATTGCCCAATAATAACAATAAATTAATAATAAATCTCTCGAATTAAAAAAATATATAAAAAAACGTATTGCCATATACTAAATACTGGACTCAATAAAAATAAAAATAAAATACATTACAACTGTTATTTTTTTTAATTTACTAGACAGTTGATATCTGATACAGCGGATTATTATCGTGTCATGAAAAGAGTTGAATGGCAACGAGAAAGTGAAACATAAAATCCTATATATATGTATGATTCACATACATCCATGCGCATATATATGTCTACATATATACACCTACATATGTATGTATATATATAAGGTAGGCGAGTACGACAAGCGAATGAGAGTCATCAAGCCTTGTGATTACGTTCTGCAGTTGCAGAGCTCATAGCCTCTCATTAGAGCCTCGCATGGCGCAAGCAAAATAAGGGTGTATCGCACAGCCCGTGGAAATTGTAAGTGTCGTGAGATCAAAGGATCCTACGGTAACGTGATATCGCCTACGCTTATTTTCACTGCAGAACAAGCTATCCCGTGTGATGTGCTACCGAACCCAGCGAGAAATTACGAGCTTAGTTTAGTATATATATATATATTTGTATATATATATATATATATATAGAGCACGGCAGTGTATTAGTAAACGATATTAGAAGTAGTTTTGTGTAGTTATGTTATAATGGAACGGGATTCCCGTAAACGGTTTCCACCAGCCTGTGGTGTGAGCTAAACTTAGACTGATGTCTTGAGTAAAGACCCCCAGCGCCCTCTCGAGGATGCTGTGGTTATTACAAAGACTTCCCTACACCCTACACCTACGCTACTCTGGCTGTTCACTGTTATAACGGGTAAGGAGGTGTCATTTCCAGACGTTTTCCTACAAACTAGGTGTTACATTTCGAGCTTTGTTATGAGTTATGATTATAGTTGGCAAAATTATTCTCAGAGTTTGCCATAAAAGTATAATTACTATGGTAAGAATAATTAACTATGAACAATTTTTGAATTCGAGTAAATTTAAGAAATATTTTATATTTCATAATGACATTATGACTAAGATGGGTAAGGGTTGATATATATGATATATAAGCTGTCAAATATAAACTCCAACCGGCTCGACGGCCAATCGATATTTATTTCCACCCCAAAAATAATCCACCGTGCAAATAAAATAACCCTTTATTTGTTTCCGCTGCGAAACAGCTCGCGGGCTGCGCGAGAATCATGATTCAACAATTCACGCGTATGAGTAAATACCACCATTATGACGTTATATTTCGCCTCTTCAGTTCTCTCGGGTTCAGAAAACTTATATGGACTACGAACCATCCGATTTATAACTCGATAGAGTATTAAGTACTGAGCCCAAGGCAGTTTCTCGAGATTACCAGCTTGGCTCAAGACTTTAGCTCCACAAATTTATGGATTTTGTCGTACATCAGAACTATGGATCCAAAACTTCTTTTTAGCACAAGAAGTGAAGGAAAATTTTTTCTCAACACCGAGCCCTGAGTCAAAATTTTCTATAGAATTTCTTAGATCGCGATCCTGATTAAAATTAAGGCGTCCGATGGATGCTCGAAGGCTTCGGTGGTATCAGGAAAATCTTCTGGAAAAACGCTTGCACATAAAAACGAATGAAAAGACAATTCTTCTCTTCGAACAAGAAAATTTTTGGTTTCAATTTATAATGCAAAAAATTCGGGCAAGTGAAAAGTTATTTGCGTCAGGAAATCTTCTTTTTGGGCACAAAATCTCTCATTAATTTATTTAAAATTGAAACTTTATAAAATATCTTCAATTATTAATGTATGTAAATAAGTTCCATCCCAGAAGTGCATTATTCGTCAACAAAGTCCTACTTTTACATAAAAAATTAAATAATTACCGTACCATGCGCAACATTAAACACCCTGGTAATGATTAAAACTTAGTCTTGCATTAGGGCTTGAGACTTTGCGGGAATTAAAAGATTACGGAAGGAAAAATGTGAAAAATTTAGTAGCTAAAGTCTGAACCAAAATGAAGTTTCTACGGAAGATAACGATCTGAGAATAGAATAAAAGGCACAGTGGATGCAATTAAGTCAGTGTCGGAGTGTTTCCTGTGCAAGGTGCGAGAAATAAAAATAAATATGAGCGCACGCTGGCCACCTGACTCCTGTGTGTCATTGCAGCAATATTACATTTAAATAGATATAGTCATATAATTTAATTTTTATTAGCAATTCGACACGTTTAATACAGACATTTATATTTATTTATTTATGTACATTATATATGTACTTGATATTAATATATGATATCAAAAATTTAATAAGGCGTATCATTGAAAGTTTATTTTTTAATTGTAATTAGAATGGAAGAATTTTGATGGCTTTAAACTCACGATGATGAATAGTCAGGTTATAATAAGGATCGATGCAATGTTTAAATATATATGTATATATATATATAGATTTGAAACCCCGCCGAGGCGCCATCAAGTTAGTTATCCTTGAGCTCATAAAACCAGATAATCGAATCGAAATGTTATGCGTCATGCCTCGGATAAATCGGAATTAATTGAGAGGTTTTCAGTCAGACTTTTGTTTGCTTCTTTAATCTTCATCAGCATCACCTACTCCTTTACTCGTCATTATTTTTTACTTACCCTTTTTAACTATACTTCAACCTCTCCACCCCTTTTGCCTCCACACACTTTCTTTCGTTTCCTCCATCTACTTACATACGGCCCTTTATTACTGTTATGATTATCATAAAGTTTTTAACTTCGATTCCCAACGCCTCTTTTTTCGACCTTACTGGTTTTAAAACTAGATTCAGTAGCCGATGATGAGGTAATTGTGGGGTTTTTATACCCAGTTTAAAAAATAAAAGTGTCAAGGGTTGTGATGAAACGGGTATTTAACTCCTTTTAAATCTCTGAAAATTTTTTTCTTTCGGTTATTCATCTTAATTTTTAAATTTGGATATAATTAATCAAATTTTTAGAGCAGTTATAATGAGGCCCGTTTAGACTATTTATGAAATTATCAACTGTCAATTTTCCTAAAATTTTTTTCAAAACCTCATTTTTTTGGATAAATTTGAAATTTCCTCTGAACCAGACTCTTTTAGCTGAAGAAAATCACAACTTGGCTGGAAAATGTTCGCCTTCTAAAATATTTTCTTGACTCAGGATAACTTTTTTCTGTTCCGACCAAACGTCAAGATCTGTTAGAAATTCGATTTTCGAAAATCGGACCGAAACCAATAACTTTCTTTTTTTTTTTTAATTTTCAATTTTCTTAGCGGGAATTCAAAAATTAGTTATCGTATTTGACCGTAAGTCTACTTATTGAATCTCTTAAATCTCAACCATAAAATTATGCCCATAAAAAAATGAATATAAATAACAACAAATAGATGAGAAATTGCATCGAATATGAAATAATTTATTGATATTACAAACTTTTGTGTAGTGAAAAAATCAGGAAGAAAATTCACAGGTAAGTAAAGCTCTTCAATATCCCATACAAAGTCGCCGAGCTTCGAAATTTTCCCATAGATTGGCCGATGCCTGGTTTGCAATGATTGGCCAATAAATCGCTAACTATACTGGCCCGTGCATGGTGAATCATTGGCAGCCGTCTTTTTGCTTATAAAAACGGCGCACAATTAACCGCCGTTCGTTGGCCGACGGTTTGATCAAGTGCTCTTAAAACCTAGCTTGGCATATCGTTATCATCCGATATTTAGCCGATCTTCCGCTGATGCTTGAAAATTGGCAGCCATTCATGACCCAGTAATGGGCCGATTTTTTTTTTTGTATAAGTAATCCCGCTGTCCCCTAACAGATAAAAAGTGAGTTTCTTCCTCTGCAATAAGCTGAAAAAATAAACTAATAACAGTAGAATATTTATCTAATATCACTATATTAGCGTTCGAAAAAAAGTCGCCGGACAATTGTTTAAAACAGGTCTATCAAGTCATTATTATTCCTACAACTTGGCTTCCTTAGCGTCCATCACTGCCGAAATGTGTAAGTGGTTCTGTTATTATATCCGTCTATCATATTATTTATATTATTTTTTCTTTCCAGGCCATTTAGCGGTGGGATGTTTAACTGAAGCACGATCGGAGAAACGAGTAGTTGGGATATCAGGCATCAGAGGCTTCCAATATGCTGGTTTGGTTATTGTAGTATAGAGAAGGACACATAACTGGTTATTTATTCGTCGGAATGTTTATTTGCACAGGGTGTTCTTTTGTCAGGGGATGATGAGCATCATCAAGTGTTTTGATGACCTGTTCGCAAGAGGGCTTTTTATAGTCCGCATATGTCGTGTTAGTTATTGCCAACTAACGCACTTTTATCAACGAAACCCCAACAATGACGGCGACGATCGTATAATTTTTATTTCGACAGTTAATCCGGAATAAATTTTTACTTTGGCTTAAATATTAAATGTCAAAGAAAAAGTTATTATTCTGTGTATTATTCGTCAGCACTCGTCGCATTAATTGGCCAGGGTCTGAGTCTGGGTCTGAGAAACGCGGTGAAAAAATAGCTTGGCTTTGAGTCACGTTAAATGTACATCTGAAAGGCGCACTAACGATACGAGACACGAGGAGGATTTAACAGTCACGAGTGGTTATATCCTTTGGTGGATATCGAGGATAATGCAAAGTGTTAAGTCACGGCTGCTGTTGGTACGCGTCGGTAGTCAGGTATCGCTGGTGCTTCTTATTTATATAAATGACCAGCGGATAACGAACATTAAGATGTTGCGAGGCTAACAATCTATACTGTGGATATGATGGCTGTGCTGGATACAACTCATCGATCTTTGTCACGTCACGTTTTTATAAACTGGAGCTATTTTTTGTCCCCGTTCCCACTTGGCCCATCACACTTTTTATTATTACTTTTATTTATGTTTATTTTCATTGTATCTTATTAACCACTATCACATTCCGCATAAATTAACTAGCGACTGTGGGGCAAAATAGTCACATTTTTTTTTTACTAACGCAGTTTGCTGTGATAAAAAAAAATGCGTTGTAATTTTTCCGGAAAATTTCTCAGAATGCAGGAAAAATAAAAAAATCTACCGAAAGTAATTAAGTATCGGTAGTTTGGGTTTCACCACTAGATGGCGAGTTCTGTCCATATGCAGACATTTCAAATACGGGTATAAAACTCGACGTCGTCGTAACAAAATTTGAAGGGAAATTTTAATTCATTCAATCTTTTTTTGAACCCGACGATTTTTTACTTCTACATGATGCAGATTTTTTTTGTGAATTAACAAAAAAAAACAAATGTGTACAAGTGGCATTTGAATTGAATTGCCCAGTATTTAACTTGATCTCCAGTTAAATATGGGTAGTTTGGGTTTCGCCGCTAGATGGCGAGTTCTGTCCATATGCAGACATTTCAAATATGGGTATAAAACTCGACTTCACTGTAAAAAAATTTGAAGAGAAATTTTAATTCATTCAATCTTTTTTTGAACCCGACGATTTTTTACTTCTACATGATGCAGATTTTTTTTGTGAATTAACAAAAAAAAACAAATGTGTACAAGTGGCATTTGAATTGAATTGCCCAGTATTTAACTTGATCTCCAATTAAATATGGGTAGTTTGGGTTTCGCCGCTAGATGGCGAGTTCTTTCCATATGCAGACATTTCAAATATGGGTATAAAACTCGACTTCGTTGTAAAAAAATTTGAAGAGAAATTTTAATTCATTCAATCTTTTTTTGAACCCGACGATTTTTTACTTCTACATGATGCAGATTTTTTTTGTGAATTAAAAAAAAAAAAATGTGTACAAGTGGCATTTGAATTGAATTCCTCAGTATTTAACTTGATCTCCAAGCTCTCATCAGAGCCCACAAAAAGGCAACTTTCATAATTATCATCAAACGACTTAATAAAATAATCTCAAGGTCGAGGTCGATCGACGTTTGAGTAGTTCCTCGTTCTTATATAGACAGAGCAGAGATAGATTAGAGTAGCGCAGAATAGCCGAGGATCAAACGGGGATTCTGTTAATATAAGCACATAACCAGTAGTGGAAATCATTGACGGTCTCTGGTACTACGCTCCGTAGCAGTACCACTGGCATATTCGTGAACACCGTGGGACTGATGAATATTAACTAGCAAACAGTAGCCCAGCGTATTCCATCCATCGGCGTAAGCGTATACATTCTCCCAGTAGCAAAGCGAGACAGCCATACCGTAGACGGAGTGTCGAAAAAGAGACAACCGTTATATTGAGGTATCTAGTTTAGTGTGGTGTAGTGTAGACAGTAACACATTTCTGCGGCAGCATCATCGGTACGACGATAGAGTAGAGCTAGTATAGGTGGTTAGAAGCCGAGAGTAATCCAGAGAGTAGGAGGGTACATATTCATGACGTTAACGAGCCTCCGTCGAACGTTTAATTCCGCTAACCGCCTGAGTTGGGTTAGGGTAACTCGCTCGGCAAACACGAGCCTTAACTAACCGTGCATCCCTAGGTCCTCTCTCGTTCATCTACATCATCTAATATATATATATGTATATAAAGGTTTACTGTAGCTTCTGTCCTCGACGATGTCCCAAATGTCTACTTGTTTATCTTTCAACCTTTTTATTACTTTTATTTTTATTCTATTGCAGCGGGAAAATACATTGTAAAAAGAGCGGTGTTAAAAATGGACTCATTTTAACTCCGCCCGGTGTTAAAATAAAATTACACCGGTGTAGGAGGAGTAATTCACCGGTGTTAAAAATACCGGTCTTAAATCGGGGTAACCGGTGTAAAAGCGGAGTAAAATCGGTGTAAACGCGGGGTAACCGGTGTAAAAGCTTGGAGTATTAACTTTAAAGATTATAAAACACAAAATATATCAGTTCTTTATGAAAATACTTAAAGAATATTATTTATTAATAAGTATAGTGATCGAGTAGGTAAAAATATTTACAAAGTGAAATATTTTAACACCGGTAAAGAATATCTACACCGGCGGCGGCGTTATTTCAACACCGGTCTAGAATATTTACACCGGCAGCGGCGTTATTTTAACACCGGAGATTTTTTTTTAACACCGGTACAGAATATTTACACCGGTGACGGCGTAATTTTCACACCGCTTTCGGTGTTGAAATTTAACACCGCCGATTTTAACACCTACACCGTTTGGAGTTACCCCGGTGATTTTTTACAGTGTAGTAAAAAAAAAAATCATGAGATTAATTAATATTTTTTGTTTATTCAAAATGTTGGATGATTAATATTTTAATTTTATGGACGTAAATGCGAGTGAAAAAAAAATAAAAGGGCCTTGTATGAGACTGGAAATGAGTATGACTTGCAAGTTGTTAATTTAAACTGCTCAGAGCTCAGAGCTCAGTGTGTCTGTGATTCCTTGTTGAGTATTCATATGTTCATACTTATTTGAGATGAGAGTTTGAATCGTGATCCGAAGAATGTGGAGACACGAGAGAGTTTTGTGCAGAGAAACGTGAATTGTCGAATGTAAAGGAAAAGGTAAAGGTAAGGGGGGTAAGGGGTGGATAAGATGATGGAGAGAGATAGAGTAGACTCTTGAGAAGATGCTGTCTTTCTCTTAATACTTATACTTATCTCTCGTCATTGGGTATGTTTGCTTACAAACAATCCTATTCAACGTAAGCTCAGATACACCTCTTCGCTTTTATTCTCGAGGTTTTTTACTTCCTCTTCAGCTACTGCTGAGTTATTTTTGTTTTCATTTTATATAAGATACTGTGGAGTTTTTTTTTTAATTATCACTTTGGCTTTAATTTATCATTCCAATTAATAATAATTTTTTTTTCTGAATCATTCATATATATTTTAAATGTATGAATGTATGCATTGACTCCATTATATTTTTTTTAACCTCTTTCTCGAATGTATTTTTTCCCTGGTTCGGATAAATTCATTTGACATTCGAAGAAATCCGAGAGTAGATAAGTAATGAAGGGAACATTAAAATTTTTTTTTCCACACCTACGCCATCGGAAAAAAGTCCGCAGATCAATTATAAAATATTTTTATTTTCTGTTGCTAAAACAGTCCACAGTTCATGAAAAAAATTAATTATTCGATATGGAAGTTTGTAATTTTTCCAAACAATTATTAAAAAGAAAAATCAATTCACTGACTTTTATTTTTTCGGATCCAGCCTCCCTATTATGAATAAAAAATCTAAATACCAAGAGACTAAAGGTCGATGAGCAGCATTTATGCACCTATCCATCTGTAGCACTATCCCAGAGTTTGAGATGATGAGGATGAGGATGAGAATAAAATGCGCTCGCGAGTGAAAGAAAAGAGAAAATACTATAGAGTGTAGAGACGTGTGGTGTTTATGGCGCCAGAGATAATCCCCATGATAGTTTCCCCTCTTTTTTTTCCTCACGTCAATCAGGATTGGATTCGGTTTAGATATATCTCTATAGTTATAACCACCAGAGGTTCTCGTATATACACACAATAAAAGGAAATTTTGAATCAAGAAATAAAATGTCTTCGAAATTTGTTTCTTGAACTAAGCAAAATTTTGTACTTTTCCAAGTCAAAAATTATTTGGATCCATAAATTATTTACCTCGCAGGATATTATTTTTTTAGACTGAAACAGTAATTCCTTAAACTGAGAAGAAAATTTCTTGACCCAAGAATTTTTTTTCTTGACCCAAGATCATTTTTTTTCTTAAATCGAGAAATTTCTTTTTTGTCTAAAAATTGTTACGTTATTGAGTCAAATTTTTATTTTCTGTATATATGTATAGAGGAGAGTGGAGCAAAATGGGCTGACATTTACATTACATATAAGCCCTCATTTCTCAGGGGGCCCATTTTGCCCCACTCTCCCTTATATAGGGGTACTTAAGAAAATACCAAGTTTTCGAGGACTCAAATACGCTAAACCTTTTTTTTTTTAATGATATTCAAAGTAAATAGAAGAAATTTTCAGTTACCCTTGAAAAAAAAAATTTTTCATTTTTGCGGGCAAAGTGGGGTACCCCCTAAAAAAGGTAAAAAAAAAAATTTCCGGATTTTATACGAATTTGATTAAGTTGAATTTTTTTTTAAGTAATTTACATGAAGAAAAATTATATTTTACATGTTTATTGGATCCAAAAGAAGAAAAAAAATTTTTAATAGTTTTTATCATAAAACAAACGTCATTAATATTTTTCAACTGACAATTGATTTTTGAAAAAGTTTACAAAAAAAAATTCAAAGTAACGCTTAATTATATTTACAGAAGTGATTTTGGAATGTTTAAAAACCATTTAAAATATAAAATTTTTTTTATCAAATTTTGGGGGTACCCCGTTTTGCCCCCCCCCCCCTTCCCCTATATAATTTATTTTTTTAAACATTACGAAAACACAAATTATAACTTGTAAGTACGATCATTGAGTAAATTTATATAAGTGCAACTCTGTAAAGAAGTTTATTGAATGCATAATTTTATCTGAGCTTTTTTTTCGTAATATTACTTATACAAAAGCAGCTCGCGTAAGACGCAGTCCGCGTGGTGTGCTGCATTTAAGAATACATTTGGTTAAGTTTATAAAAGTAGCTTGCGGTAATTCCTAATTTAATCCGACTTTGCGTTATTTTTTCAGTAATCCGTAAAAAAACTTTTACATTTTATTCCTGGACAGATTTTTTTAAAAAAAGGGACTACACGAAATGACGTAACGTAAAATAAAAATAAAAAATTAATCTTTTGAATTTAAATTTCATGAGCTTAAGAAAAAACTTTGGAATCTTTGATGTACAGAAAATTATTTTATTTCAATTTTTAAATTTAAAATTGCACTGGTAAATTTATAGATACTTCGAAAGAATATCTTTTCGTGGTAGAAATTATTTTAAAAATTTTTTAAGCTTTGGTTGATTATATTTAAATAAAAGTTGAGTGAAGTATTGCCGCGATAAAAAATCTGGAATTGTTAAAATGGAAAGAATAAGAAATGTCAGGTGGTCTTTGGTTTGGAGGAGCGAAAGAAGAATAATAATTCAGCTATTGAATTCTTCATATAAAATACATATCTATGATCTATATAGATATACTGTATAATATATATCTTTGAATATCTGTCGCGAAAGCCTCCACGGAATCTGTGTACCGAGACACTTGCGAGTTTACGTCACATTTTGTATGCTGCTCTCACGTAACGATAACGCCTACTATTCGAACGTGAGAACAATACTCGTGCAAAAGCATCTATCCGAGGAAGAAAAATTCCAGAGAATGAAAAATAAACGACAAATAAAAATCCGCAGATAACAGAAATCACATGGCGACATTGAGTATTCGCAAAAGGGCTGAATGAGAAATGTAAAAGCCAAAACCGTCAGCTTTAACATTCACGTCACTGAGAATTATTAAAAATTTTTCACATACATATATATATAAAGTCACAAATATAAATTTATAAAATATCGTGAGCGTAAGGCCAGATGATTTTAAAATAAATTTAACTTTCAGGACTTTAGTCTCAGTACAAAAAAAAAAAGGAAAAATTACTGACAGATAATTCCCGTGATTGATAAAAAAAAATCTTATATAAAATTTTGTGTCGCATTTAAAAATTAAAATTCATGCACTAAAAAATTGCGAGTGAATTCGGATTTCAATTCGATCAAAACTCCGTCATTTGGAGTTTTAATAAAAGTCACTCGCATAGGGGGTAAATAGGGAATTTTTTTCAGCAGAGTAATTTCGGAGTGGTCTGGATTTCATTTAAATCCGAATTTACTCCAATTCAGTTTCAATATAAAAATAAACTCCCCCTCGGATCGAATTTCACTCCGAGGGGATTAAATAAATAAAAATTCACTCCTGACTTACTCTTTAAACATAAATTAGTGAAAATAAGTAAATATTCACTAATTTCAAGTGCAAACCGAACCACTAATTTCAAAAAGTGCTTCGGTTGGCACTCAGAATTAGTGCACTGTGAAAAATTCCTAATAAATTTTACTATGGGTGCATGGTAACACCGGACTATAAGAAAACTGATTCAAAATTTACAAGTGTTCCATAGTAAACGTACACTCAGAAAATTAAATAATAGGAGTAACTATCTAGTGATGTGAAATTTTTAGTCAATCATTTTTTCAATCTGATAGTAGTGAATACTATCTAGATGATTGCATAAATCATCTAGATTGTAACAATTATCATATGTATGACAATTGCAATCATCTAGATGGTATTCACTACTATCAGATTAAAAAACGATTGACTAGAAATTTTACCATCACTAGATAGTAACTCTTATGATTTAATTTTCTGAGTGTATGCGCATAGGCCACAATTGTCTACACAGAAAAAGATAATTTCTTGGCGCAAGAAATATTTTGTATTATGAATTGAAGAAAAAAATTTTTCTTGGCTCAAGAATTTTTTTCTCGCCTAAAAAAATTTTTTCTTGTTCCAAGAAAATTTTATCTTACCCCAAGAAAAGTTTTGTTTTCACTTTATAATACAAAAAATTTCTTGGGTCAAGTAAAAATTTTCTTAGAACAAGAAAAAAATTTTTGCGCCAAGAAATCCTTTTTTTCTGTGTAGTCTACGCATACGTTTACTATGGGACACTTGTAAATTTTGAATCAGTTTTCTTATAGTCCGGTGTTACTATGCACCCATAGTAAAATTTATTGTGAATTTTTCACAGTGTGAATATTCACTTATTTCACTTATTCATGTTTAGAGAGTATTTCACATTGATTCGCTAATTTTTTACAGTGTATGAGAATTTCTCTGGGACTTATATACGAGCACTCTGATTGAGTATCAACTCACATTTAACATATTTTATTTAACTTTCTTGAACAATCTGATCGCGAGTGAGCCCAAACAAAAAATGCCGTATAAAGCAATGGCTTCATCAAGGTGTACAATATCGGAGTGTTGGTGCGTGGTTGACTTGATAAATGCCCTCGATATCTCAAAAGTGTGAGCTGAAAGGAATATAATACACCACAACGTCGGATGAAAAATAAAAATACATATATACATATATATATGTGTGTAGAATAAAGAGAAAAGGATACGAGTTTATCATTATATGTCCGTCTCAGTCATACTTTTCAAGAGCAAAAAGTCCCATCAGTAATGACGTCAGCGTCAGAGACCAGCTGCCTCGGTTATTAATTAAGAGCATGTCCGGACGACGTTCGTCAGCTGAAATTCGCCCACGGGAACCCGAAGAAATTAATCGACAACTCGAATACACAACTATTCTCGGCCTCAGTTCGTTGATGATAGCCATATATATGTATATATATAATATATATATACCTTTTTTATTCTTGGTTTTTAAAATGCACTTCAATATACATCAGAGAAAGAGATCATCTTGATGAGACATGGACACCTTTAGGCTAGATATCTACCGAGGTTAGCCTTAATTATCGCACGTGTTAGTATCGTTATAAATTTAAAAAAAAATGCACTCAAGTTTTATTTTAAATTTTACCGCCAATTTACTTTTTCGTAACTCGGCTTAAATTTAATTTTCTATAAAAACCAAAAATTCTACAAGATCAGCAGCTCAATAAAAATCTTATCCCTGAGTAAAAAAAAATTTATAAGTAACAAAAAAAAAATCATTTTTAGTGAATACGAATTCTAATGCCTGAAAGATTGAAACTAAAAAGCAAATTAAATTTTTTCACAATGGGAGCAATTCTTCTACTGAATTATTATACATTAAAAAAAAAAAAGTGATCGCCAAAGGAAGAAGGAATTCAAAATATTCCACATCAACAATGAATGATAGTTTCACGGCAAATCAAAGCCTGAATTGTTTAGAGCTCCGTACACACGTCCAAGATGAGAGGATTCATCGTAAAGTGACAGCCGTGTCGACAATTCAAAAGTTCAATTCAACAAACAGTTGTTGCACATCTGAAAGGTAATAACGCGTTGATGGCGATTGCCCAGTAAATGTCTTAACTTACATTACTCAGGCGAGCTAAAGTCCACTCGGAGATAATGATATTATTACGTGCATCTTTATTTTATTTTTAAACTATCATCATACGTCAAGTCGACGCGCTAAATAAATGCGTCCACTACTTATATAATGTATACATACCAATACAAATTGTATCCATACATTTAGTTATATACACCTGGAATTATATTCTTCACACATCAACAAGCTAATTCCGCCTTGATGCCTTTTTTTACTCTCAGCCTTTTATTTACCTCCTCCACATTACTCTTATCCTCCTCATCTTCATCCTCATCCTCATTCTCATTCTCATCCTCATGCTTCACTTTATTCAGATTTTTTTTTATTGCCCACGTTCATATAAAGTCGTCATGCACTTTAGAGTCTGCACAAGCCCTTGGACGTTTTTTTTCACCATGCAACTATAACAAAGTATGATGATCCAGCGGTGCTTGATGAAATCATCTCGGCACCTGATTGTCAGCTCCAACTGTGCTGAGTTATCCAGATCAACTATGGAATTGCTGTTGGTTGTTAACTTGCTACTTTCGACATCATAAAAAAAAACTTACATATATATCACACCGTACATATAGACATAGAATCAAGAATATTCAATTCGTTTTGCTTCGTAACTTTATCTTATTCTTGACATGACAAAGCACGTGATTTTCTACACTATTTTTTTATTAAAAAAAAAAAATCCATAGAAAAAAAAATTGAGCCAAGAAAATTTTTAGAAAGACAAACTTTCGGGAACTGTCAAGATTTTTAACTTCCCGCTAAGAAAATTGAAAATTTTCAAAAATTTGGGAAGTTATTGGTTTCGGTCCGATTTTCGAAAATCGAATTTTCATCAGATGTCGACGTTTTGAGGTCCTAGGAAGCTATTCTGACTAATTTCAAGATGATGTCCGAGTGTATGTATGTACGTACGTATGTAAATATCTGTATCTTTTGAACGGATGAAGCGATTTTGATCGTCAAGGTGTTATTCGACGCGGCTTGTCAATATCTTGAAGCTGTGAAAAATTTGAACTTGATCGGAAGGACTCGTTCAGAGATATTCCAAAAATACAATTTTTTCAAAAATGTTTTTTTCGAATAACTTTTAATGTGCTCGATGGATTGATTCCAAAATCGACTGGGCTTTAAAGCTTTGTAAGCTGCGTCGAATCCCACCTCAACCATCAAAATCGGTTCATTCGTTCGAGAGAAACCGTTGTCGAAAGAATTGAAAAAAATTTTTTTTTAAATATCTCAAAAACGACTCGATAAATCGAATTCAAAATTTAATCAGCTTTAGAACTTGATAAAGCGCGTCGATTGCCACCTCAACTGTCTCAATCGGTCAATTCGTTTGAGAGATATCGTTGGAGAAAAAATGGTAAACGTTTTTTTTTCGAAAACAACAGCACACAAAAGTGTTTTGGAGCTCGAAAATGTATTCACAATAATGTTTTCGAGGTTCTTGAGCTCGAAAACAGCGGGAAGTTTTGGGGCTGGCCCGCAGGGTCAACTGACAGACCGATTTTTTGAGCCGAAATTGGTCAAAGAAAATTTTGAGAAAACTGAGGTTTTGAAAAAATTGGAATCAAGAATATTTACCGTCAGTTGAGATTTTTTTTCTGTGTACCTTTAATAAAATTTTTAGGTTTGAAGTATTTTTTATCAAACAGTAGACTCAAATATATAATAGGAAAAAAAATAAGAGACAAGGGAATTAAAGATGAGCGGGTTCATGTTGCTGGCCGCGGTGACTTGACCCCATTGCCATTGGAATCGGGACAAGTAAAGACCGAGAACAAGCAGAGAAGCTTAGACAATTATAGACAATCTCGGAAGAGGAACAATGAGAAAGATAGCGTCTGTATATATATATATAGCCATCAAGAGAATTGAGGGATGTGATGGCTGATGGTAGATCAGGTTACTCGGCATCCTCATCTGATGAATTACTCTCTCCATCTCAGTGGCTCTCAACAATCAATTTTATTCAAAATTATCAAAAAAAAAAATTAATTTCGCCGCTGAATTTTGTGAAACAAAAAAAACAATTTGTGCTTGAATTATTTCCAAATGATTTCGATTAAAAATGATAAACTACTTGTTAAGTAAATTAATAATTCTGATAATGGATCTGGGTGTCTATCAGACACAAACTGATGCAATAATATATAATACAATGGATTAGTTTAGCATTGCCGAGAGGAACTTACCGATTAACTCTCATCTATCATGCATTGTTATACTCAATGGGAGGATATACAAGGGGTGGTAGTGTATTGTATCGCCTTGTTCCACTTTATTCATTTATTTTATTACTCATCTCATCGGATATAATCATTCACCAATCGGCAATCACCAATCAAAACCCCCCAATATCCACCAGAGTGCATATTATTTATATTTTTATATGTTTGTTCCTACACTAAAAATGTTGCCAACCGAACGCGGATTAAATCCAGTCGGACTGGGTATTTATTTAAACCTCTTGGAGTGAAATTTACTCCAAACGGGAAAACAAACTCCCCCTTTACTCCGTGACCTTTTCTCAAACTCTGAGTGATGGAGTGAATTCGGATTTAAGTAAAATCCGTGATCACTCGGAAGTTACTCCCAATTTTTACAGCGTGCGCACTGTAAAAATTTTCTGAGTGAACGCGGATTGAACCCGGAGTAAATTTGGAGTGAAATAAAATCCACAATTACTCCGAATTAACTCCCGATTTTTCGACAGACTATAGGAGATTTATTTTAAAAAATAAAAATAAAAATATTTGGCGATAAGTGTAGGTGTGGGTGTAGAACGTAGATATTAACTGTAATGAATATGAGGATGAGGATGAGGATGAGGATGAGGATGAGAATGCGGATGAGAGGGCAGAGTAGTCTGAGTAGTCTAGTGTAAGTGTGCGCGGAGTATCAGATGTACAGGTTCACTCGCGGAATATATAGGCGGTTGGTATCGACCGTAGTTCCAAGTTGGCAGCCAATCCTCGACAGCGAGCTAAAACCACGCCCTTTATTTCGCGCTTGCATCACCCACATTTCGCGGTGTCGATCGACCCGCCGGAAGTGTCGAGGTTTTATCTCTTTTTTATTCAACCTTTTTCGTTACTCATTCTCTCATTCTCTTTAAATTCAACTCCCTGCTTGCTCATTCTTCTCACTTACACCTCTCTGCTCTGCCTCATTGCTCTTTCCTCCAGCCACTTTTTTATTTTTGTCTTTGATAGTTTTTATTTTATATTTTTATCGGAAACCCAGACACTTGATTTGTAAAACTTCACGACCGATAAAATCCAGAGCATTATAAAAAACTTTACACATATTTACATATACATACGTATATATAAAATATATCCAGCCATTTTTGTTCTGATTCTGTTTGTTGGTTTAATACCAAAATAATTTATTTTAAAAATTAACCAGATTTATATTTATAAAATATTTAAATAAATAAATAAAAGATAACGAACGGGTCTTTAAATAAAAGTTTTTATCGCGCGGTACAGTCGGTATTTGAATGAATAAGATTGTCAGACAAATTGCAAGAGAAAATTTGCCAACTCTCTACTCTACTCAACTCAACTCAACAGCCATTAAAAGCTCTGGTACTTATGTAAATAATAAATTTGGCTTGGTTACCACCAATTCTTTAAATTCAAAGTACCAGAGCTTTCCTTATTCTCTTATTTCACGGAGGAGTTGGGTTTTGAGTAAGAGAGAAGCCTTTTACAATGAATTCCACTTGCAAAACGACTCGGGCAAAGTAAAGGTGATTTTATACAGAGCAAGAACGAATAACAGGGTATACACTGACTGGTTGGATGCTTTTCCCAGCCAAAAGTCTGCTCTATGAGGCGGCTATAAAGCTGTGGTATATGTACATGTACTATTATATATATATAAAGAGAGAGAGAGAGAACTAGCTGGATCTAGTGCTCGGAAAAGAGGTCGGAGAATAAGACGGTGGAGAAAAGAGAAAAGCTCTCGTTAATGAGCTTCCTTACTCGGAAAACTTGGAAAGCCGGTTACACTCGTCTTAGTTGGAAGTAGTGAGAGCCGTTCAATTCAAAGCTTCGGGGAAATTATACGTCTGTTACCATTGCCTGTATTGCTTTACCTCTTTACAGAAACGCGAACAAAAAAATTACACTTCTATGTATTTAATAAATTTTAAAAATTAAATTTTTCATTTTTATTAAATGACTGTGGATTAAATAACGCTAGTTAAATAGTTCAAAGTCTGACATTAATATGACACTGACAGTAATTCAGACTTTAAGAAAATTTATCTCTTGTATGCAAATCTTGGATTTGAATCCCATGTGGTTTAGACCTCGGTTAATTTATATTCCCAAAAAAATTTTTAATAGACCGGAAGATTAAATTTAATTATAAGCTCTCCATTAAATAAAAATTTGAAAGCTTATCAGAATTTTCCTGATTCGAATCGAGTAGTTGGAAAAGTTTCAAATAATTCGTACTCGATCTGAACACGATTCACACACTCCCCATAAATGTATAATGCAGTGAAATATAAAATTATAATTAGCGGTTAAAAGCAGTTATAAACTATTATTAATAATATTATTGGAGTTTAAAAACATGTATAGGGTATAAAGTGTGAAAGCTTGCTCATATAAAAGACAAGGATTTCTCCAAGGGATTGTTACTTACAGTGTTAGCTTAAACAACATACTTAACCGGGCTACTTAGTACTTTCAGGGGTGAGAGACATACCCCTTGCAATAATAGCATTTTCGCTCCCTTAATCCCAAGCTTCTGTCAGCCGTTTTCAACTGTATAAGTATCTCGCCACTCTACTCTTTTTCCGTCCGAAATTCCTCCATTTCCATATGTCGCATTTATTTTTAAAAATAAATTTCTTTGCAACAAAGAAAAGTCCATTTCTTCTATTAGGCCATTTATGAACTATATCTTTTCATATCACGCTACTCTCGTGTAGGGGAAGGGGGGAAAAAGGGGGTAGGGTAAGCAAACCGGAGTACCCCCCAAATTTTATAAAAAAAAATTTTATATTTTAAATAGTTTTTAAACATTCCAAAATCACTTCTGTATATATAATTCAGCGTTACTTTGAATTTTATTTGGTAAACTTTTTCAAAAATCAATTGTCAGTTGAAAAATATTAGTGACGTTTGTTTTATGATAAAAACTAATAAAAAATTTTTTTCTTCTTTTGTATCCAATAAACATGTAAAATATAATTTTTCTTCATGTAAATTACTTACAAGAAATTAAACTTAATTAAATTCGTTTAAAATCCACACGGAAAAAAATGAACTATATAAATTGAGAATGACAAGTAATATAATGATCAAGTGATCAGTAAAAATTATCATTCTAAATAGTAATTTTTTCGTTTATGATTCAAACGTGAATAAGTACAGGATAAATATGAAAATTTATTGTCTATGTAAAAAAAATTACTATTTGAATTTTACAAATCGTAACTGATACTTAGAAAATAGACGACACGTATTATAAAGTTTACTACTTGAATGTTAAAATTCCCCATATTGACAACCGGGTTCCGGGTTATAATTTCAAATAGTAATTTTTAAAGTTTTTTTTTTCCGTGCAGAAATTTTTTTTTTACCTCTTTTAGGGGGTACCCCACTTTGCCCGCAGAAATGAAAAATTTTTTTTCCAACGGTAACTGAAAATTTCTTCTATTTACTTTGAATATCATTAAAAAAAAAAAGATTTAGCGTTTTTGAGTCCTCAAAAACTTGGTATTTCCTTAACTACCCCTTTTTGCCCCTCCCTCCCCTTTATAATTTTTTTTAAAATAAAAAGTTACTGAATAAAATAATTATTTAAAAAAAAATTAATAATTAGTGTCAAATTTGAAAAATATTTAAGCCATTAGTATCATGTATTTATATATTTATAAGAGATGAATCCGCAGGGACTGTATAAGTTTAGTTGTGGTTCCAAGTCCCGTCAGTATATTGCCACCATATGTGTATCCTGTTGTCTGTAGTGTATCTTAGGGATCAGATAATACGACGTGTGTCAGAATAGTATGGGTTACTTGTACGTAAGACCTTTGTGTATATAGTTATAACCACTATACATAGATATATATATATGAGTGTATAGGTGTAGAGTGTGGAGCTTTGCAGTGTAGAGTATGGAGTTAGGAGATACCCCATCGGTATAACATAAACCCCAGCGCTAAGCCGCTTAGTACTTCGGAAGGGCAGTGACGCCTGAAACATCCGGAGTAGTATGTACTCTAAGTATCCAATGTATTGGAAATTTGATATGATCTTTAAAATTCCGGAATTCTTTGGCAATATATCATTTTAATAATTTTATCTATTACTTTTGTAGGCTTTAATTTTTATCGTTATCAGGTTTTATTTATTTTATCATGAAATATTATACTGTAAAAAATTTTCGGAGTAAACCTGGGTTGAATGCGGAGTAAATGCAAAGGGTAGAGCTCCGGATTGGAGTAAATGCGATTTAAAATAAAATCGACTCTGCTGAAAAAAAACTCCTTATTTATTCCGGGCGCGATTTTTTTTTAAACTCCGGAAAAATTTATGAGCCGTACAAATATGCCGACTTATACGTTACTGATTTTTATTCAAACTAAGAGAAGTTTCATTGACGAGAAAAAAAAAAAATTTAATCAGCTACCGTTAAATCCGGAGTAAATTCAGAGCTGACTGTTTTTTTTTAACCCTCGGAGTTAAATTTAACTCGAAGAGGAGTTTACTTAAATATAAAACTCCGAGGAATAAATTTTGATTTTAGTAAAATTCCTAATCACTCCGAATTTTTTACAGGCGTAAATTTAATATGTATGGTATAAATTTCTAAATCGGATTAAATATAATTAAAAAATACAGGGTAGAAAAAAAAATTAGAGAGGTAGTAGTTTGTAAAAATTGGTGCACAATAATTTTGTCGTGTAAAAGGATAATAACTGTAATGTTGATTTAGCAAATAATCAGATCGGCTTTCAATCTCAAACTTGATATGTGTATAAATAATAATACGCGTAAGCAACTTCTAAGGGTCAACAGACTATTTTCACACGGGGTTAATAAAAGGTTATATATAACTTGGCATTAAAATATATATAGGACGTAATATATAATGCGACACCGGCGTACGCTTAATTTAAGTATATCCCAGTACGAAAATTCAATGGGGGTGTGTCTCGTTTCCTTGGTGCTCAGCTCCGCTACAACTTCATGACCCTATTCACAAATAATGTTTTAACGTACACACACAGCCCACTCGCCGTCTAATGGGACGGCTCTCAAATACGCTGGGAAACATAAAATATTTTTTTTAGTTGTCATCGCTCGTATCAACAATCACTCCCCAAGTCCCCAAATATCTCAATTGACTCAACCTACAAATTACGTATTATTTTCAGTAAATAAATTAAATAGAAACTCGAAAAATTCAATGAATTTGTCAATTAAATTCCGCTTGTCAAAACTCGACACACATCGAGTCCTATTGTCAAAAAAAATTCTGGAAATTTAAAATAATCCTTGGAAAAACATATCATTAGTAACTTCCTCGAAAGATATCCGCTCCAGTTTCTTAATCGTTGACCCTGTGAAGAATGCATTCTTTTTGTGGGCAAACGAGATTCTAAAAAATCTCGGGCACGTCAAAAGCCCGGGGCGAAATGTGTAGCGGGTCTACTTAAAATTATCCCGCGTTCTCGAGCACCCAAGAGAGTCTGCACGACCCTGCGTCTCCAATAGCCGGAAGAAGTGGACTCACCCCCGTGAATTTTATAAACCTCGACAATTCCCGGCTCAATTCCGTCTAGATTTCCACCGATATTCATCACACACAATGGATAATATCTGAAAATACGAAAAACTTCTTACCGCAACAATGAATCCGGTCTATCTAAAAACTCAAAACCAAAATGAGATCTTAGATTTAACGATGATGCTTTTACCGATGGTTTTTCACACCTTTCTCACCCCAAATTTTTTCGCTCGTGACACATTCAACCGTCTGCAGCAATAGACTCCAGTTCACAACAAATACCTGGGGCATAATCTCCAGGCTCGTCCCACAGCGGCAAATCCGATTCAAAAACTCAATATAATATCCCAAAGAGTAGACCTCAGACAATGAAACAGTATCTATACATATATATATTATATAGAAATACCAAAAGATATATAGATCTATTATGATTTGGTTTATTGTCAAAAGTGTCGAATCTGTCTACAAATAACCACTAGAGTCTGGAGTACTGACTATATATATACATATATATATTTTGATTTTGGTTATTTGCCCCTAAATTTTTCTACTAGACTCCGACAGTAGTATCTTACAAAAATAAAACTCTCGCCTAACAGTCTCTCGTTTTCAAAAATATAATTTGTATATATGCCGTCTCACTTATGTCCAATAAATAGATGGGGTTTTTGGCATAATATATATATATAGTAGAGTGATTCATTTCTACAAAAGTTTTTTTTTTAAGTCCTCAAGCAAAATGTCAATCTACATCGAAAAAAAAAAATTCTCACCTAATATGAGCTCTTAATTCCAATGCTAAGTCCATAATTTCCGAGTTATAGTAATTTTAATAATTTGAAAAATATAATATATAAAAAAAATTATAATAGACATTTTATTTTTCAAATTATTAAAATTACTATAACTCGGAAACTATGGACTTTAGCGACTTGATTCATAGGACTTTTTTTGAAGGGAATAAAATTTCCTATAAAATGTCTATTAACATTTTTGATGTACTTTCATTGGTTTATGTTCTGCAAGCCAATAAACGTCAATTTCATAGGAAAAATGAGTTCCACAACGGACACAAGTGAAACAGCTAGAATTACAGCTAAGTAACTATGGGCACTTTTGAAGAACACCAAATACCCTACAATTTGCGACCAAAACCGCCTTGATATCATGAAACGCAGCTGAGTATTAGAAAGTTAAAGAAAAAGTAATTTAATTTACATGTATTTTAAATGGAAATCTTTGAAATCAAATGGCAAGTACTTAGCATTGGAATTAAGAGCTCATATTTGGTGAGAATTTTTCGATGTAGATTGAGATTTTGCTTGAGGACTTGAAAAAAAAACTTTTGCGGAAATAAATCACCCTAATATATAGCCAATACATAGCAGACTGGACTATATTATTTTGCTGTAAGATCCGACCACACGGCATTATCCTAAACATCTAAATCCGGACAGCTGGGCTGGGGGCTCTCAACCACTAACACATTTCAGATCTCAGTTTCCCATTAATTCTTATCCGGCATACCCAGATATGACCGTAATTTCGTGGGTGGAAAATGTGTCGGGTGACAAGGTCGTGGGGTTGAAAGAAAATAATTTTTGGAAATGGGTGTCAGAGGTAGGGGTTAAATAATATTTTAGTGATGCGAGCAAGTATTTTGTGGAAGTGAGAACCACTTTTTAATAAATGTGCTAGAGGTGTCAGAGCAGCAACTGTCAAAACACGCCCAGCCGAGGCGGAAAGCGTGACGTTGTTCGACAATGACGGGGGGAAGAGGGTGAAGTTTCATGGAGGGGGTTAACATACTAGTTTTGTACACATGTATTTATATGTGTATATTATACATATATGTGGGTTTGTGATGGTAATCGATTATGTAGACATTTGTACAAACGCAAGAGATTCAATACATGTATGAATGTATGAGGATAAAAGTTTAAATGATGACATATTGGCTTGCAAACCAGTGAAAATTAAACTTGATCCGCCGATGATTATCAATGATCATGATAGTCCTATATATCTGTCAGAAGCTCATGATTTGATCCGGTATCTTATTTCGAATTATTTTAATGCCGGTTGCGCAGGAAATTTTTTTTGAATTTCAAAGAATCAACTGACAGATTCAACTTTTGTGTCCTTTCGGGAGGAAGTAAATGGAGAAAAAAAGGTGACAAATAAAAGAAGACTCGGTGGGCTCTGCGATTGTAATCCAGTTTTGGGAGCATGCGCAGGATAATAAAGTTGATATGAACTTTTTACTAGCATATCATGAGCTTGCGGCATCAACCTATGGGATCAGTTACAACCTATGCCAGACTTGTGATTGGTGTAAATTGTAAGTGACACCCACGCCCACATGTCCATTACTCTTATATATTATTACTGGAATTATTTTTACGACTACATTCACTACACAGAAAAAAAGAATTTCTTGGCGCAAGAAATATTTTGTATTATGAATCGAAGACAAAAATTTTTCTTGGCTCAAGAATTTTTTTCTCGCCTAAAAAATTTTTTTCTTGTTCCGAGAAAATTTTTTCTTACCCCAAAAAAAGTTTTGTTTTCACTTTATAATACAAAAAATTTCTTGGGTCAAGTAAAAATTTTCTTAGAACAAGAAAAAATTTTTTGCGCCAAGAAATCCTTTTTTTCTGTGTACAACAATTGTGAATATATATGTATTAGTTTGATTTTTTGTCACTGGAAATAGAGGATGATTTTGGTTTTATTTATAAATAAGATTTCAAAATTTATTTATAATAATTTTTTAATATATTTCGCGTGAATTTATTTACAGGCGCAAATAATAATAGTAATAATAATTATTATTGATAATAATAGTTCATGATCATTTCTGTTCAATTTTTTTTTTCATATATATATATATAATATGTATAATTTTTATATTTACGAACCTAATGCATATTCTAGACGTATGTTCAATATTTATAAAGAATTACCTATACAATTATTTTTACTAGTACGTTTTTTAGTTTTAATATTTTTAACTTATTTATTTTTCCGTTTCTTCGGTTTTTTTTACAATCGAATTTACGGTATTTTTAGTCCAGTAATTTTTTGAACGAAAATTCTACGGTAGATTCAATCTTTTTTTGACATTTACATTTTTTCGGTTGGCAAAAAATAGTTTTAAAAATTTTGATTGAAAAAATTACGAAACTGAAGAAATGGAAAAAAAATATATATATTTTTGACGAAATAATTCTTCATAATAAATTTACTTTTGCACAAAATCCGCAACGAATTTTCGTCGCCACCCCAATTACCAAAAAATTAAAATAATAAAAATTTATTATTTTTTTTTAATAACTAAAATATTAATCACTTATCACCGCGAATCAGTCTTATCTCTTGCGGATAATCAAAAATTAACTCAAACATTAAACCAATTTGAGGCAAAATGGGACACCTTCAGTTTTAAAAACTGAAAATTTTACCCCACATTTTTTCATCCCCTACAGCCATACAAATTTTATTAAATAAAAAAAACCTCTCAAAATTAGACTTATTATTTTTTCTGACCAACTCACCCCCGGTGTCTTGAAACAGTAAAAGATTTGCAACAAAAAAAAATTTTTTCGGTGTCTCATTTTGCCCCGTCTACTATATTAATATTTATCTTAACAAATAAAAATCCACCATTTATTTTTTAATTATTATTATTTATCATATATTAAATATCCTCGAAAGTATTCTACTAGTTCACTCGCGGTGATCACTGGTAATCAATTAGTAATTTTTTTTTCTTTTAGAATAATAATAATAATATTTACAATAATCAATAAAATAATCTACATAATTGCGCGTTACGAGCACTCGTTGTTTCTTTGAGAAACAATTTTTAAATTAAATTTAATGATATTAATAATAATAATAATAATAATAATAATAATAATAATAAGAAATAAGGAAAAACACTGATTGCTTCGAGCGACCTAGTGTTTTTGTTTAAAGACTTCCAGCGTCTGTATCCTTATTTCCTCTTTAAATTATATTTTAAAATTTATTACCCCAGTATAATTAATTATTTACAACAAAAAGCTCTGCCTAAAAGCTTATATGTAATTAGTTTAATTGTTTATTTACAAATTACTTATTTATTATAACCCAAGTCGAAATATTAGACGTAAGTTGACCGTTCTTAACGTTTTAGACGTAAATTGAACGTTTTAAACGTAAATTGAACTATTTTTTTGAATTTTAGTTAAAAAATAATTGGTAATTTCATGAGTTATGATTTTAGTTTAATGATAACATCGATTAATTAATTTCAATATTTGTAATCACAATTTTTATAACCTTGATATCATAATATATGAACAGATATAAATATATAGTGTTAAAGATAGAAGTATGAAACTGAAAAAAATTTTTTTCAAAATCCGAAATTTTTATTTAAGAGCCAGAACGGCGGACGACAAAATTTTAGGGAATTGGTGATTATAATCCAGGAGTAAAAAAAATTGTTGGTATGCTTATGTTTCCTTATTATAAGTCTAAATAGGTTTTAGTTACGTTTTCGATTTATGATACTCCCATCTATGTTTTGAATAAGTTGAAAGCTGTCAAATTGAGTTTTTAATGTCCGAAACATGCAATTTACGTTCAAAACGTTAAGAACGTTCAATTTACGCCTAATATTTCGACTCGGGAAAGATCTGAAAAATCTTTTTTTTCATTTCCTTTTTTTTTCAATAAATTATTGACAACTCAGTGGCGTTAACTCAGTGAGGTATCACGCGGGTGAGAATGGCCTGTGAATTTGCGGAGGTTTCGGGGGAGTACTTTGCGTCGGAGGTGTAACGACACGAATTAAACCTTGAGTTGGTACTTGAACAGACGACGGTTGATTTTGTTGAGACGAAGGTGTCTGGTGATTAGACGAAGGCGGACTGCCGCGTGATGAGGGCGTATGTGGACTCGGTACGGCAACACGTAGAGGTCCTGTTACTGAGAGGTTCGTCGCAACCAGGGGAGGACTGTGTGCCTCACTTAGACTGTCTGATAATCGAGATATTCCGCCGTCAGACAATCGAGACCCCTCGGACGACAATCTCGATATGCCTTCTGGTAGTTGGTGCTGCGGGTGGTGAGGATGGTGGATGAGACCCTCGTGCGGGTGCAGTCGAGGCGGTGGTAAACCCAATGGGTCTGGTAATCTATAATTTTAGTAATTCAAATTTTTATTTTATTTTTTATACTCGGCTCAACATATATTTGATCTCAAGACATTTTTTCTTTCGATTGATAAAAAATCATCATGATACTGAAGTTAACCGACGTCTAATAATTTTTGGATTTTTTTTTAGGCGGTAAATTATAAAAAAAAAAATTTGAAAAATTGCACCCGTAGTTTTTAAAATTTTCTACATGTGCATATTTTTATTTTTTTGTAATTGATTTGTTGAAAAAAAATAAATTTTTAATTGTCTGCTAACTTCAGGATCATAAAATCATCATGATACTGAAGTTAGCAGACGTCTAACAATTTTTTGATTTTTTTTTAGACGATAAACCAGAAGAAAAAAAATATTTGAAAAAATTGCACCTGTGGTTTTTTAAATTTTCTACATTTTCTACTTTTTTCAAAAAAAAAAATCCAAAAATTTTGAATTGTTTGCTAACTTCAGGATCATAAAATCATCAACAATAAAAATTAAAGGATCATCAGAAATTTTTTTTAAAAAATTTAATTAATTTTAGTTTTAATTAAAATTCTTCATAAAAAAAAAAAAAATTCAATTTTGTACTTCGACTTTTTAAAAATTTATTATCTGTAAATTTACTGATTCGAGACAAAAAATAAAAACTTTATTTAGAAGTTTTGATTCAAAATACTAGAGTAATATTTTTTTTTGAAATAAAAAAAATTATGACTTCTCAATTTTAATTAAAATCCTTTAATTTTTTCGAGTATTAATCATACATCGAAGGGAATAACAAAAAGGGCGAAAAAATTTTTATTAATAAAGATTTATTTATTTATAAGATTTTTAAAACTGACAATTTAGTGCACGTTTAATATTTAAAGTTATATCTATATTACAAATACATTATCACTCATATCTTTATTTCCAGTATAAATATACTCGTTTATATTTATGTACTCTCAATACATATATTTATATATAACACTCTTTTTGTTCTCACTTCAATTGATTGCATTTGTATGTTAGTAAAACATAAACCCTGTCATCATTAATAACACATAAACTACAATAAACAATTAACTAATATACATTATAAAATACCAATAAAATTAACAAATATATGTACAATTATTTTGTATATTAATAATTAACTCTAAAAAAATCATGCACTAAGTAACTTAGGTCACTACTTGTTATTCTACGGACAAAACACATTTAAAACTAACTACGAGGATCAGGAAACTTGAGTGGTCAGGGTTAAAATAGTCTATTACACACCTCGGGAGGAAAGTAGGAAATTTAAGCAACGCGCGTAATTGCCTACTCGAGCCGAAGCGCGGGTGGCAATCACGCCTACCTTCCTCTGTGGTGTGTAAATAATTTTCCACCAGATCTGCACCTGAAAGTTTAAATTTTCCCCTGTTTGTGGGAATAATGGCGCATGCGTTAATTTTTCTCATAAAAAATAAGAACGACTTTTTTCCACCTGAACAGAGGCGAGAATTTAAACTTTCGGATGCAGATCTGGTGAAAATATATTTAATAATTAATTAATTAATTGATTATTCTTGCTCTCGCGCTTTCACACACACACATACTTGCTCTTTCTCTTTTTTTTAAGGAAAACAATTAAGGAAAACACAGAATAGGGATCTACAGTTGTTAATAACAAATAAACAAAAAATATTATTTACAAATTCAAATAACGTTCTCTAATCATATGTCGATATACAGACCTCGACCCAAGATCTCCCCTGGGCCCGACGGCTTGAAATGGACTCGTCTCGGTGAGCCGAAAAATACCACCGGGGTTGGGAATCGTCGGGTGATTGTGCTGCGGACTGTGCGGCTCGAAACGGAACCCCGTAGGTGGAAATTTAAAGGCGGTCATGTGATTAAAACGAAGTTGGGTCTGCGTTGGGTCGTAACGGAAACCGAGGCCTGGTGGTGGTAAGGGCGCCACTGGCCCTAGCGATACAGGCGAGGGCTGGTGGTGGGACTGCGATGGCGGAGTCGATGAGGGCGAGGGTGGCGAAGTCCCGCCGAGAGAAATGTCCGAATCTTCGGAGTCACTTCCTCCCGCTGGGCTCAGAGGTCTTCTTGATCCGGCGCCTCCCGGACCTGATTGTTGCTGCAATCTGTAATTATAATTGCACATGTGATGATTTATTATGTCAGAATTTTGTTAGTGGGTTGGATAATATTTTTTTATTTTCATTTACATGAAATTATATTTTTAAAAATACAGTGTAAGCCTCCTGTCTACGGTATGACCATTTTATGCCTTAGGTGCTAAATGTCGACACATTCACGGCTCTTTTCAGTGGAGTGTTAATAATAATCGCTTCACAGCTCGTTACTTGCCCGGTACAGTAATTAACCGCGACCTCAGTAGAAAAGGCAATTAATGCGCAGCCCATCTTATTTTTTTGTCTCTAATGAATAAGTTGATGCGCCTCAAAACTATGGGGATCATGCTCATATTCCACAAAATTAAATCTTTTTTTTCCGTTACACGCAATGCGCACCGTAAAAAAATTGCGGAGTGAACGCAGATTAAATCCGGAGTGAATACGAAGCGGATGACTGTATTTGCTTACACACACTGATAAAAAAGTTGACTTGATTCAAGCAAAAAAATCTTGAACCAAGAATAGCATTTTGAAGAAAATGATTTTCTTGAGTCTAGAGAGAAAATTCTTGGGCCATGAAATCATTCTCTGTTCAAGTAAATTTATCTTGATTCAAGAATTTTTTCTCTTGACTCAATAAAATCATTTTCTTCAAAATGCTATTCTTGGTTCAAGATTTTTTCTCTTGAATCAAGTCAACTTTTTTATCAGTGCAGAAAAAAAATTTCTTAGTTCAAGAATTTTTTTCTCGCTTCAAAAAATTTTTTCGTGTTTCAAGACAATTTTTTTTCCACCCGAGAAATTTTCTGTTTTCACTTTAAAATACAAGAAATTTTTGGGTCAAGTAAAAATTTTCTTTAGGCGAGTAACAATTTTTTGCGCAAAAAAATCCTTTTTTCTGTGTAGTCTCCTTGGAGTAAAATTCACTCCGAATGAGAGTTTATTTTAAATTGAAACTCCGAATCAGAGTGAATTCGGATTTAAATAAAATCCGTAATCACTACAAATTCACCCCCGATTTTTGACAGTGCGCACAGATAGTATAATCAATTTCTAGCAAATAATTAATAACAACAATAAATAAAAGCACAGAGAGATTAAATTGAAAAAAAAAAGAAAATGTTGTCACACACAAATGTTTTAAAAGAAGAAACAATTCAAGAATCCACTTTACAATTCCTCTGCTGTCGGCGACACTGGATCGATCCCAGCTCTCGGTAGAGTAAAAATAAAAAAAAAAAAAGTTAAAAAGCTGAGTATAAACTCCCGTTGATGTACATCAGAGCATAAAAAGAAACTCGAGAACGAAATACAAATGGTAGGAAAAAAGATTTTAAAAAAAATGTAAACTGTTTTCATTACTAATCGGTCTGTCCCTTATATTCGTTACTGTGAAACTCAACAGCCGTCTTTTATCGCTTTTAGTCTTTAGTCTTTATAGATTTTGTTTTTGAACTTCAAGAAGTTTACTTTATTTTAAATTTTGCAACATGCAGTTGCCATCAGACATCAGACATAAAGTGTCAACTAACAGTTTATTTAACTCTATTGTTTGTTTGTCGTTTTCATTTTTATTACTAAATATTATTTATTTTATATAAATAATTTATTTTTAATGATTGAAAAATAATAATAAATAAATATAAGAGAGAATTATTGTATTACATATTAAATTTGTCAATTAATCATTTTACACATGACCATTTAAAATTAACAAGAAGGGTGTAGCAAATCAAGAAGGCATTTATACGATAGCGGACATGTATTTTAAAGATACCGCTGGTGCTTCTGTATCTGGTATTACTGATGCGGACGAAACATTTGCTCTGGTATTAAAAAAGGAAATTAAAAAGATGTAAGAAGCGATGGAAAAAAATAACCGAAAATTCGGTAGCACGAAATTTATATATATATAGATTTAGGTATCAGGTGCAGTGTCCGGATGCGTGTGGCAACGGCGCGTGCATTTACGCGGGATGACAAGACGCTTTTTCAAAGCATATCGCCGGACGTACTAAAGTCCACGGGTCTCTGCCAATTATATTACGATGGACGGGATATAATGCCGCTTACTCGGTCGGTGAACCTATAATTCTTGTGAAAGTTTTGCTTCATATCTTTTTATAAATTATAATATTTATACAACAATATTATTACATTTATTAGCAACATCAATCATATATATTTTGTTTTACTTTGTAGACTACCGGAGCTTAAAAAAAAAATTTAATTTAAAAAAATGACATTTTTGAAGAAATTTTGTCTCCTGTCGCAGTTGACTTCAAATTATAATTTTTATTTTATTAATTAGTAAAAAATCGGGAGTGAATTCAGATTTTGTTTAAATCTGCATTCACTCCGATTCGTAATTTGAATATTAAAATAAACTTCCCTTCGGAGTAAATTTAACTCCGAGGGGATCAAATAAATAAACAATGATCCGGTCCGCATTCACTCCGGATTAAATCCGCGTTCACTCCCTAAATTTGTTCAGTGTGCACTAATTTTGACTCTCAAATGTAAACTAAAACTCGTCATAAAAATAAGTACCCCCATGAAGAAAAAATAAAAAGGTCTAGAGTGCAAAGAACGGGATATCATTTTAACAGAATCTGCCCGACGTGTCATAGTATACTATTAAAAGAGGCTCATATCTACTTTCATATTAGTTAATAATATATACACACATACACACACCGAGGTATAGAATATAACCACCCGAACGGATTTTGGTTTTCTCCCTGAAAAAAAAAATTTCCGCATCTTCGTCTCCAGTCCCGCGTCCACCCGTCGACGCACAACTACACTTATAAATACCCAGATGCACAATGGGGGTACATATCGCCGAAGAATCTGAGCCTCGTTTGGCCCACGACAAAAGGTAACTGGATACCCGGCGGGTCCACCGGCACGGTGTGCATCATGTGAACGACGGCCGAGGCGCGATTTGAAACGGTCTATGCACCCTGTCTTTTTCTCATTCTCCTCTTTTTATTATCGCTATTATTATTATTCCTACTACTCTATATCTGCTACTACTACTACTGCACACAAAATATTTTTCACTCTTTCTCTTTCGTTCTCCGTCACATTCACCCGACCCCACCCCAACCCCCGGGCATTTTTTTCATCCCCAGCTCGTTTTTAATAGCCGCTAATAGAGACGTTAAAACGATATGGCCCCTTCCAGCGACTCTGACGGCTTCATCTCTTTCTCTTACATTTGATCCACATATATATCTATATATATTCATTCAACTCTCTTTTAGATCACATTATTCCTTCTTTTATTACACGTGTGCGTTTTACAGGGGTATCCGATGCTCATTCTTTTACTTTATTTATTATTATGTTCACTTAGGCTCACATTTGAACCATTCCTCATTCGCGTATCTGCTGTTTTTACTTTACTGGGTTTCAAAATTTAAAATAAACTACTCCCTAGAAAATGCACACCTTCGAAAAAGGTGTGCATTTATAAAAAATATCGAGACAGATGTTTATTGTTATTTTAAAGTTTTTAAAATACGCATTAGTGTCCAAATGAAGAAGAAAAAATAAAAAGCTGAGTTGTTGCCGCACTAAAATGCTCGAGAGGCATTCAGACAACAGGTAGAGTGGAATGATTTGCAGAATTTTATCGTTTATTGCGATCAAGCCAACTTTTTTGAGGGATGCACTTTTACTACTTAACTTTCAAATTTATGTATGTATATATATATATATATAATATCAACAGGGCGCCAGCGTTATGTTAGAGAACAAAACGACAAATGTTTGTTTTCCAAGCCACTTGTTCTTCTACTCGAGGATATTTTTAATATTTTCTCATTTTCTATCGCTCACTGAATTCCGATATGTTTGACCATTTTTAAGTGCTATCTATCCTACTTTATACAGATACATACACAGTACAAAAATCATAAAAAATACCGTCTCTAACCGCGTAACAAATGGACGTCAAAAAAAACAGTAAATTGATATTTTAGTCTCTTTAAAAATCAAACACGTTCATATTTATTTACGGAATTTTCTCTTGTCTATCATCGTTTTAAATTGGAAGACATTATTTACATTATGTTTTGAGTCTACAGTGGCCTTTTTATTTATCTATCATGTGGGAAACATAATCTCGTACAAATTTTCTCATAAACTTTTAGCTTTGAGATTTTTTATTTTAAATAAATTTAAAAAGTTACTTAATTTGAATGGTGAAAAGTGACCGTACAACATCCTGGCAAGGTAACTGCATCCGGAGATTAGCTACTATGTACGTAATCCCGTTGTCTTTAGGTGAATTTTACGAGACCGTAAAATTTGTTGGCCCTGCTCGAGGGCGCCTCTGTTTCAACAACAGATGAGACTCATTCACTCTACTGTGCTCTTATATATATAAATATATATATATATATAAACGTAGACGTAGACTACTATGTATATATTTAAGTTTTCATCTCGTTCTCGTTCTCATTCCCATTCACTTTGGTCTTGTGTGTCTCTCTGCAGGAAAATTATCCGTCCTTTCAGCAACCATCCGAGATAAACGACGGTATAATTAAGACCCTAGACATCACAGCAATTTAGCTGTACGCACGATCGAATTTAACATGCGCCCGAATTTATGTGCATTCATTTTTTCATGGTGCTGTCGAAGAATTTAATACAAGTAGCAACAACAGAGCGCCGAACGTAAACATTCAAAATTTTTAGAACAGGGGATGAATAGTGAGTTCTAAAGAAAACAATTGCGAATTGGGCTAATGCATAATTAAGTTGCTACTTGGTGTGGAAAAAAGACCGTCATTTCGTTAGTAATAGTTTTAAATTAAAACCGGAAGCATTATACACAAATTTCTTTTTTTTTTTTAAATATGATCACGATAAACATCTAAATTCATGCTTCAAAAATCAAGGAAATGGTATTTCATTTATTTTAGGTTTTTTTCCCTAAATATAGAGGGAATGGGCAAAACGCGACCCCGTGAAATTTTTATGTGGGGCAAAATGAGACTATTTCAAAGAAAGAAAATTCAAACACATAGAAAGTCGAGGCAAGTTGGTCATCGGGAGTAAAAGTTTTTTTTTTATTTAAAAAAAAAATTTTACTTGCTCTCTAAACATGAATAAGTGAAATAGGGGAAGGGGGCAAAAGGGGGTAGGGTAGGCAGAACGGGGTACCCCCAAAATTTGATAAAAAAAAATTTTATATTTTAAATGGTTTTTAAACATTCCAAAATCACTTCTGTAAATATAATTAAGCGTTACTTTGAATTTTTTTTGGTAAACTTTTTCAAAAATCAATTTTCAGTTGAAAAATACTAAAAATTTTTTTTCTTCTTTTGTATCCAATAAACATGTAAAATATAATTTTTCTTCATGTAAATTACTTAAAAAAAAATTCAACTTAATCAAATTCGTTTAAAATCCAGAAATTTTTTTTTTTACCTTTTTTAGGGGGTACCCCACTTTGCCCGCAGAAATGAAAAATTATTTTTTTCAACGGTAACTGAAAATTTCTTCTATTTACTTTGAATATCATTAAAAAAAAAAGATTTAGCGTATGTGAGTTCTCGAAAACTTGGTATTTTCTTAAGTACCCCCTTTTGCCCCTCCCTCCCCTAAGTGAATATTCACTAATTCTAAGTGCCAACCGAACCACTTTTTGACATTAGTGGTTCGGTTTGCACTCGGAATTAGTGAATATTCACTTATTTTCACTAATTCATGTTTAGAGAATGGCCCATACTTTTGCATACATGGAAAATCAAAATTTTGAAATGCCGGTTGCAGAGTTTTTTTTAAAATAGTGTCTCAATTTACCCCAGTGTTCTGGGATCTAAACAGCTTCCGTCCAGTCGAATCTAAATCGGGTAAATTTGTTGGTAAATAATAAATGTGCAATCAAAAAGTGATTCGTTTGTACAGAATGTGTAAGCACGAAAGTTTGCAGGAGAAATATATCGTAGAGGGCGTGGATACAAAAGAAGACATAAGATTATTCGGGAGCTGAGCATTGCTCGAGGGCCAAAGTGATGAGTCTTGTTCTGCTCCTATACAACTACCGTACATATATATCTATATATATATTGTGTAAGAGTACGACGTCGTGCTTGCTGATGTTTGAGGGCAAATACTCTAGTCTTGAGTGAGCTTGGAAGCTCTCGACGTCCTTCCCGGATATCGATGGCTTGTCCTTCAACCCAGCTACAACAAAGTCCCCATAATCGATCTCAGGCTCTCAACTTTTCACTTCGTGCATCAGATAAATTATCACGTTTTCTTTCCTTTTTAAAAAACTATCCGGGCTTTGTTTTAAGCCAACATTTTTACGTGTGTTATATATATTTTACTAAAAGCCGCACGCGTCAATTTTTCAAAGAGGCCATCATCGGAGAGATCGGCTCGAGAGATTGATGAATATTATGAGGGTCCTCAAGTGGATAGCCGACCCATTGCTCCAGAGTACTCAAGCTAAATTAAGTTCACTCGATAAAAATTTAAATATATACCATCACACCATCGCCATCAACATCAACATCAACATCGTCTAATCTAGTCAAATTACTCGAAGGCCTTTTCTAGGTCTATGCATCCCGAAATCTCAATAGCACACAATATTTATTCCCGACCACCCATCTAGCAAAATAGAACACGAATCTACTAGGCCAAGACATCCGAGCCGTTTAAAAAGAGTGCCACCTATGAGCCTAGATGATCTAATGAAAATAGATGTGAAAATAGGATATTTACAGCACACATATAATACATATATGTGTATATAAATATACATATGAATAAGGACCTAGCCGAGTAATCGGATCGGTTTGGCCGATGAATCCAAACGGGAAATCGATACGACCACCCGTGCCCACAGGTATCCCACCGTTATACCCTCGGTGTGTAAGATAAAGGTAAAATAGAAAATAAAAAAAAATTAGAGTAGAAAATATAGAAGCGAAGCTAAGCAGGGCCCACTTGCACTGGTCGCCCACGGTCAATTAGGCATCCGAGGCACCGAAAAAAATTCGCGGACCAAATTCTGGGTGACAGCCTGTAAAACCACACCGGAGTTCTGGTTCGGGTTATATTAGTGTTCGGTTCTTATAAGAGACAGACCTGGGCAGTTTGTTAAAGACGAGCGTCTTGAACGGTTGTTATTTATTTTTTCACGGAAGAGAAGTAAAGCGGATACTTGTCACTAGAAGCCGGACTATCTTTAGCTGTACGCAGGATCAAGATATTGGGGATGGAGACGACGAGAGAAGGATGATGATAAAAATGTGAAAAGAAGCGGAGAAAAAGGAGCGAATCTGTATCGGTTTTCAAAGAGTTCCGTAAACGGGTTGCTCTTGCCTCAATCCGACGGGCAGTCTTTATTATTTTCAGTGGTTTGGTTTTACTAAATAACTTTTATGTGTAGGAGCATAGTATAGCAAGGAGAGATTGTTAAATTATTATTTTTCGGATACTGGATGCTGGATTCTGGAGACAAAATAAAACTAATAAGTAAAAAGGATGCAGGATGTTGGATGTAGTGATGTATTATGCTGGATGGTATAAGATTTCACACGTGAACGGGGAAAAGAGGGAGGATCAGATTGGCTGGCCGGTGTGCCTTAAGCCGTCGCAAATTACTCGGTAAGCCTTTTAGTCGAGTTGTTTTGCTCGTTTTGCTTAAAGCTTATTTGCTTTAGTTTGTTCTTCATCTCCTCTATCACAGCCCTCTGGAAGGAACCTCGCTGTCCTGTGTATTATTTCACGCTGAGCAGAGTAGATGTATTATATTATACATATATAATATACGTATTGTGAATTAGTGATGAGAATTTGAGCTTCTGCGTTTTAATTCCTCTAAACGGAATTTTTAACTCAAGACCTTTTTGCCTCGCACTGATTTACGCTCACTGTAAATCTCATATTCAGGATTTTTTCAGGATTAAAAGTATGTCTTGTACGTGAACTTTTTTCTGTTGAAGAGAATTACGTGGAGAGAATGAAAATGATGAAAAAATTACTAAGTAATTTGTCTATAAAAATTGGAAATAGATCCGCTTGTGATGTGAAACCAATCATCAGACATTGCAGGATCTCTGGCATCAAAGACTTGAAGACACGAATCCCCCGAGGCGAAGTGTCGGTACAGTTTGGTGTTGGGGTGAGAGCTGTGTTGTGCATGGACGGTGACGAGGAAGAGTAAAAATTTAAATTTAACGCAATTTCAGACGATTACCACGGGGCCCCGGTTCTGTGATACACCCGCCGCCCTTAGTTCCTTGATTGGCTTACATTGTCGATGCTTAACTGTTTCATGCACCACTGACCGATCTACGACTAGAGGGATATCGTTGGACACGATAGGGGTAACATTTCATGCCCCTAAGGGATGTCACCAAGTTACCAACCAAGATTTTGTCACTCATCCCTGCACTGATATATACTCTCATAGTATATTATATATATATATATATATATATACACGCGAATACACAGCACCCCTGACGGCTCATTTTCATTGTCATCACAACTTTTTATGCATCAGATCATTTTGTATTATCAATTACACTGCACACTGTGTAATCGATGTACTTTTTATTCATACGAAAAATAAACTACTATTTTATTTATTCATTTTTTTTTAGTTAACTAATAAAATTAATTACCCGGGCAGAAATATTTGGCCGAGAATACGCCGAAACCATAGAATTTTATTCAAAGAGGCCGAAATGTCGTTGAAACCGTACACTGAAAAAAAGATTTATTTGAGCCAAAGATATCGTATATTTGGGCATGGCCAAATAAATATTTAATTGTGAGAAAGATATAATATATTTGAGTAGTTTAATTGCGTGAAATAAGTGATTTATTTGTGGTAAAGAAATGATCCAATTGCTACAAATAAATAAGGGCTTCAAATATATGTATAGTATCGCCAAATTTTAGGTTATTTGTCATAAATTTAGGATCTTTACAAATATATTAGTATTTATCACAAATAACCCATACAAAAAAAATACATAACCGGATATATCCAGGCAAATCTGGAATATGTTGCAAATATGCAACATATAGATAAATATATGTCTCATATATGCAGATTTGCCCGGATATATATTTTTTTCGTATGGGAAATTATATATTTCCGTCAAATTATAAAATTATTTGAATCAACTGTCATATTTTGTTGTACCAAATATTTTTATTTGTCATTAAGATATATTCAAAAAAAAGCCACAACTGAATTGATTTATTTGGGACAAATATTTCTTTTTTTCAGAGTATAATTTTATTGGAAAACGTCAAAAGTTGGCCGAAAACGCGTCGAAATTTGATTATTCATCGGAATCCGAATATATCATTGGAGATTTACAATTTGAAAAAAATATAATCTTATTAAATTCAAAAGATTTCTTCGTATTTTGAAAAACTTCTGTATTTAGAAACCGAAAAAATTTTTTTATCTGTTACAAATAAATTTTTCTAATAATAGCGATTAGTTTTGTTGTCATAAATAAAATTTTTGTGTGTGTGGGTTGTTAAAAATGCAATGATTTAAACCTCAATCATATAGGATCTATAAATGTTACATAAATGTCTTAGTTACTAAGATTTACGACATATTTGCTTCGGCAATTAGACGCTATGAAACCTGTACTCTATATCATAGTAATAATTATTGGTTTTACTGTTTCATCAAAGTTATTAAGGAGCTACCGAACTCGTTACTAATTAAATGTTTTGTTAACTTTTATGTCAGCTAATATTCAAATTTATTTATAAGTTTCATTAGCAACTTAACGATAAATTATTATTATTGACCACAAAAACGATAATAAATTATTGGTAGCAGTATGTAAATAATAAAATATTGAGATAAAAGTTATTCACAAATTTTTGTCGAGTTCCCATTTCTCTCCGACGTTTTCCTTATGAATAAAAAAATAGAAAAAAATTTTTTCTAAGGTTTTATTGTGATGTCAATTTCTTTGACATAAATACTTATGTATAGCTTTGAAAAATTGACCAAATATGATTTGCACAATAGTGAATTGTATGTCTAGGTACATTTATATATATATGAATACGTGTAGAGTAGATATTAAAGTGATTTTGAGAATGGACCGAGGGGAAAGAAAAATTAAACGATTCGCGGGTCTCCGGTTTTTCTTTGGGATCTGAAAAACGAATCAATTTCTAACTCAGTGCAATAGTCTGTTCCGAAAGCGTACGGAGAGTCTCGTGTAAACCAATTTCAGGCAATTTCGCGTCAAGAATAGCCTCTTGAACGATAAATTGACCTCCGTATATCGTGAGTTGTAGCACCAAGGAACCCACCGTCCATTTCAATTCATCGACACCGTCTATCGTTAAAGCACACAACACACTTATGTTCAGTCCGCGTGGACGTTGAGTGCTGAAAAATTATTTTTACCACCGAAATAAAATTACATACAAAAAATTTCAAGATTTTACTCAATATTATTTTTTTAATCGAAGAAATCGGAGCTCAGCTCGAAATACGCTAATCTTTTTTTTGGAGTACAGTAAGAAAATTTGGATTTTCTTCTATCATGGAAATTATTCTTAAACTTAAATATAGAATTTTATTGATTCTACTTAAGAAAATTTTGTTTTTACAAAAGTTAATTTTTTTTCAGTGCATGAATAAAATTCATCTGTATTTCATACACAGAAAAAAAAAGATTTCTTGGCACAAGAATTTTTTATTCGTCCCGAAAAAATTTTTGCATTATGAATTGAAAACAGAAATTTTCTTACGGCGAGAATGAATTTTCTCAGAGCAAGAAAAAACTTTTTGAGTCAATGAATTTTTCCTCGTCTTAAGAAAATTTTTGTGTTCAATTTATAATACAAAAAAATTCTTGCGCCCAGAAATGATTTTTTTCTGTGTATGTGCGAGTTATGATGAAAAAAAAATAATAAATAAAAAAAATAAAAATCCCGTGGGAATTTTCAGCGACGGCGATTTCGTCTGGTTTTATTTTCGAGTAGACTATCGTCAAGTCCAAAGTGGAAATTAGCGAGTCCCCGAGTCCCTTGGGGCAACGATCTTCCTCTACTCTGCTAGAACAACTTTTCCAACAAAAACCCAGCGAGTAACAACGAGTTGATATTACGCGGTCCCTTTTCAATGTTCCGGCTTCTTGAAGTGTCAAATTCGATAAAACACACTACCATAAAATCTACTACTTCTCATCTCCTCCGTATCGTACAGTATTTTTATACCCACTGTAGTCTGCCCTGATATTATTTTTCTCACAAAATGTCACATCAAAAATATTTTTAAAATTACGAAAAGCAAATTAATAATTAGCAAGATAATAAATAAAGGGAGTAGTCTTTGCTGAAAGTCATAGGTGTACTTGTATGTGTACTTTAAGGAGTATTACGTGTATTGTGGGCGGTGAAACCAAGTGTGAAATTATCCTCGTCGACGGGGCTTGCAGGTATAGCCCGCGGAGTAAAGCGTCAATAGCATGCGCGAGGTTATACACCTGGCATGATATCGATTCCCGAGTTGCAGGTGAGTCTCTCGTACACTACAGTCATACCCATATACTCAAACTTTAAGACCGGCTGGGAGATATTACTTATAAATAACTTATTTTGCATCCGACTCATTTTATTCCCTTTCAACAAATATATACATATATATGCATTCAAACAATATTACATATAAGACTATAACACTGTAAAAAATTGGGAGTGAATGCGGAGTAATTACAGATTTTATTTAAATCTGAATTCACTCCATCACTCGGAGTTCCGGAGGTTCAGAAAAATCACTCCGGATATGAAGTTAATTAGGGAAATTTTTTTTCCATCGGAGTGATCTGGATTTTATTTCACTCCGATTCGGAGTTTTAACATTAAGGAGTTAATTTTACTCCGAGATTAAATAAATAGTCACCCGCTTCACATTCACTCCGGATTTAATTCGCGTTCACTCCGCGAATTTTTTCACAGTGAATATGGCGAAAGATCAGAGAAAGCTATAGAAGTACAAGGTAAAAAATAATTGTAATAAGAAACCTCGTACACTTTTTTATATTAAGATTTAATTGAAAAAAATAAAATAAAAAAAAAATTTTACTTATTCATTATATAGATTATTTATCTAGTTTGTAGTTGTGTGTATTTATTATTAAATATATTATATTTCATTGAAAAAAAAAAAAAAAAATGATGAAAATATTGTTGGACAATACACACATGTCCCCATTTCAGTAACAATGCAAACACACACGCATACAAAATAGATTTTTATCGACATGAATGCATTTACGCGCTAAAAAATAACGGAAGAAAAAAAATGTATACATATATATCATGTGTATCAATGTGTCAGTGTATATAGAGATAAAAAAACAGGTAGATAGTAACATCATCCAATGTAATGTTGGCAAGTAATTATACCGGCTATCTTTTATATCGAGGCTCCGATTAATTTCACGTTTTAATGTATACCGCGATGACGTGATCGCATGGTAGATTTTTATGTTTTACTGAAATAACTTACTAACGTATTTTATTTACATTCATTTTTAAATTCAATGTCTTTGGACACCAATTGAAGGTGAGTAATTTGATTTTTTGAATTTTAAAAAATTATGAAAAAGTAGACATAGAAATTGTCTGTTCATGTGACGATTGATAAAAAAATTGTCAGTCGGTTTTGAGTCACTGACACCCTTATTTTTTTTTATTCCAAAGAGATATGGCTACAAAATATGTGTTCAAGATAAATATAATAATGAAATGAAAGTATATTTTTTTTTTAGGCGAAGAAAAAAAATCTATTCATTAATTCTTTAGATGACGAAATTAATTCACGACTCATGGATATAAATTTCGAAAGGATTTCCTTGCTGTCACGAAATCGTACGTCGTTTCCTCGGTATAATTAAGGTCGACGACATTTCAACTGTTAGCTTTACTGTGGTTTATACGATAACCCTCTATGAATAAATGTGTCATATTTATAATACACATATACACATACATATGTGACTATAATATATTTATGAGTATTGAGTTTAATGACGTAAAGATTTAACGTCAAAACTTTTTTTTAAGTAAAATAAATAATTAACTTTCATTTTTAAAGGAAACCTACACAAAAAAAAAATTTCTGGGCATCAGAACTTTTTTCTCACCCTAAAAATTTTTTTTTTCCCCTAAGAAAATTTTAGTTTTTAATTCATAAAGATTTCGAAATTTTCGGGCAAGTAAAATTTTCTTTGGACGAACAAAATTTTTTTCTGTGCACAGAAAAAAAGAATTTCTTGGCGCAAGAAATCTTTTGTGTTATAAACTAAAAACAAAAATTTTTTTTGGATGAAAAAAAAAATTTCATAGTTCAAAAAATTTTTTCTTGTTCCAAAAAAATTTATTTTCGCTCCAAGAAATTTTAAGTTTTCATTTTATAAAAACGAAAAATTTCTTGAGGCTAGTAAAAATTTTTTTTGGACGAATCAAAATTTCTTACACTAAGAAATCCTTTTTTTCTGTGTGCATAAAAATAGTAAATTCAAATTTGCAAGCAACCGAATTTTGAAAATCAAATTTTTTTATTAAAATTATTTTACTTTTGCATTACTCCGATTTTTTTTTTATAAAGTATACCGTTAAAAATAATTTGAAAATTACAACACAAAACGAATTGAATTTTCATAACTAGATATTTGAATTGTATTTTCAATGAAAAAAGCTTTAAATTTAATATACGTAATTTAATAATCAAGCTGGTATTCAAAATTAAGAAAAAAAAAATGAATTTTAATAAACGTACTTAAAATTAATACTTGATTTTCAAATTTTCATAGCAGGTATTCAAAATTCTAAAACGTATATTGAATTTTAAAAATTCTATTTGAAATGTCATAATACTTATTTGAAAATTCAAAAAAAAGTATTTGAAAATCTAAAGTGTTAATTTGAAAATTCAAAAACGTGTATTTTAAATTCTATATGAAATTAGTAATGAAATTTCAAGCCCAAATGTATGTGTTTATCGCGTTATATACAATCTTTGAAAATTCAAACAATTTTTTTTACAGTGTATCTATTTTATGAACGGGTTGGAGTATTATGATTATGCTCCAAAGATGACTAAGTTGTTCCTGACGCTCGTGCATCAGCATCGAAAATTTTAATAAGCACGTCTCGGAAACATCTATTGTAAGACGGGTAGAATAATAATAATGATCAAGACTTACGATCATTAAATAATTAATAAAAAATTAATCGGATATTTAATTTCTATTTGACCCTCGATATATCTCGGATCAAAAATTAAATTAACACTAAACCAAACTAAAAAATGTAATTTCAATTTAATAATAAATTTAACGACAAATATGTCATTAAATATGACAACAATAAATTGGATTATAATTTACAAGAAGTCACGGTCATCCGTCGATTTTCGCGCAGCATAACGAGATGAGTTGAGCTCAAGTCAAAAGAGGGTTTATTTAATAAAAACAAAATATATTACTATCCATATATATATATATATATATATATATATATAAATATGAACATTCATTTGTTACTTATTTTTTATTACTATTCTCTCCTCTCGGCCTTAGCTCTCATCATCATCATCATCATCGACTCCCTCTCCAGCCGGCAATTATTTAGTAATTGAATGCGAAGAAGCTGAGAGTCATCGTTTAAATTATCATTCCAGCTTCACTCTCAGATACACAATATATATCTTGTCCGTCAGGTTCTCAGCTTATTGTTTATCGTCTGGTGACAGGGGACAACGGTAAAATAAAAAATTTCGAAAAAAATAATAATAATAAATAAATAAAAGTTAAATCCAGTGACACATTCTCCGGTAATTTATCAAATTGTCACTTTTGTGTGCTACTGTAAAAAACATTTTTATTCATTTATTTATTTATTAATCCATTATATAGATTTTTTATTATTTATTTACTTTTCTTGAGAATAAAAATATAATTATTATTCCATGGCAGATCGATTGTTAACAGCGATCACTATCCACCTAATAATAAATAACTTGGAACATGACTCCATGATTTTTGACAAGTTAATCACGCCTTAACTAATCCGCCTCTTCATACATATACATATATATACATGCATAAATATATGTATATGTATATGTATATGTATATTGATCTTTTTATTTTAGAAACCCAATGATCCAGGAGGTTCATATATATGTATATATATGATGTTTATATATATATAGTCATGTAGAAATAGAGATGTTGCTATGAATTTTATTAAGAATCGGCACCTATGGTGAGGTTCATTTAGTGTAAGATGAATCCACATAAAATATGAACATACTTATGTAAATGTTACGCTTAAAACATCATGTCAAATATGAACATATATATATAGCTTGAGTTTGTGTTTTAATATATAATGTATACTTGACGGGTATTTTTTATTTAATTTTTGTTTCGTTTCTTAGACGATGACTTAACAAATAATAAAATAACGAGAAGGGTAGGCCTTGTACTTTGCAACACTGTGTAAATGTTAAGATCACTGACTTATGAACCTTATGAAACACGAAATGATTCAAATCTAATGAAACTTCATTTTATTTATTATTTTTTTTGAGTACTTTTTAATTTATTTTCCTCTGGCTGACTGTTAAGAGATTCGGAGTTTGGTAACAAATTATTTACTAATGTTGAAGTTCATAAGAGAGTAGTAGGCTAATTTGGTTCAAAATTATCCGGAAAAACCACAGAAATATTTCTTATGAAAATTTTTGTATGCTTTATTTACTCAAATTGCTGTTGATAAAAATAAAATAACAATAGTCATATTATGGAATCCTTTTAAAACGAGATCCTCTTAGATTTAAATTTAGCATTAGATTTCTCAACTTGTTTGTTTTTCGACTGTAGACTATATATGCGTTAAAAAGAGAACCGGATTAATCCAAATGCTAATCCTATAGGCAAAGCACAGTCAATATATAAATATATGTAGAGTTGTTTTTATAGTGAGGGTGAATTGAAGATAGTGACGGAGTGATGTAAAAAAAGAGCTTAAAAAATGAAGGGAGATAGGTCAGCATCACTTTTGTTGTACAACTGCCTTATGTAGTGCTTGGTGACACTTGTTTGGTGTGTTTGCACACTCGTTTGATCTTCTCGCCTTAAAATCATTCAATTCGACCTTATCAATTTAAATTTTCACTTTATATTAAGTACATACACTGTAAAAAATCACCGGGGTAAGTCGAAGCGGTGTAGGTGTTAAATTTTAACCCCGAAAACGGTGTGGAAATAACGCCGCCGCCGGTGTAAATATTCTTTACCGGTGTTAAAATAAATTTTCCGGTGTTAAAAAATTTTACTTTGGGAATGTGTGTATATGCGTGTGTGTGTGTGTGTTTGAGTGCGTGTGTGTGTGTCAAAATATTCTTTGGGTTTTATATAGGCTTCTCAAAGCCAATGCTCTGAGCGGAAGCACTTTACCCCGCTTTTACACTGGTATTTTAACACCGCCGCATTACGCCTCCTACACCAGTGTAATTTCATTTTAACACCGGGCGGAGTTTAAATGAGTCCATTTTTAACACCGCTCTTTTTACAGTGTATACTTTTTTTTTACACTGTAAATAATTCGGAGTGAATTTGGAACCATTACGGATTTTATTGCAATCAAAATTTAATCCTTCACTCGGAGTTACGGAGTCAAAAAAAAAATTACTCGACACTGAGTAAATACAGAGTTCGTTTCTACAGAGGAGTGATTTTGGAGTGATCAGAATTTTATTTAAATCCACATTCACTTGTATTTGGAGTTTTGATTCGATACTAAAATAAACTCCCCGGAGTAAATTTGACTTCGATATAAAATATACAGTCAGTGCACTTCTGTCATAAATTAAAATAAAAATTATTAATTTTTTTAAAAATAATTTGATATTTTTTATTTTTATGCGATTGCTACGTCAGGAAAACGGGGTAAAAAAAAATGTGTGGACATGAAAAATTCAAAGAGTCAGTAATGAGCTGGCTCACAAAAGCACCGGCATGTTGAACGAGTAGCCACTGTGATGATTTGTTCGAAAATAAAAAATAAAAGAGAGAAAGAGAGTTGTAGTATAGTAGATGAAATCCACTTGGTGTTGGTGATTTGTCTGGTCTGAAGGACTGGACCCTGTCTTTTGTTACACTCCGTCAAAACAGTATTGTCCTGAACTAATGATCCTCATCTCTTATCTCTTCACCATTCTTATACTTTTTTTATCTTATTTTATTCATTTAAAACGTGAAACAACTTTAACACACGATTTTACATTCTCCAAATTACTTTTTTTAACTCACTATGTATATATTTTTTTATTATCTAGTTAATGAGCGAGGTGTCGAAAAATTTTTTCAGAAATTGAATTTTTTTTTAAATACTATTATTAAAGTTATTAACGGGTCGGATAATTGAATGAAAGTTAATTAAGATGGTGTTTAGAATTAAATTTAATTATGAGATTTATTGGTATTTAAAAGGCTTCGATACAATATAGAGCTGATGAAATGTGTATTAAGTATGAAATCCTTTAGCACTTGAGATTAATTTCCACTGAGCGTTAGAATCACCTCTGAAAAGTGATACTTTTTTTTATTAAGTTCACGTTTATATTAAAGCTGAGCCTGAATAGACGTCAATAAAATTATGAAACATGAAGCAATTTACAGTGAAAAAATCTGGAGTAAATTTTCAGATTTTATTTAAATCCGAATTCACTTGGAGTCACGGAGTCAAAAAAAAATTACTCCGCATCAGGATTTTATTTATTTCAAATCTCGTGTAAAAGTCAAATTTAGGTCTAATAATTCACTGAGAGTTTAAAACGTAGTGAATAGCCCGTGTAAAAAAAATTGTTAAAAAAAGGTTAAAAAAATGTTGACTATTCTAAACTTCAAAATTTGACACAATGACGAAATTTTTTTGAACGATTTTCAAACTTCTAAGTATGCACAGAAAAAAAACGATTGACTTTGTATGACAAATTAACATTTTTTGCCGCAAAATACGTTCAGAAAAAACGGATTTCAAAATTTTTCTGACCATTTTTCGTTTTATCATATTTCAGTAGTATGAGGACATTAATTGATTTTTCCCTTTAATTTTTAAGTTTAAAGAACGTTTAAAAAAAGTTCGTCGTTGTGTCATGTTTTAAAGTTTAGAATAGTCAACATTTTTTTAACAATTTTTTTCACGCGGGAGAAATTTCAAAATTTTTAGCCCATAAATAAAAAAATTAGATTAGCATTAAATAAAAGAATCAATTCAACGTCACCATTAAATGATGATTGAAACGTCAGAGTCTTCTCGTGCTGGCAAAAAGCTATTAACCGAAAGTGATCTGAAATGATTTCTTAAAGATTTTTTTCTCGGATTAGAATTATTATCGTGAATCGTAGTCGTGACATGATTGTTCGTTAGACGGCTATATAAAACAAGTTATACTATTTTATTCACTAAACCATATACATGTGATACGTATATGTGTATTAATAAATACATATGTACAACATATGTATAGATGTATAAAACTTGTTATGTTTAAATCCGTAACGTTTCCCACCTCGGTACACCACCGTGGCTAATTGACACGCTAGACACGCGGAAGGGTATTGCGTCGCATCGCCACAGTAATCTAGAAAACACGCTGCTACATTATACTTTGTAATCACTGTACGTCTCAGTATATAGATTAGTCATGAGCCAACAAATAGAATTAAAAAAAAAAAAAAATGGTGGAAAATCAAAAAGTGTGAACCTCAGTCGCTCAAATTTTTTTCAAATATTCCGCCTTTTTTTGTAGATGTCGCTTTTTATTTTTAACTTTACTGTCACGCTAGTGCTGCCGCCAATAGTTGGTAGGGAAAAATAAGAAAAAATGGCAGTTAAATTTTTCCTAAATTACCAGTTTTTAATTTTTTATTGCAATTAAACAAAAAGAATTGAGACAGTGATTTTTAATAGAGATCTTACGACAAAAGATACAAAGCTACTAAAAAAAAAATTAGCTCAATTTATTATATTTTTTGAAAGTTATCGTGGGTCCGAAGATTCGTACAGGACAATTGACAGCACTGGTTTCTTGGATTAGAATGATAAATTTTAAATCAATGGAATAATGAATTGACTTAATACCGGCTCGAAATTATTCCTCAATAAATTATCTTTGCAGTAGTAGGGTAGAAGTACCATTTGTGGCTACTGCTGCATTTTTGGACATTTAATACTTTATTTTAATCAACGGAGAAGTACAAAATAAAATTTCCATTGCAATAGTGTGATAAAAGTATCTTTGTACAAATTTTAAAAATTAATGATGTCATTGCGTCTTAAACAAATTAATTTATTAAAATTTTTTAAGGGTCCAAAACTGGCCCTAATGTGGCCACAAACGGTACCTCTATCCTATACAATGTAACTCATTCCAGTGTAATAAAAAAAATGTTGAGATCATTTAACGTCAGTGAATTAGTCGAAAAAATAATTTTGATCAGTCGGCAATCAAAATTTCTTACACTAAGAAATCCTTTTTTTTTCTGTGTGCATAAAAATAGTAAATTCAAATTTGCAAGCAACGGAATTTTTGAAAATCAAATTTTTTTATTAAAATTATTTTAGTTTTGCAATACTCCGATTTTTTTATAAAGTATCTATTTTATGAACGGGTTGAAGAGTATTCGCGACACAGCGCGTTCGCGATTCGCGTGCAAAAAAAAATCTTCAATAGATATTGCTAACAAACAAAAAAATCGGCTGTTAATATTCTAATCATGAACTTTTTCTTATTGAAATGTTTTGCTTAGATGACAACAACAATAATTATTAGTGACATATTAGATAGATTGATCAGATCCTTAATTAGTTATATGAGAACTAGCAAATAATAGTTCGTTAATTTAGACCAGGAAGTGTTCCTATCCCTGATACTAATCCTCAACTAATAATTAATTTCGTATCAATAAAGAAGACAGTGGAAAATTTTTTTATACGACTAATTAAATTAACACAAGAGTCTAATTATTAGTGTGTTAAGTAACACAATAAAATAAATAGCTTAGGGCGTCAAATAATGAAATAGGCAAAAATAGATAAAGGCGCAATAAAATATCGATCAGTTCATTAAATGTGACACGTGTGACCTTTGGGAAATTCTCCAGAATGTTATCAATAATATCCTATCCCACACAGAAAAATATATATGTGACATATATGCATCAATGTATCGGCTATATGGGACATATATGTTATTTATATATTTTTTTGTGCGGGATATTCGTAACATTAAAATGAAATTTTTTTTTTTCGTAAAAATAACTCCAGTTATAATACCAGCATGAAGTGGGTTACGATACACGGAAAAAATGATGCTCAAAATTTTAATAGTTTGTAGTTCATTTTTGACTTAGAATTAGTATATTTGTATACTAATATCAAACCAGGATCATTATATATTACAAAATCGCTATTATTTATATTAAAATTTGATACACAGAGAAGAGCAAAATTTGTAATTTCGTATATTAAAATTAATATGAAAAAGAATCGATAAATTGGTATCTAGTTATTTATTACTATTCAAATAAGCATAGAAAAATTAAAAAAATTTACCACTTATTCGATTTATGTATATAATGAATTAATTTATAATAACGAATAAATAACATTTTATATTAATTATTAGTCAATGGGATAGAATTTATAAAATAAGAGTTAAAAGTTTTCATGTACCTGAAGATCGGAACGTTTTTCGCTGAACGAAAATAAGAAAAAAGAAATAAAAAGTAAAAAAATCTACTGGATCTAGATTTCGGAAATATTTCGCACGTCACCCGAAAATGACCGGCCACCCCCAACTCCCCCTAAATTCGCCTTTAGACAAAAATTTCATGAATTATTTTAATTTTCGTTGCGTGAAAAACGTTTCGATCTTCAGGTACATAAGTCTTCGGTATTTTTATGAGCAAAAAATCAGTATCTAGTATACTTATTTTTCTTTTTATTATTTATCACTTATTCGATTCATATATTGTAAATTAATTTATAATGATGAATAAATGATATTTTAAGCTAATAGTTCATCAGTGACATCGAATTTATAAAATAAAAGTTTGTAACTTTCGAAATTTTCCGGCTGGAAAAATCAGTATCTAAGATAGCAATTCTTAATTTGACCAATCATTACTTTTTAATAGATTTCTGCCATAAATTAATTAATTTTCACTATTAAGTCACGTATTTATACCTAAAAGTAATAATATTTACTTACTTTTTAAAATAATTGATGGTAGTTTTTAGAAATCTACAAAAATTAGTAAACTACTTTGCATTAAGTACATAATAGTTCTAATTATTGACAACAGATTCCACTTTTTACTATTAATATTGTTTTTTCCGTGTAAAAATGCCTACTGTTTTGTAAGTAATGAATTAAATGTTTTTTCTCTACAATTGCGTTAAGTATAAACTCTTGGGGCATGGAAGTGTGTGTGTGTGTGTATGTGTTGGCTTTTTTCACCCTTAAGTGTACGACGCGGTGAAGAATCTCTATCATTCCACGACACGGCAACACAACAATTGTCGATTTTCGATGGGTGTACACACCTAGAGAACTCAAGAACCCACACACGGTACATACACACAACTCTTTAGCGTGGGCTCTTGAAATGTATTTTTATCGAACAGATGTAACTTGGCGTGAGACAAGCCGAAGTAAAAGAGAATGAGAGAGAAGTTTGTATCGAAGAGTCTAGAGCTCTAGAGCGCGTGCAGATCGATCGTCAGATGTCTACCCGACCCTCTTCAATCTGCAGTCAATTGTTTCCAGCTAAACTGTTTGCCTTTCAGTCGGCACCCTTTTCGCAGACGTATATTTGCCCTAAGTTAAAATCCATCCTACCCCCTTTTGAGGATCTCCCTCTCCTCCCTTTCCAATACACCCTAAACAATTTTACAATTACAATTGTATTTCTTTGTAACACTAATATTGTTATAAATATTTATTACTAAATCGCTTTTAAGAAAACTCAATAAGTCTATATATCTGTTTTTAATTTTAATTCCATTTGGATAATTTTCATAACAAACTTTTAAGTAAAAAACGAATAATCTTAACAGGGGTTATCAGATATTTTCGGTTGGATTTTTTTCGGAAACAAAATCTCTCAATACAAAACACAGACCGCACTCCCCCATAAAAAAAAATTTATAAAAAAAATATATGTTAAAATATAAAAAAAAAATATATTAAAAATACAGAAAAAATATATAAATATATATAAAATATGTATAAAAAATATATTTTAAATAGCTAATTTTTGGCCGGTTTTTTGTACATATTTTATATATTTTAAATATAAAAAAAATACATGCATAAACATATACGAAAAATATATTTTTCTTATATTTAAAAATATAAAAAAAATATATTAGTAATATATTTTAAATCTATAAAAAAATATATTTATGAAAATGTAAAAAAATTATATAAAAAATATATTTTTAATTCAACCAACAACCTAAGTAAAAAATATATAAAAAATATATTATTAAGTTAATTAACAACATAGAAAAATGAATATAAAACGTTTATATAAAAAATATATTTTTTATATAATTTTTGTATATTTTTAAATATAAAAAAAATATTTTTTTTGTATATTTTTATATACGTATTTTTTATATATTCTAAGATATATTTTTAATATATTTAAAATATATAAAATATATACGAAAATCGACCAAAAGTCAGCTATTTAAAATATATTTTTTATACATATTATATATATATATTTATATATTTTTTATGTATTTTTAATATATTTTTTTTATATGAAAAACATTTTTTTTTTATATGAAAAATATATTTTTTTTATATTTAACGTATATTTTTTTTATAAATTTCTTTCATGGTGGCTTTGATGCATTACTGTCTAATCTAGCGAAGTGCGCTCTAATTGTTTGATAATATTCGTTTGTTTAAGAATAAAACTCGGCCAAAGTTTCCATTTACTGTACAAGTGCAACAAAGATAGTACCGATCGTGGACTTGAGTGTAATAGAGAGAAAAGTGCGAACCCCTGTTAAAAAATTATCTTCCCAAGATTTTTATTTGAAAATCATTAATCTTAGAAAAATCCCACATATATATAGACATAATTTTTGAACTGTTAACATAAAACAATATAGTCGTCCAGCAAACCTTGGGCTCGACAACAAAACCTTAAGATTTATATATAATATGTATATATTTGCTAAATCATCATAGGATCGTTTGTTCAGTGTATTATAGAGACGTAAAATATTATCCTCAACAAAATTCAAGATCTTAGTAACAAAAAAAGGTATACTTGTACTATCTATAAAATCATCAAGAACAATCGTGTATATAAACCTTTATATATAATAATAATAAGTTGATCAATTCAGTACAATGACCGTGGTATCCATTTCAGTAACGAAAACCTTCAGACATATCAAGCATCGTAGGAATTCTTCATTGAATTGAAAGCATTTTTTTTTTTCATCATCCCAATACATATATACATATATATGGATAAAAAAAGACAGCATCTACATCTCTTCATTGGCTCTTTTTGTTAATATAAGGCCGCTAAACCGTCCTGTGGTCAGATTGTCAGCCGCTTAATTAACCGTGAAACAGCCTTTGGGGTAGCTGGACACCATAGACGACGAGAAACCACATGGGACATTCGATACACCCGCACCAGCAATAATATCCTACTATACCCTATACCCGAACTAAGAAACGCTCATCCATCTCATCGCTCCTCGTCTCTAAAACAGTGACGGTGCCCTCGATCCAGGCTCTCGTGTCGAGGTACCTGGAAACTCTTCTTCTTCTCCTTTATTTTCCTTTATTCCTCGTAACTGGATATCTAATAGCCCGGAATTCAATATCACAGGTGGCACAGACTAGTCTTGTTTAACATTCGAGGAAATCCCCAATACATTTACGGCATCTTCACTATCAAACAATTGGCAACAATAATATATATAGATATCGAAATAAATTAGACATTGAGGCAGTGAAAACGGAGAAGGATCCTTGTTATTGTAACGTAATCAGCGGCTAGCCGTCCATAATAATTATCCAGATAATCGGCAGTGTCGGATACTTTGAGGATCGATTGACCTATAACTCTTGGGATAACGAGCACACATGTTCACTCATATCATTGATTTGCTCTTACTCTGGCATTGGCTTCTCAATTTTAAGTACTACTTAAAACCATTCATTATACACGAAAAATTTTTTCGTATCCACAAGATAACATAACTTATAGTGAAAAACTATGTACCTGAAAATCGCAACGTTTGTCGCGAAACGAAAATCAAAAAACAAAAATACAAGTAAGAAGTCTACTGGATCTAGAATTTTGAAATGTTTCGTACACACGCTAGTATGTCAGCCGAAAATTGCAGGCCACCCCCAACTACCCCTTAAGCAGCCAAATTACATGAATTTTCATTTTCGTTGCACGAAAAACATTCCGACCTTCAGGTGCATGAAAAATTTCTGCCTCACTACATATGTGGACAACGAAACATTTTCTGTGATGACAATGTTTTTGTGATGATAACGAAATATTTGTTGTGCTGAGATATGATTTATTTCTGTAACAAAACTGTTGTGTTACGATAAAAAATTGATTCGTTAAAGTAACAAACGGAATTTGTAGCACTTGGAAATTTTTTTTGTATTCAAAAGCTATCTCTCTTAAATATAAAATAGTGAAATTAGTGACTATTCACTATTTGCTAGTGTAAAGTATATCACTAATTCAAATAGTGGTATACTTTACACTAGCAATAAGTGACTATTCACTGCCAAATAGTGATTTTCACTAATTCGTTTTTAGAGAGTAAGATGACGTACGATAATAAATGCCGGTTTTAGAATACGGCGATATTTTTATAATTTATATCATATATTACGACGCAATGTCAATTGTTATTACAACAAATTGATTTGTTACCCTAAGCTAATTATACTGTAAAAAAACGGGAGTGAATCCACATTCACTCCGATTCGAAGTTCAAATTTTGAAATCAACTCCCCTTTGGAGCGAATTTCACCCCGAGGGGTTTAATTGAATAAAACAGTCACCCACTCCGAATTTACTCCGGATTTAATCCGCAAATTTTTACAGTGTATGTTTACCACCATAACAAAAACTTTCGTTACCCTGTCTTTTGTTATGACAAAAAAACTCTTTTTCGTGTATTCGCACATGACTGGGTTTTGTAAAAAAAAAATAAATATAAATAGCACAGACTTCATGCGTAATAGCAATATTTTCCGAATCGTCACTGATCACGAATAAGATTTGAGGGTAGAGTCGAATGTTTACTTCACATGATACTCGGAATAACATATACATGCGTAACTGGTTACAAATAGACAAGAGAACGTAAGTAATTCAAAAGATTGATTGACTCAATAAAGAAAAAAATATATCGCAGTGTAAGAAATTAGTGAGATATTGCCGTTCATTGCAGTATCATGTAATATTTCCTGACGCCTCCGCTTGGGGGACTCCCTATGGCGCTGTATCATGTACGCAGGCAACCACAGCATTAGTTCCAGAATGTACAAAAGTTCTGTGCACATACACTACAGTTTTGTGTGTCTAAGTGTGTCAAATAAAATGATACAAATGTGACACTCGTTATGATGCGATGCTTGGGTATAACGGTGAATTAGTATTGTGAGGGTGTTCGATAAAGTTGAGGAAACAAAAAGCCACAACGGAAACAACGGACAGCTGCATCCCCTCTCCGTCATATTAGTGCGCAATTACTGACTATATAAAGAGAAAAAACAAATATATATATATATATTTCAAGACAGTAGTGCAAGTGAACATGTCACTATGAGACTAATTATTTTTCCATTCAGGAATAAATCACCTGTCTCAAACACATTTCTCGCTAAATCCGTAATCAATTAAATAATCGCCTATTATATACAGGTATATAAATATATATGGATATAAAAATAGCGAAATTCAAAAATAATGTAAAGAATTTCTTTCAAGTGAATAAAAATGAAATTTAATTCGCATTGAAATGAATAATAGTGAATAAAAAAAAAGTTAAGACAATTTGATGTTAAGTTGGAAACCGGTATAACACAACAATAATTCATCAGACACAAGCCGCCACGAATTTTTATATTCTTATTCTTATTATTCTTGTTTTTAGTTTGCAGAAGGAGAGTTGAAGCAGGTGTCATGAAATAAAGTCCGGCCACTAATGATCTTTAGACATCCAACGCGAAATTAATCATCGTCTTTGTCTTTTAGATATACATGGCCCGCGGGTTATTTCTAACACCAAGACTACCAGGTCATTGTCCATCGTGTTATTTTGTTGTTAACAATATTGTATATTTTTTAATCGAAAATATTTAGGCATGCATATAAATAAATCGATATAATCGATTCTTGTTCTCAGCGCCACAAAGTGAGAAACTGTTGGTTCATTTGAAATACGTCTTACATCTGTCAACACTATCTCCATTAAATCATAACCTAGGGCTCATCTGAAACGAGGACAGCGAGCGATGAAAAGCTGAGACGTGTGACATTTGCAGTCTCGTTAGAAAACTATCGAGATAACGGTTGCGACGAGCATCCAAATGGGCAAATAAATTGTGTAATAATGACTTTTAATGTGTGTACTTAAATTTTATCTTGCAGTGGGATTGTATCAAGAAAATTAAACGACAAGGATAGCTGTCAGGGATGATGGAGACACATAAAAGCACCATTGAGCGCAGAGATATAAAATATAAGAGATGAGGCCAGAAAAGATTTTAGTGTTAGTGTTTGGGATGCAGGATCTCAGCGCCAGATTTCTGTATGTATTGATGTGTGTATGTATGGATGGATGGATGGATATATGCATGCATGTATATAATATGTAAGCATATAGATAGACGAAGAATATATGAGAAGATTGCTCCGGGGCTTTCGGGGCTGAGCATATTGAATAACTCGCTCGCTGGACCGCGAAAATATACCCGGTACTGGCTCTGCAGCAATCCATAGACATATAGCTCGCACTCGTCATTTTATATACTCGTGTGTGTAGAAGGATCGTGACTCCTGAGCGTTGAATCCACCGAAGGACCTACTCGTAAGCTCTATACTACTTTTTATCCTTTATATAAATTGTTCTGTGCTGTATATTCATCTAACTTCAACATTGTATACTTTTACCAACATACACGCCCATTTAAAATTTTTTTGTTTGACTTGGAAATTATTGTATGTACTTTTATTTATTTTTACCGCAAAGTAATTAATTATTATAATTTATGAAATTTAAAAAAATTTTTTTTTATGAAAATTTTATAAAAATAAATAAAGTATAAAAAATTAAAAGTGAAAAATGTTGTAATTTTTATTGCAAAAAAAATAAAAAATTACTCTGTAATTTTGAATAACCCCGGGACAGTTGGAATTTTTATTTAATCTACGCTATGAAAATAATAGTAGATTGTGTGTCAAGTGATGAAATAAGACGATTTTAGACGAGGGTGAAACGACCAAGTTTGACATCACCCAAAATCTGAAATCGTGTTTCATTCCATGCCACGCAGTATACTTTTGGCAAAGGGTAGAAGTACCATTTGTGGCCAATGCTCTATTTTTGGACCTTTTATATTTTATTTTAATTGATAAAAAAGTATAAAAAAATTTTTTCGTTCCAATGCAGTAAAAAAAATGTCTTTGAACGAATTTAAAAAATGAATCATGTCATTGCGTATACACATAGTATTTTGTTCAAATTTTTCAAGTGCCCAAAACTGGACCTAAAGTGGCCACAAATGGTACTCTTACCCTATTGGGTTGATAGTTGGAGTTTTAATGTCAAGCCAAAAGCAAGCTAATTTTTGACCAATAGCGCAGCAAAAAAATAATTCAACATCAGTTTCTGCCGGATAAATCTCCTAGGTCTGAAATTGCGACTTTTCGACTGGCATTAAAATTCGCAAAAATATTTATTTATGGTTACTAAGCTTTCAAACTGAGTATTTAAAAAAAAGTTGCATTTATTACTCCAAAAATAAATAAACCATCTAAATTATTTTAAATTTCCGTAGCATGTATTTATCAAAATTATAAACAAGGTATTAAAATATCACTCATTTAATCCGAATTATTCAGAAAAAATTCCATACCAGTAAAATTTGTTAAGCACAGGCGCCTATTTAATTCATAAGGCTAAAATAAATAAACATATAAATAAGATACTAAAGTTAGCTGACGTTTAATAATTTTTGAAATTTATTTAAAACGATAAATTATAAAAAATAAAATATTTAACAAAAATTGCACTTATAGTTTTTTAAATTTTCTACAGGTGCATTTTTTTGGATTTTATTTGTTGAAAAAAAAATCCAAAAATTTTAAATTGTCTGCTAACTTTAGAATCATATAATAAATTACTGTTTACCTATAGAAGTGACTTCACATAATGACTTATTTTCAATGAATTTTTCTGAGGATTAAATTAATTTGGGAAGATTAAGAATCAATTGTTATTTTTAGATGAATTTGGTTGATTTCTTTTACTAGTAAGGCTTAACATGTTGACGCCATGCACTGTGTACTTTATACTACTACTCTATACTCTGTACTTTGTACTGTACTGCTTTGCGGAAGAGACTGGTCATACTTATTCCGGTAATTTATACCTGAAATTAGCATGGGACACAGATACCTCAGCAAGGATATAGATACCTTTTGACCTTAGCAATTTCAAATGGTTTAAGACCCGTATATATTTGAAAGTTTTGCCTGAGAAAATCCGGGTCGTAAATCACTTACCGGGGAAATCCCAGCATAAAAATGTTTACAACCCGGGGCCCAGTGGTAAATAGTCTAGACACTTCTTAAGGCTTTGAAAAACCTGCAGTGTTGAGAATCGTTTGTCATCGACAAATAATTTAATAATGACTCAAATCGTGCAAAATTACAAAGCCACCTGTACCCCCAACCACTCGGCTTAATGAAAAAAAAAAAAAAAATAAGCGGCATTATCAATAATAAACCCCAATTATTAATTATCTATTCAAAAATATAATTTTGAAACTCCATTATGGAAGTTGTGTAATTGATTAATTTTTAAAATTAAATCGCAACAGAAGCGTAATAAAAACAACAATGAATTTAAAAACAATTAACAATAATTTTTTTGAGTCTGTTATTTTTGTTAAAAAGTAAGTTAAGACACATTTCCGGCCAAGTTTATGATAACCGTAGAAAGAGCGGGCGAAATTGAATTTGAAAGAGACGTAATTTGAAAATCGAGAGAACTCGCCGTCGGCAGCGACCCTCCGTCGGACGTGAAATGAAATTACACCACCCTCGTCCTTTTACGTTCGTATAACGGTACTACGTTTGTGTATTGGTAGTTTTCGCATCACTGCTGGGATAAGGGACTAGAGAAGCTAGACACGGTAACTGGTGCTGGTAACATATATATGAGCCATACATGCGCTAATGTGTATAACAATCTGACAAAAGACTTGTTTGCAAAGGATAACATGCCACAACTTTGGGAAACTCGAAGCTCGAGGGACAAACCGCTAAATGCTTTATAATTATTATCAAATTTATCCTAACCAACGAACAATATTCTTCATGCTCTTGACAAAGTTCATTTCTGCGAAACCAAAGTGTCTAAGATTTTTACACGTGTTTCAAAAAAAGGATGACTGATTTTTGAACTGGGAAGTGGGAATTTTCGTAACTGTCGAGACTTTCGCATGCGGGTACATTGTATCCAAAAGCCACGTAAGGATATTTTTCAAGGACTTGTTGACTTTTACTACTAATGTAATAGACCAGTGGACAATTTTGACAAAAGTGATCCTGCCCAAAATGTAAATGAGAAAAAAAAATTGAACGTACCTATTTTTAGCAGCAGCAGCTCGGTCTCTCTGCCGTCGATTTTTGAACCAATTGCCAACTTGTGTTGGCGTAAGTCCCGTCGCAGCGGCTAGTTCTCGTTTTTTGCCAGGATTAGGATATGGGTCCTGGAGGTACCACTCTCTCAACAAAGAACGAGTACGCTCTTTAAAACAGTGAGTCTTTTGCTCCCCGTCCCAAATGGTCCTTGGCAGTGGAAATTTTTTCCGCACCCGATATTTGTCGACCGGGCCCAGCGGTCTTCCGCGCAACTTTTCCGCCTCGGCGTAGTGGGCCTCCAGCCACATGGCCTGGAGTTTTCCATGGGAATCTTTGGTAAATTTGTGTCGCTCCAAAATCGAGTAGAGTTCTCGATAATGCCCAGAATGGTAGGCAACAATAGCACGTGCTCTTAGCACTGCTTCGTTTTCGTTCAACTCCTGGATGTTCGGATGAGCTACCGGCAAGCTCCATAGAAATCTAGCTAGTCGCTCGATATCACCACTTTCTTCCAGGGTTTCACAAACTGTCGCCACTTGGGTGACAGTAAATGACAACGTGGGCAATGCAAATACCGGAGCTGGTACTATTGGCCCATTTGTATTTGCTACCGCTGATGCAGCCCCAGCTGGTGCTACTGCTGACATCTTACGATAATACGGATGATAGCCAACTTTATACATTCAAAACCACTTTTTTTTCTCCAATAGTTTTTAATTTACACACAATCAAATTTATCTTACTACAAACTATTATCATATTGCTCAAACTCTCAGCACATTTTCATCAGTCATTGTGACTTTTTGATATTTACTACAACCACAACACTTTATTACCCGTACTAATAAAAAAAAAAATCACTGTGTCTCAAATCAGCTGTCAGAACATCACTGCGTATCCAAAATAATTAAGATAACTAAACTTATCTTGCTGGTTTACCATAAATCGGTTGCTATTCCGGCATTAAAATTCCACCACCGTAATATCAACCGTCATAAGTAAAAATAAAATATATATTAAAAAGTTTTGATGACTCAATGACAGTAACTAAGAACAAAAATCGGTCCTAGATCACAATGAACGTGAGCTAAAGCAGATAAATCGAATCTGTCCGAGCAACTTGACAAGACGTTTCCTCCAGAACACGTTGGCTGTTACTACTAATAATTATCAGCCCCGTTGTTTATTACTTATATTTAAGTGCGTGTTCGTTTGGGTACGCTATCTCGCGAGGAAACTAAACAGCAGACCTACTGTTGCCTCGATCGTATCGGATAGCAAACTGGTTTCGTTTACAACCCGGCATCTCGGCCCCAGCCCTGCCCCGCATGATACGTTTGTCCATCCCGATGTACCCAGACTCCTCTACCACACTCTCTATCTATCTACCTACCTACCTACCTACATACGTACCGCTATGTTCACCAGCATACTCCAAAGCAAGTAGCAAAGTAGGGGAAATTCAGCCCCCACCTTGGGCACCTGGATCCTTTCAACGTTGCCGCTTCTACGTGCAAACGACGGGATCTCCGGCCAGCCAATCACGAGGCCACGCCCAGAGAACTCGCGGCGATTGGCCGGATCCCATCCTCGTCACCATGGCAACTATTCTTCCTGCCACACTCCTGACTACCGTTTTCTATTGTATGTGAGTTTAATTATCCCCACACTCACCCGTTCCTGGCATTATCCCGGAGAGTTTTGTGTGTTGTGAAGCTATATTGGTACTGCTATACGTCGTGGATAAATTCAACTCTCTCCAATACCAGTCGGTGATGGAGATAAAATATGGTGTAGTCCATGCTCGACTCTTCAATATACTTACACATCAGGTGTGGATATCCTCACACGTTACTCTTTGCCACTCTTACACTCTCAATACTGGTTTGTACCAACAGTGCACTACTCGTCAGTCCATGTATATATTCATCAGCTCCACTTGATATCTAAGTGCTGATGAAAACTTTAATCATCTTTGTATCCTATCATTTTATCCACGTTGATTTTTTATAAATATATGAGTTTCTTTTGAGGGGGATTTGGACTTTTTTAATTTTTGGGAAATATATTTTTGAAACTCGAAATTAAATAAAAATCAGAAATCCACAAGTGGAGCTTCGACTTATTTTGGCCAGTGAGAAATTTTTTCGTGACTTGAAATTTAATTAATTTTTTTTTCTTTCTTCAATAAATTATTTTGAAAAAAAAATTGTTGGTAAATTTTAATTGCAATGAATTGTGTGGATCGGAAGCGTAATTTGTAATTTTGAAAATTTTTGAATCGACGTAACTCGAAAATAGAAACTGTGCAATATTTTGTTTAAGGTTTCATCGGCTTTTCAATTTTTTTTCCATGAAAATTTGAGTAACAAAATTACCTGTGACTACAAATATTTAATGATTGTATGCATTTATAATTCGACAAATAACATAAAAAATAAATAAAGAAAATGAATAAATACATTGACTGCGTCAGCAGATACATCAAAATTTGTACCGATGCCAAAATGTCGCGACGCACTGTACATACTTTACCATGTATGAACGGTTTATTGAGCGTACTGTATACATATCCATATACATATATGTATATCCATATTGGAGGCTTATGTCTGCAGCACCCTACACATACGCGGATGAAAATCATCCATTTTATGGTTCATCTCTATCTCTCTGGCTCTAGACTCTCACAGTCTTGCCAAATATTCGCTGATTTGCAAGCCAACGGTCTAAGGGGAAATCTAGAAATTTTGTTCTCTCGAGCTTCGTAATGCGACATAGGTATGCAGATCCTACGGAAAATATGTACACGACTTTATTGCCGTATAGACAAAAAAAGAACTTCTTGACGCAAACAAATTTTTTCGCCCCAAGAAAATTTTTGTTTTCAATTTCTAATGCACAGAAAAAAAGAATTTCTTGGCGCTAAAATTTTTGAATTGAAAATAGAATTTTTTTGGGGTCAATAAAAAATTTCTTGCGCCAGGAAATTTTTTCTAGTAAGTAATAAGAAAATTTTTGTTTTTATTTCATAATGAAAAATTTTTCTTGCGCCAAGAAATTCTTTTTTTCTGCGTGCGTAGGGTAGAGGTCCCATTTTTGGCCACTCAAGGGCTAGTTTTGGACACTTAAAAAATTCAAATAAAATAATCTGTAAAAGACCCAATAACACAATCAATTTTTTAAATATGTCTGAAAATATTTCTATCCCACTATTAAAATGAAAATTTTAGTTTCCACTTTTTCATTAATTTAAATAAAGGATTAAATGTCCAAAAATGGAGCAGTGGCCACAAATGGTACCTATACTCTACATGTTAACATCGTAAATTTTAGTGGAATTTTCTTTTCGTGTACTCTCTAGAGATGAATAAGTGAAATAAGTGAATATTTACTACTTCGGAGTACCAATTACACCACTTTTTTGAATTAGTGGTTCGATTTGCACACAGAAAAAAAGGATTTCTTGACGCAAAAAATTTTAACCCGCCCCAAGACAATTTTTACTTGACCTAAGAAATTTTTTGCGTTATAAATTGAAAACAAAAATTTTCTTGGGGCGAGAAAAAAATTCTTGAGCCAAGAAATTTTTTCTAGTCCTAGAAAAATTTTGTCTTCAATTCATAATGCAAAATATTTCTTGCGCCAAGAAATCCTTTTTTTCTGAGCACTTCGAATTAGTAAATATTCACTTATTTTCAGAGATTATGATAATGATTTTTTAATTTCTCTAAAATATTTAAAAAAAAAACTAAACTATTAAACAAATAGTTAAAGATGTTTTTAAACTAAAAAAAATGTTTTTACGACTTGTAACAAAATATAATATTGTAAATATTAACTGAAGGGAAGTAAAAGGATCTATGACATTAGCACTGAAGGTTGAAGTGGATGCATTGAACGTTGTCAAGAGACAAGTACTCACTACTCAATACCATATAGAATAGGGAATACGGAATATTGAATATTAGACATAGCATAGGTACAAAGTAAACATCTGGAAGTAATTTACCCAAGATACCTTTTATTATAATGCATATAAGTTTTTCCCAGACATGACAATATATTTTTTTTCCCAATAAGTTTTATAAATGTTTATTTTATTTATGACCGAAATAACAATCTATCAAAATTTGTTTAAAACTCCACTTGAGAAGTATAAGCTTCAAACTTTTTAACTCGAGTGCAAGTCGATAGATGGCACCAAGACTTAACCGAGTGGTGTAATGTACTTGTACTTGCAAGAGTAGGAGTGGTTATTTAACGTCAAAGGACGATGATTTCAGGTGTAGAGATCCTTCTGCAGACTGTCAAAAGTGAGTGGAGTCCAAAGATCTTTAGGATCGGGATCGGGAGACAATCCGAAACACATGTTCCAGGTTCTTGAGCAGAGGACATTCTACGCATGGGAAAAATTAAGACCGAGCGATTTGTTTAGAGTCGAAAAGTAGAGGGTTCATATCTGGGCGAGTATTTTCCAGTGGATTTTTAAGCTTGCTAAAAATTAAATTGAGTGGTGGCTGGTCTGCGATGGTCTTTACCTAGAGCTAGATGAAGATGACTAAGAAAAAAATGAAAACAGACAGCAAAGTGCTGAGAAAATAAAATTTACAATAGGCTACCAGCAACGGCTAGACTTTTCGGACCCCCGAAGTGACATCCACGGTTTGAATAAGAAGTAAATATGGGTCCAATTAGTCACTTGTTGGTTGTGAATATTTTCTGTCTGCAGTTGCGTGGGAAATTTTTTTAATCCTCTTTATTTTCTGAATATCGATGCAAGTGGAAGTAAGAATTTGAATGAGTAATACTATAAAAAGGCAGGGGGTAAAAGTGTAGAGCTGAGGTTATAACTTGGACGAAAAAAATTTAGTATCGGGGATAATCCTCTTTCAGTTTCGCGAACTGCCTTCAAATAATGTATAGTGGCTTCATTATTTAACGGGTTTCTAATGGGGTCTTGGTGGTAAATAACTTATATATTTGGGGTTGTAGTTTTACCCGGGGTATTTAAAAAGGCAACGAAAAAATGGTTGAATTATTTTTATGTTAAATGTTTTGCGTAAATAATAATTTTGTTTAAAGTTTTTTTCAAAGGAAAAATGGTGGTGATTTTTACGAGGACTCGAGTTTAATATTGCCAGCTTGTCACTGGATCAAGAAGTCAATTTAGGTTGTAAACTTGGCGATGCAAGTGGCGCCGAGGAAATGCGTCTCGCCATTCTACTCCAAGTTGTTTGCTCAGGAGACCCGGGAGCATCCAACTCCAACCCCACTGGTATAACCAACTCAAGCTTTTCTGTTATGTAGTATGTAGTACATAGTACATAGTATATAGTATATAATATAGAATATATATATGATGTAGAATACTGAGAGAAACGTGAACGAGATTTATACGTAGAGTGTGTGTATAAACGTCGAAATTTGAAGCCTGGCTGAGGCTGAGGTGAATTTTCTTTAGAACTTTATATGTATATTCCTAAATCTATATATAGGTATACATATATGCTTAGTGAGAGAAATGAGGGAAAGATATGTGTCAGGTTTGAATTGCTCAAGATGACGAGACGCATCTGTTGTGGCGCCACTGCAACTTAATTTGTGTTTGTTTTAGTTTTTAAATTTTTAGAAAAAATATTGAGTGCTACTGTTTTTATAGTGAGGTTGCGACTCTGCTTTTTAATGATCTTGCTAACGAGGACTAATGTAAATGCTCAATTATAATTTACTGTGAATTTTTAAATTAGGGATTGACGGGGATGAAAAAGTTAAATACACCCTGCCAGAATTATATTTTAAGTAGTTAGTTTTTTTTTTCATAAATTAGAAAATTATTATGAAGTTTATTTTTATACTCTCTAAAAATGAATTAGTGAAATTCTCGCGAATCAGTGGATAGTCGCTATTTCTACAGCTATAAGTATACCACTCATTCAACCGATGGTATACTTATAGCTGGTTCCCAGTGAATATTCACTAATTTGAAGTGAATTTCACTGATTCATTTTTAGAGAGTAGAAGCATCAAATTTATCGAAAAAATGGATTATCAAAAGTACTCTTTTAAAATGAATCAGTGAAAAGTACTCCATCAGTGAATATTCACTTTTCACTGATACATTTCAAGAGAGTAACAAAAAAAATTTTTGACAAAATTTCAGGTTCCCTAGCGGATTTGAATTACGGTAAATTCCGGTAATTACTGTAATTTACCGCAATTTACGGTAGATTATTATATTTTACCGTAAATTAAGGCAATTCTGCTGGATACCGTAAATTGCGGAAATTCACAGTAATTACCGAAATTTCGCGTAATTCGAATTCGCTAGGAAACCTGAAATTTTGTCAAAAATTTTTTTTGTTACTCTTTCAAAATGAATCAGTGAAAAGTACTCCATTCAGTAAATATTCGCTTTTCACTGATACTTTTTCAAAGAGTAACAAAAAAATTGTTTGACAAAATTTTAGGTTTCCTAGCGGATTCAAGTTACAGTAAATTCCAGTCATTACTGTAATTTACCGCAATTTACGGTACCCAGCAGAATTACCGCAATTTACGGCAAAAATACGGTAATTTATCGCAATCTACGGTAGATTATTATATTTTACCGTAAATTACGGCGAAATACGGGAAATTACCGTATTTCGCCGTAAACTACGGTAATTCTGCTCGATACCGTACATTACGGTAAATTACGTTAATTGCCGTAATTTACCGTAATTCGGATCCGCTAGGGTTTTAATATCTCAAGATATGGATACTGACATTTCACATGCGTCAATTTTCAGAATATCAATGCTAGAATTTGAAATTAAATATAAAAAAAAACTACTAATTTTTCATTACACTGTAAAAAATACGGAGTGATTAAGGATTTTATTTAAATCAGAATTTACTCCGTGATTCGGAGTTTTGATATTAAAATAAACTCTTTGGAGTGAATTATACTCCAAGATTAAACAAATAGTCATCCGTTCCGCAGTCTCCAGATTTAATCCGTGTTCACTCCGCAAATTTTTTACAATTTACCAAAATAAAATGAAATATTTATGAATATTCGAATTAACAGATTTTGTGTGTTAATATTAAGTACATACTCGTTATTGAAATCACTAAAAATATATTTATATTGAATATATATTGTGCTTTTAATCCATCTCACAGATGGACCAATAATTTTCTGCTTCAATTCAACACACAATCATTTTATTGTACACCTCTCCTGTTACTGCCCATTCGTTTATCTTTTTTCAGTTCATATATATATATATATATATATATATATATATATTATATATTTTACTCTAATAATAATGGCATGTACCAATGAATCGTAAAATTTCATATGCACAATGATTTTCCGCAGCAGATCTATCCTCGCATTTTATGTCAACAATAAAATATTAAATTTAAAAAAAAAATACGTAACCATATTTAATATACCAAATGGTAAAATTCCATTTATGATGGAAAGATGACAAGAAAAATATTTTTTACCAAAACTATATATATATATATATATACATTAATATATATTACTTTATAAAAATATTGAGGAGCTTTCGGGCTCGCAGTGGCGCCATAAAACGAGACAGAGGAAGTGCTCCGGGAACTTGATATCAACCTTTGGACCATATATATATAAATATACTATATATGTACACTATATACACATTAAATATGTCATATGTCTTGAGAATAGGCGCCATTGGCTATTTACCCTAAGGTGTTTGTTGTTACATTTCACCCTCTTCTATATTTTTTGACTTGTGGTTTCTCATATGTCGAATCCCTCCATACTCTCGACCACCCTCCGCTGTCTCTATCTACCCTCCCACCTCTAGCTCTTCGTGTGACGTTACAGTTACATTTTTTTAAATCATTTGACCTTTTACCCTCTCACGAAAAATAACGTAAATAAAAACATTACGACAAGTATGAAGATAAGAAGAAATGGAACAACAAAACTCACTTGAAGGCCTCAACAGCTTCTTAGAGAATCAATTAGTGGATTTTGTCTCACGACGTGAATTATATTATTGTAGTAATTATCTAGTTAAGTGGTTGAAGAATTAAGAGAGATCGAAATTGGACTTATAAATAATTTTCAAAGATATCAATTTATTAAATTTAATAAAAATGTCTGATGACAATCAATTTATACTTGATAAATAATCCAGATAATTTCAGTTTTAATTAAATACTAAAATAAATATATTATTTAGTTATGACTTAATTTAAATTTTTGCTCACACAAAAATTTTATAATTTTAAATTTTTAGTACAAAATTTTATGATTTTAAGTTTTTAGTCAAAAATTTTATAATTTTTAATTTTTGGTACAAAATCAATTTTTTTAATTTTCTGTAAAAAAATTTTGTTGGCTTTTTTTAAAATTTTTTTTAAATGTCTCATTTTACCCCACCCTGTAAAAAATTTTCAGAGTAAATTTTACTCCGAGGAAATTTTATTTTAATATTGACTCCGGTTCGGAGTGAATGCGGATTTAAATAAAATGCGAATTTACTCCCGATTTTTTACAGTCCACATAAAAATAATTTTTTTTTCAAATCAGGTCACAAAATAAAAAAATTTTTATCGAAGGAAAAATAAAAAAAAAAATAAAAAATTGTAATTTTTTACGGCGCTCATTTTGCCACCGGTATCATATACAGATATTTACATATAATTCTTCTGTCCCTTATACTCTGGACAAAATCATATTGAATAAATAGTCATTGATCTCAGTATCTCGGGAAATTCCAATCCTAATACATTCAACAAACCTAAGCCACACAATATACAAAATACACAGTACACAGAACTGCGTCAATACCTGACCGGGGTGGATTATAGACCGGTGTTAAGAAAAAATAATTCCAAAAACCATAAAAGATAATTAAGTAGCTTTAGATTTTAAAGCACAGCCAGACCTTGCATTTAAATTTTAAGTACGCGCCAGATACTTGAACCATATGATAGCTGGCCAGTATGAGCATGAAATTTATGCAGGTATTTTTGGCCCCTATCTTACTCTCATGAATTTTTAAATTTAAGACCCAGACAGCATAGACAAGAAAATCTTCTAAAATAAAGACTGGATACTTTTGACCATGGGAATATATAATGAGGCGACGTAAAGTGCATCATTCTCATGGTATTGTCAAAAGTGAAATGCCGAATAGTGTTGCTGTTTACATTTCTATGCACACAGCTTTTAAATCTTTACGGTATTGGTATAGGTATTGAATTTCTATACAAAGATCTATATATTCTACGTAGTAATAGAAAAAAAAAGATACCGATGAAATTTTTGCCACATCTGGAAGTAATTACCGACCCGACGTCCGGGAGGAGTAGAGAGAGTGGAAAATTTTTAGTTGTAAAAATTACGATTCAGGAGAGTTTTAATGTCTGAGCTCAGACGAGACTACTCAGGTGCTTTTGCTACTGCTTCTACTTCTTTTCTTTCTCATTCTCATTCTTTGAGACATGAGTTATATTCCTTCGGACTAGACTCTGGACTCTGGTCGTCTCTAGAACGTGACTATTTGCTAAGGGACTAGGATTAACTGTATTTTTGCTTCTCGTAATGTCAGATCTATACGTACACTATACATATATACATATATATAGATACATATATATATGTAGTATGACAACAGACGGTGAGAAAAAAGTTAACGAAAAGTTGTCACTTGGGATCCAGTGATCCGTTCTTATTGTTGTTACAAGAAAAAGTTTTACTTCCAGTATTTTTTTTTAGTTGGAAAATATTTTTTTTTATTAAAGTTTATGTCAGATTTATAATATTGGTATTAAATATTTTAATTGTTTTAATTTTCCACTAGAAATGAAGATATTTCAGTTATGAAATAAATTTTTTTTAAGTTAGTGCTCTGTTTCGCTCAAAATTTTCTTTAAATCAAAATTTTATTTCCTCATACACGGAGTAAATGGGGACTGGTTTTACAGCGGAGTGATTTCAGAGTAATCCGAATTTTATTTAAATGTGCATTCACTGATTCGCAATTCCAATTTTAAAATAAACTTCTTTTCGGAGTAAATTTTACTCCGAGATTAAATAAATAAATAGTCATCTGCTCCGAATTTACTCCGGATTAATTCTGCAAATTTTTTACAGACTTTCCCCAAGAAATTTTTTGCATTATGAATTGAAAACAAAAATTTTATACGCAGAGAATTTTATGGTATTTTTTGCATCAAAAATTTATAGAAAAATTACTATGCCATAGTAACATGAGGACAGTATGGAATTATTGTACAAATTACCGATACTGTAAAAATTTTAAGAATACATCGAAGAGAATTTACAAGGTGCATTGTAATTTTAACAAAGCAACAGATAAAATTTATACAAAGTGCATAGTAAAATTTATTAGGTTAAATCAGAATATTTACTATGCAGTTGGTACAAATTTTATCTGTTGCTTTGTCAAAATTACAATGAACCATGTAAATTCTGTTCGATGTATTTATAAAATTTCTACAGTATCGGTAATTTGTACAATAATTCTATACACTGTAAAAAAAAATTGTTTGAATTTTCAAAGATTGTATATAACGCAATAAACACATACATTTGTGCTTGAAATTTCATTACTAATTTCATATATAATTTAAAATACGCGTTTTTGAATTTTTAAATTAACACTTTGGATTTTCAAATACTTTTTTTTGAATTTTCAAATAAGTATTATGAAATTTTAAATAGATTTTTCAAAATTCAATATATGTTTTAGAATTTTCAATACTTGTTTTGAAAATTTAAAAAACAAGTATAAATTTTAAGTACGTTTATTAAAATTCATATTTTTTTTCTTAATTTTAAATACCAGCTTGATTATTAAATTACGTTTATTAAATTTAAAGCTTTTTTCATTGAAAATACAATTCAAATATCTAGTTATGAAAATTCAATTCCTTTTGAATTGTAATTTTCAAATTATTTTTAACAGTGTACTGTCCTCATGTTACTATGACTATAATAATTTTCCTATAAATTTTAGATGCAAAAAATACCATAAAATTCTGTGCGTAGTACACGAAATTATTTTTTTCTGTGTAAAAAACTAAAAGCTCCAGATATATCATAAGAACGTGTGCCTCGTGTCGTGTTTCAAATATTTATTTCAATGAATTCAGTCCCGTATATAAGTATCCCTCAAAATCGGATCACCAGTAGTAGCCTAGCACAATAATTCATTGACCATAATCCATATAATATACATTATAAAATGTTAAGGTAAAAAGTAAAAAGGCGAGAAAGCATGAGATGAACTCGGACCTCAACTATATAATAAGATATTTAAGCTACCGCAGTTCACGCCGATTTTGAATTATAAAAGTTCTCAAATACATAAAGCCAGACACTCGGACAACTGAATATAATTCTAAAAGATCTACTTCTATCCTCTATACCTAGACTGTTATTATTATCATCGTCATTATATATTATAGACAGATCGTCGGCATTGATCCAATCGTAAGCGGCTTGCCGTGTAGCATTCACTGTTCGTAGTCACACTACCCTCTTGCACCTCAACATTCTCTACATGCTCATACCCACACTCACTTTTATTGTCCGCAGAGTATTTGCGGCGAAACCTTCGCACCTTGGAATAATGCCGGCATATACATTCGGCCATTACCCCTAAAACTAGTCAAATACTCTTCTCTTTAAATATATTTTTTTTATCATATGTGAGACTATACTATACTGTACTAGTTTATTTTCTGCTTGTGATGGCTGATGTGTATACTAAATAATACTAAATGTCTGCCGGCAACAAGGGATGATTTGCTGAGTGTTGATGGTTTGAGAAGGGTGCACACAATGATACAACACGTAACTCGTGTACCAATGGATTCATGTTTAATATATTATTGTTATACTTCTCTCCATTGGTCTTTACTAACCGTATATATGCTGGGTATATGGAGGGTGTAAATAATTTTATCGTAAATTGGTAATTTTTATTTACTTAATTACAAAAATATATGATGGTGAGTTGAATTTTTTTTAGTTTAATTTCGCGTCTGATTACTTTGTTTCATTTAAAAAAAATTATAGGGTAGGGGGGAAGGGGCTAAAATATTTTTTTAAGATTCCAAAATCACTTTTGTAAATATAATTTAGGATTATTTTGAATTTTATTTGTTAAACTTTTTCAAAAATTGAGTGTCAGCTGAAAAATATTGAGGACTTTGGTTTTGTAATAAAAACTATTGAAATTTTTTTTTCCTCTGCATTCAATAATCGCGAAATATAAATTTTCTTTATGAAAATTTTACAAGAAAATTTTATCAGTTTGTTAATATCCAGAAATTTTTTTTCAGATTTTTTAGGGGGTGCACCGTTTTGCCCGCAGAAAATGAAAATCTTTTTTTAACGGCAGCTGAAAATTTTTTATATTCAATTAAAACACGGAAACAAGAGCAGTTGAAAAATTACAGTTTCTATAGTGAATAAGGCCTTCGGGGCAAAAATCTTTAAACATTAAAGCTTAAACTGTAATTTTAGAAATTTGTTATTGTAATAAAATTAATACAATTTTAAGCAGCAAATTTTACAGTTCAATCGGATAATATCGAGTTTGAAACTGTAATATTTGTCATTCTTGGATAAAAAATGTAACTTTTACAGTTTTAGAGTCGCAGCTTTACTACTATAGAAACTGTAATAAATACTTAGATATGAGCAATTTTTCAACTGCTCTTTTTTCCGTGAATATTCAAAAAAATATCAAGGTAAGTTCCCGAAAACTTACGATTTCTTTCACTGCCCCGTTTTGTCCCTCCCTCCCCTATAACTGAAAATTGAAAAAAAAATTTATTAAAAATTAGTGGGTGATAAAAATGTCGTACCTTTTACTAAACAATAAATATTTAATTGTAGTATTGGTTTATAAAATAAATTTTTTATAATAAAAGAAAAAAAAAAAGGTGTAAATTTTTTTTTTGCCGGAATTCGGTTTTAAAATTTTTTTAAACTATCATGAATGTAAATTTAGTATAACGTGTTACAATGTTTTGTGATGTGACGGATTTACATGGAAGTGAGTGGAGTATGTATAAATGTACATACGTGGTACGGAGTATGATGTGTACACGGACTGAGTAAGTTCATCGGGGACGCGCTGATGCGTTGGTAATCCCTCAGTGCTTAACGATAACATCGTGGGTTTTATTTTCATTATTCAGTTGTTCGATGTTCCCCATGGACGCGCGTATAGCCCAGCTTACACGCGTAACCCCATGTTTCCATGACGGTTTAATCAGATAAAATCCCCTTGGCCAAAAAATACTCGCCAACGTCACCACCGCCATTAAAAACAAAATATCCATATTACTGTGGTTTTTAACAATACCGAATAAAATGTCCTCCGATTTCATTTTATTTTACAACTATTTGTTCCCATATCGCTCGGTTCATTAAACGATTACATACATTGTCAAAAAAAAATACCAGTTAATTTTATTTATTTAAATACGTTAAATATTCATTCAATTATTTTTAATTTCTGCCTCATTGCCATTTTATTTATTTGTTTATTTATTGAAATTTAATGAACAAACTCGTCGGAAAATTATATTTTGTAACGCGCGTTAATTCATAAATATTTTTAAATCCATCTCGAAATTGTTTTTGAAAAAATTTTAAAATGTGATGAAAATAAATTCATTTGGGTCTGGAATTTTATGAATTTTTTTTTTCTTATCCAAATTTTTTAACAGGAAATTGAGTGAATGTTTAAAAATAATTATGAACATTTAAGTTTTCCCGCGCCCTTGTCTTCTATCTCGATTATTGTAAACAGTAAGCAAAAATGCCAACTTCTTCTATACTATTACCCAGGCATAAATTTTTTATTTCATTTCTTATAATTAAGCGTAAAGTTTAAAAAACTGTAACAACATTTAAATTAAACTCCAAAGAACTCAACACATGGATTTTATTTTCAAAAATATTATTATTTATTTTATTTTATAAATATATATTTAACATAACTTTAATTTACACCTAAAAAAAATCAAACGATACACGACCCGCGAAAGGCGCGAATTTAAATACAAAATAAAATTTAAAAAATATGTTTTACAATCGAAGTCAGATTAAAAATTGTCTGGATCCTTCAATGCTGCTGCAAATCTCGTGTAAAAAAATTTTTTATTTTCTTATATATATATACATATTCAGAAGAAAAAGATCTAAGAAATTTTTTGCACTTTAAATTTAAACCGAAAATTTTCATAGGACGAGAAAATTTTTTTCGCGCCAAGAAATTATTTATAATCCTAAGAAAATTTTTATTTTTATTTCATAATGTAAAATTTTTCTTGTGCCAGTACAAACATATAAACGCACTTCATATATTGCCTTGTCAAATATGACATTGGCATGCAATAATATCTTGATGTAGAATTAATATATATATATTATATTTTATATTGTAAATCGAGCGAAGATACGGGCTCTGTATACGTATACAAATTATGGCACATATATGCGAATATATATGTATATATATATGAAGTAGCCTACTGTTAATGCACTATAATGTGAATATGATGAGTTTGAGCACACGTATAACGTGTAACTCGATATGCTTCCCGTAGGAAGATCATACTTTAGCACAAAGGCTCATCGCTACATCGCACGCGATCACCGTTCATGTCAAGGCTTCTGACGATCTTAATACATATATATGAAAATCATTTGATCTGACCAAACGTTACCAAACCACACACAGCAAAAAAAATAATTTTTATAAAATCGATTTTTGATACTCGAAATTTTTTTTTCCATTCAATATAAAATTTAAAAAAAAATGTTTATAAATTTCAAATTAGGGGAAGGGGGGCCGGGGGCAAAAAGGGGTAGGGTAGGCAAAACGGGGTACCCCCAAAATTTGATAAAAAAAAATTTTATATTTTAAATGGTTTTTAAACATTCAAAAATCACTTCTGTAAATATAATTAAGCGGTACTTTGAATTTTTTTTGATAAACTTTTTCAAAAATCAATTGTCAGTTGAAAAATATTAATGACGTTTGTTTTATCATAAAAACTATTAAAAATTTTTTTCTTCTTTTGTCTCCAATAAACATGTAAAATATAATTTTTCTTCATGTAAATTACTTACAAAAAAATTAAACTTAATCAAATTCGTTTAAAATCCAGAAAATTTTTTTTTTTACCTTTTTTGGGGGGTACCCCACTTTGCCCGCAGAAATGAAAAATTTTTTTTTCAACAGTAACTGAAAATTTCTTCTATTTACTTTGAATATCATTAAAAAAAAAAGATTTAGCGTATTTGAGTCCTCGAAAACTTTGTATTTCCTTAAGTACCCCCTTTTGCCCCTCCCTCCCCTATAAATTTCAAATTATATGATTTAATTAACCAAAAAACCTTTAGAAGTTTTGATACAAAATTTTTTACCATATTCATTTTTTAAAAAGTAAGTTATTAATTTGCTTGACGAATCGTAACTCTGATCTAATGAAATGTTAAAACGAAATATATATATGGATATATATATAAAATGAAGAAGATACTCAAGTTTTATTTAAAAGCAGTCAACCCGTACTTTTGTGGTACTATTTTTTCACATATATCTATAGAATGTATATATATATATATATGAAGACTGTGGTTGAGCTGAAGGTAAAAAAGGAGTGATTTGTTAAAGGGGTTGGTTGATTGAAAGTGTAGGGAATAGCTCGCATGGTGAACTTTCATTCAGAGACTCGACTCAACTCTTCTTTTCTCTTTTCTTCCCTCGTATCAACATTTTCAATTGGATACAACGGAGATAAAAAAATAGTAATAGTATAGGCAGAGACGCTCGTCAGTTATACTAGTGGTAGGATAGGGTGAAATGGGGCTGTGATTATGGTTTGGTAATAGTTTACTAAATGAACCGTAAATCAGAATGTTTTCTGGCTTTTGTACATTAACGTCAATTTTGAGCATCTATTCAGATCCATACACTTCAATAATACGTTACAAATTATTGTTTGCGCCCTTCGCGTCACACAACTTTTTATTCTCCGATGAACAGCTACAGGTAACATCAAATCTATATAATTTACTAGGAGTTTTCGTAATCTAATTTAGGAGTTATCGATAGTTTTTACTGAAATAAAATTTTTTTTAATCCTCAGCACGGTCATCGGTGACTAGGATTCTTATCAAGTCGTTGGATGACTCCTTGACATTTTTGTATGACACAGTATCGCCGCCGTGTTTCGGAAGAATCCAGTGTCTGAGAGGCCCTCGCCATACGAGATAAATTCCCGCGAATATTATTCCCAGAATTATAATCGATATTGATGCCCATATCGCTGGATAAGCCGTGCTCAATATTTCAACGCATATCAGCTCGTGATTTGGAATTATCGATAATAATTTCCCGGCATGTTCTTCCGGCGTTTTACACCTGTAATAAATTAATTAATGAATTAATTAATTGCAATTATTCGTTATTCATTTCGTTCAGTTCCCACTTTCTGATGCAAACCGAAATCTATTTAAGCCGTTAATATTAATTTACATTAATTGCTCTGATCGTTAATTGATTCTTGAAAAAAAATTAATTTGGTTGGCGGAGTTTTGAATTCTGACAGAAAGCGACATCACACGTCGATCAATGATACCAAAATTATTTTTATCAACGCATGTGTGATATGTTATCGATCTATGGTATGTGATACGATGGAAACTTTTTAGTCGACTGTTGAAAAGTGTTTTGAAAAATTTAATTTCGCGGGTTTCCTTTTTTTTCAAAATTTTATATGCTGACAAAATAGCATACGACAATACTAAAGATATGACGCATATAGGGTAGAGGTACCACTTGAGGCCACTGCTCCATTTTTGGACATTTAATCCTTTATTTTAATTAATGAAAAAGTGTAAAATAAAATTTCCATTTTAATGGTGGGATAAAAGTATCTCTAAAGAAATTTAAAAAAATAATTATGGTATTGCGTATTTTACAAAATATTTGATTTAAATTTTTCAAGTGTCCAAAACTGGTCCAAAACTGGCCCTAAAGTGGCCAAAAACGGTACCTCTACCCTATACTATTTTGCCGGGTTATATATTTTTTCGCGCGGGAATCACTAACTTTAAAAAAAAAACAATTTTGCTGATTGAGTTTAAAAAATTGCAATTTTCAGGGGCGGGTCGAAATGTTCTACTTTTCTCCTTAGGTGCGTAATATACTAATTAGTAAAATAAAATTACCTGATTCTATGACTAAGTTCGCTGGAAAGATTGAACCGATTGATCCACTGCATCCTACAATCGCAATGCCAAGGATTATTTTGTAAATCGACGACAGCAGTTCTCTGAAGAATCGGACGTAAATCTTCGTTCAGTGTCTCCAGTGCACTTCCTTTCAAAGACAAATGTCTTAAGCGTGGCAGGAGTTTGCTATTAGGCGGCCAGACGCGAAACTCCGTCAGCATGGGGCAGTTTTCTAATGTTATCAATTCTAGCATCGTCATATTTTCGAAATCATTTAAGATAACTTCCGTTACATTATGCATGTAATTCAAGTGCAGCCTAGACAAATGCGGCAGTGAAATTTCACTTATGAATAGTATGTTAGTCCCCGAAATGTCTAGTTCCATTAACATTACCGGCAGAAATGGCAATGTCTCGATGGGATTGAATGATATATTTAGAAATGATAACTTTGCTAAAGGTCGAAATAAAGAAGTTGGTAAAAATGGTGCGGACACATTACTCATGTCTAAATGCAACAAATTTTTTTGGTTTGTAAACGCGCTTTCGTGAATGTCGACCACTGGATTGCTTGCTATCGACAAATATTCCAGTATCTATTAAAAAAAAAAATTTATTTCTTTTTTGAAATTAAAAATGATTTTTTTTTTGGTAAATTATGACTAGGGACAAGATTTTTGCCTCAATTTTGAAATGAATGGTTCATATGTTTGATATTACGCCGAAAATATTGGTCTTATAAAAAAAGTTTTGAAACAAAAGTTATAGGAAATTTAATTTTACAAAAAAAATGTCTCTTATGATTTTTTTATACGACCAATATTTTTACCGTAATTACAAAATTAAGATTCATAATGAATGATTTAAATTTTTGATAATTATGGAAATCTTAATTTTGAAATTACGGCTTTGTTATTAGTTCCACAAAAAAATTGTAAGAGACATTTTTTTTATAAAATTAAATTTTAAACAACTTTTATTTGAAAAATTTTTTTATACGACCAATATTTCTGCCGTAATATCAAAAATTCGACAGCATTAATTACTAATTGTTACTTTTAAATCATAGTAAAAATCCTGGCTCTAATTGTGATACAAAAAATGTCTATACCTTCATATGTTCGATCATTGTTTCATTGATGACAGTCAATTTATTCCACGAAAGATCGAGCATTTTTAATTTGGACGTACGATTATTCAACGCGAAATCGTCGATATATTCGAGATAATTGTGGCTGACATTCAAGTACTCTAAATTGTACTCTTCTTTGCAGAGGAAAAAAAATCTTTGCAAATGATTCTCTGCCAAATCTAATGATTTCAAATTATCTAGATTTGTTGAACAATCAAGGAAACTGTCAAAATTGTTTCCTTTTAATATCAAATCTGTCACTTCGTGTAAATTTATTTGCGGCTGTATTGACACGAAAAATTGCTCTTTCTTTAACCCCCTGTATGATAAATCCACCTGTAAAAATATGTTGGTATACAGAAATGTAGAAAAAAAATCCACTCGTCGAAATGATACTGAGGAAAATTCATAATTTTAAATTTTGAAAGTAAAATTCTATTTTTTAAATTTTTCGCGGTAAAAAAATGATTTTTTAAAAAATCGCTTAGATGAGGCGGTGATAGAAAATTTAACCGGGAAAATTATCATTTAAGTCTTAAAGTTTTAAATAAACGCGTACCGAACTCAAAAAATTTATTACTAGGATTCATAGTAAAAAATTTAAAAATTTTGGGTAAAAAATTTTTCTGCGGCTAAAGATTTTGATACATTACATTTATATATCGTAAATATATTCTTATACGGGAACACTCACCACAGTCGATTCGACACCGAAAACCAATACAATAAAAACAAAAAAACTTGACCACATTTTTGAAAAATTTGTTTACACAAAAAAAAAAAAAAAAAAAATTGATTTTCTCCCGATTAACTCGGGATCTAAGTCCAAGATGTTTTAAGAACCGCCACTGCCGCTTAAACTAAAACTAAAGACTCAAGACTAGCGTGTTTCAGACAACACGATTAGGTCATAAGTTCATTATTGCGGGGCTAATGTACCATTTTTTAAAGATAATCCGCGATAATAATTATAAATACACATTATTTATATAAATAATTTATACTTACCACTCTATCAATTAACTATTTAATCATTTTCTCCACTATCTCTTACACTTTTCTTTCTTCAATGCAACATAATTTACTTGTTATCAAAAATTGATTTTTAATTAACCGATAGTACGAGGAAATTTTGTTATTGGCTATAAAAATTACCGCTAATCTTATCAGGTACTTGTTTGATTAAAAAAAAAAAATATTTTTGTAGTAGAATTTTTATTATGTATGTATATATAAATTTATTATAAAATATATGAGTATTACATTAATTTACAATTCATTTATTAATTTTAATTAATTAATATTTAAGTGTAGAAAAAATTTAATCAAATTCATTTTGCGATAAATAAAAAGTCAATTTACAAATAAAATTAATAATTAATCACGCATTTATAATTATTTATTGCACGTAATTATTATATCTAATCATATTAACGTTTGTTGTAATAAACTTAATTAATAAATTATTTTTATTAATATAAAAATGAGCAAATAATCACAGATTTTTATTTATATTTTAAATAATTTCGTTATAATACTTAATTATTTAATCAGAGTTTCGTCGTCGGTATTTTTAAGCGACCGCTAAATTTTTAAACTTTAAGATTTTTTTTTCTTCGTTAAAATTAAAAAAAATTTTAAGCTTAAAATTTTGACAGCAAATGCACTTGAAAAATTTATTTTTAAAATTATTGCCATGGGAACAATAAAAAAATTTTTTTAAATTTTTAAAAATCAATCAGAACTTTTTTAAAATTTAGATAAAAAATTTAATTAGGCCTAAGTGTTAAATTTTTAATAAAATTACCAAAAAAAACTTTTACTCAGATTGAAAAAAACTAGCGGCTCACATACTTACTTAAAAAATTTTTGGACTCGGTGTAAGAATTTTGGTGTGAAATTACACCAAATATCGTGTTAAATTTAGACGGTGGATTAAAAATTTTTACACCGTCATGCATAAAAATATTCAAATTTTCAAAATGCTATTTAATATTAATCAAAATTACAACCCGGAATGGTGTAAAAAATTAATTACACCGTGTCATGATTACACCAATGGATAATTTACACCGAGGATTTTTTACACCAATATTTCACACTACACGGCCGTGTAAAGTTCTCGGGGACCATTTTTACACCAAAATTTTTTAGTGTGGAGAATAAAAAATTATTTTTTTGGTGTAACTGGCGCATTGGTAACTTTGAACACCAATGGATTAGAAACACGAAAGATACTAGGCAACATTGTTGCAAGAGTGCCAAAAACTTCTTCAGACATTCCTTTGGGAAGGAGAAATTGTAAATTTTTAAGTTCAGCTCCTCCCCAGGACGCCATTTCAATCATAAAACCTTTCACACATTTATATACAAGCTCAGCACGTTTTGTGCACCATGCGACAGTCATATCCTGTAAAAAAAAATTTTGCTTTTATTTACCCTCTCATCGCTTACTGAAAAATAAATAATCGCACAAGGAAACTCCAACCCTAAGTATTTTTGATTATTCGACTCAAATTTTGGGGTCTCGGTCCTTGTGCGTAAAATTGATAATAATTATAAGAAAAAATACTTCTGTCATTTCGTGGACTAGTAACACAGGAATAGTAAGTGTTGTTACGTCATTACAACATGCTGTTTTTAAAATATTTCTCAATCCCAATATTGCTGGATGGCGTGAATTTATATCTCCTAGTAAAATAAAACCGTTTGAATAATTTGAAAAATTAAAATTATTGTTACCCGCGTAAAAAAAATTCGTTCTAAAAATAGTCCAAAAAAGCTCGACATGTGGAACTTCTAAGCTTGACACGGATTAGAATTTCCTATGGAACTTTTGATAGTAAAAAAAAAAAGTTAATCTAAACACATGACCAAATTTTGAGTGGAAAAATAACGTTTTTAAAATACATTTTGCTCATATAAAGTCATAGATAAAATTTTTTTCTGCTATCAAAATTACAAAATTTCAGAAAAAGTTCCGCTCGCAGTTCTAATCTGTCTCAAGTGTAAAAGTTCCACATGTCCAACTCCTTTGGAACATTTTTAGACTGAATTTTTTTACAGGGATAATAAATTCTTATAATTTTTTCCTTGTAAGTCAAAAATTAAATTATAAGCCCGAAGCAAATACTGAAATTTGAATAAATAAATTCGACTATTATTCGCCTTCCGTACCAAATATTTAATTTAAATTTGAATACCTGATCTCAATGAATCGTTAATGACCATATGAAAAATAACGTGAACCTGAGCTAAATTAGAATGTCTTGTAATAAAAACATCTCCAGTCTGCAATGATTTACTTGACGCAGACTTTTTGACCTTTCAATTGATAAAATAAAATGAATTAATACCCATGTGATAAATGAAATATTATAACTGATTAAATGAATAAATAAATATTAATAGTACTGGTAAATCATTAGTATCTTTATGATGAGCTTGTCTCCAGGCGACAGCTTCTTTTACATCATCCCGTATTTTTTCCAACTGCTCTTCCATTGAAGGAAAATGAAACTCCGTTGTCAGTTGGCATATAGTTGATAATTCTAAAAGTAAAAGTTCATCAGAGATCAGTCGTGTGACGACGTCTACTTGATTTTGAGTCAGAGTATTACGCAAATTCGTTTTAAAAATAATTATTGATAAAAAGTTGCTCCGATTTTTAAATTTAAATAAACAATTTTTGAAAGATATTAATTGACAATAGAATTATTTCTGTTAAAACCTTTAGTGATGCCTGAGTAACTTCCTAAGTGATTGTCACTCAGTACGACAATACCGCAAAGGTCGTTTGAGTATAATCCTAAGGCTGTTTGCAGTCTTTGAGGAGTTGGTTCCATGCTGATTTAAAAAAAAATATATATATAGTTGGTACTTATTGCTGTGCAGCAAATAAATATGTATTTGTTGATATTAAAGGAGTATAATTATTTTTAATTGAGTTTGGGTCTGCGTTATCACTCAATTTTTATCATTACGCTTGAGATAGTTGCAATTAAAGTTTAAAATGCTACGATTTTTGTAATAAATATTTGATAAACAAGTGATAAGATTAAAAAATTTATGTTATTTATGAATACACATAAAGTAAGAAATTTAATTACTAATTAAAAATAATTTTTTTTTTATAATATGGTAAATTTATTTAATTTGAATTTTTTAAACTTCCCGCTATAAAAATTTAAAATTAAAAAAAAAGGAAAGTTATTGGTTTTGGTCTGATTTTCAAAAATCGAATTTTCATATGATTTCGATATATCGAGGCCTTGTGTGTGTGGGTGTAAACTAATTTTTGTCGTACGGTATCTTTGGAACGAATCAACTGATTTGAATTTGGCGGCAATCGAAAAAGTTCATCAAGACTTAGATCTGATTAGATTTTGAAGTCAATCGGTTGGAAAGTTTTCACATAATTCGAAAGATTAAAATTAAAAAAAAAAATCTTATGGTTTCTGTTGCATAATTTGAAATTCGCGCGTCCGATATGCAAATCGGTAGATTTATTCTGGAGATATCGTCAGACAAGAATTATTTTTTTCAGGGAAATTTAGTTTCTGTCAATCCAACTGTTTTTTGAGCACGAAGAGCTCAAAAATTCATAAAATAACATCATTTTCAAGCTCTCCGAGCTCCAAAACAGCGGGAAGTTTTGGGGTTTTTCAGATTTTTTATTTTGTAAAATACAAAACCATAAATGGACTGTACTTTGTAACAAAAAAACTATCATTTTATAATAAATATTTTGATATAAAATTGAATTGTTAATAGAAATTTATTAATTGTCGGTAAATTAAAATGAGATCCATCAAACCTGTCCTAGTATTTGGTCAACTATTATATCAATTAAAATAAAATAAATAAATACCTCGATGCATTATTTTTAGTGCGACAAAAGTCCAGTACGTCGCCGGTTAAAATTCGTATGTTATGCATTTGTTTCATTTGTGATCCTAAATGGATTGTAAAACTTTCTTCCAGCTGCGGATAATCAGACGCTTTTATTTTTTCCTTAGTATCCACCGTCTCAGTGATTTCTGGTGCAAATGGCATGGGCACTACCGGCGATCCACTAAAATAAAATTTAAAAAAAAATAATAATTTTTCATATATATTTTATCATAAAGAAATTTCGTCCGGTGATCAAAACGCGTGTAGCCAAAAAAGTTACAGCTCTTTTGAAATTTAAAAAAAAAATAAGTAAATAAAATTACACTGGAGTCGGTAACATATTAGTCTGTTGCTCCTCAAGTAATCTCATGATCCAATTACGATACTGTCGTCGTTGTTCTAATTTCAACGCATCTATTCTTGATCCCCAATGACCCTGTAGTAGACTTTGTTCTTCAAAATGTCTCGCCGCCATTTCATTTATTGATTTTTCCGTTGATCCTAATTCTAATTTTTCAACCGCGACTCGCATTTCTTCTGTTTGTCTAAAAAAAAATTAATAATTACATTCAAAATTACAAAAAAATTTATTCCCACTACTAAAATATTACTTTTGCGTCAACTGATCATATTCGGAGTTTTTAATCTGTATAACTTCAGTAACATCTCTGCCATATTTATGCTCTGCTTGTAAAATCGGTTCCAAAGACGGCGAGTGAACGAGCTTGTGATAAGCCGCTGCAAATAATTCTTCATCGGTTGTACCCATGGGCTGCGCGTACTCGGCTGTTTTTTCTCTGTAAGCTTTTTCCCAATTTTTAATTATCTTTTCAACGTCGACTTCTCCATTCTGCGCTGATTTTATCTGTTTCTCATCCCGCTCATCGTAATAATTTTGCGTCCACTCTTTTACTTTTTCTTCCAGAGAATATAATAAATCTTTCTCTACATAACAGGGCAATTTAAATGCACTCATTACTCGATATGTCAATTCTTTAATTGATCCACTGTATGGAATTTTCAATGGTATTTCTAGTGAGTACTTTTGACCAGTAGTACAAGTGGGAAATTCGAATAAAAATATTTTTTCTCTGAAATTATCCTCAGACATTTTTTTATTTAAACTTTTAAAATTTACTGAAAATAAATAAATTTTGATTATTTTAATTGACAGTTCAAATTTAATATTTAAATTTTATAAACAAATATATTACTTACATATATTGTGTAGGTTATAAATATAACCTACAGGATAAAATAATAATATCAATTATTGAGTACTATTAAACTTGTTTTAAAACATAAAAATGTTTGTTATAAATTTTATAATTTATTTAAATAAAAAACATTCTGTCTAATTAAATAATTGACTAATTATTTGATGATTTGAAATGTTTACAAATTTTTTTTACGCCCATCTTAACACTTACCAACTTTATAAATTTTTTTTATTCCTGTTTACAAAATATATGTTGGCAGCAAGACGTTTTTTCGCGCATCTGCAAATGGCGGGAATATTTGAACGAAACGTAAAGACAACTTAGAAAATAAATAAAACGTATGAGAATGTAGCAGATATCGGACAAATATTCTGACTTCCGGGGCATTAAATATTGATATGGGCCAATCTAAGGACTTTTCAGCTAAACTAGTCTTACGATCGTGTTCCTCGGGAAATTTCCGATGGAAATCAAGTGTCAAATGGCTAATTTTCAAAAAAAATCAGAATAGAATAATCGATTGAAACTGCAAGACTTGATTATTTCTGACTTCCGGGGCATTTAGAATTGATTTGGGCCAATCTAAGGACTTTTCAGCTAAACTAGTCTCACGATCGTGTTCCTCGGGAAATTTCCGATGGAAATCAAGTGTCAAATGGCTAATTTTCAAAAAAAATCAGAATCGAATGATCGATTGAAACTGCAAGACTTGATTATTTCTGACTTCCGGGGCATTTAAAATTGATTTCGGCCAATCTAAGGACTTTTCAGCTAAACTAGTCTTACGATCGTGTTCCTCGGGAAATTTCCGATGGAAATCAAGTGTCAAATGGCTAATTTTCAAAAAAAATCAGAATAGAATAATCGATTGAAACTGCAAGACTTGATTATTTCTGACTTCCGGGGCATTTAGAATTGATTTGGGCCAATCTAAGGACTTTTCAGCTAAACTAGTCTCACGATCGTGTTCTTCGGGAAATTTCCGATGGAAATCAAGTGTCAAATGGCTAATTTTCAAAAAAAATCAGAATCGAATAATCGATTGAAACTGCAAGACTTGATTATTTCTGACTTCCGGGGCATTTAGAATTGATTTGGGCCAATCTAAGGACTTTTCAGCTAAACTAGTCTCACGATCGTGTTCCTCGGGAAATTTCCGATGGAAATCAAGTGTCAAATGGCTAATTTTCAAAAAAAATCAGAATCGAATAATCGATTGAAACTGCAAGACTTGATTATTTCTGACTTCCGGGGCATTTAGAATTGATTTGGGCCAATCTAAGGACTTTTCAGCTAAACTAGTCTCACGATCGTGTTCCTCGGGAAATTTCCGATGGAAATCAAGTGTCAAATGGCTAATTTTCAAAAGAAATCAGAATCGAATAATCGATTGAAACTGCAAGACTTGATTATTTCTGACTTCCGGGGCATTTAGAATTGATTTGGGCCAATCTAAGGACTTTTCAGCTAAACTAGTCTCACGATCGTGTTCTTCGGGAAATTTCCGATGGAAATCAAGTGTCAAATGGCTAATTTTCAAAAAAAATCAGAATCGAATAATCGATTGAAACTGCAAGACTTGATTATTTCTGACTTCCGGGGCATTTAGAATTGATTTGGGCCAATCTAAGGACTTTTCAGCTAAACTAGTGCCACGATCGTGTTCCTCGGGAAATTTCCGATGGAAATCAAGTGTCAAATGGCTAATTTTCAAAAAAAATCAGAATCGAATGATCGATTGAAACTGCAAGACTTGATTATTTCTGACTTCCGGGGCATTTAGAATTGATTTGGGCCAATCTAAGGACTTTTCAGCTAAACTAGTGCCACGATCGTGTTCCTCGGGAAATTTCCGATGGAAATCAAGTGTCAAATGGCTAATTTTAAAAAAAAATCAGAATCGAATGATCGATTGAAACTGCAAGACTTGATTATTTCTGACTTCCGGGGCATTTAAAATTGATTTCGGCCAATCTAAGGACTTTTCAGCTAAACTAGTCTCACGATCGTGTTCTTCGGGAAATTTCCGATGGAAATCAAGTGTCAAATGGCTAATTTTCAAAAAAAATCAGAATCGAATAATCGATTGAAACTGCAAGACTTGATTATTTCTGACTTCCGGGGCATTTAGAATTGATTTGGGCCAATCTAAGGACTTTTCAGCTAAACTAGTCTCACGATCGTGTTTTTCGGGAAACTTCCGATGGAAATCAAGTGTCAAATGGCTAATTTTCAAAAAAAATCAGAATCGAATAATCGATTGAAACTGCAAGACTTGATTATTTCTGACTTCCGGGGCATTTAGAATTGATTTGGGCCAATCTAAGGACTTTTTAGCTAAACTAGTCTCACGATCGTGTTCCTCGGGAAATTTCCGATGGAAATCAAGTGTCAAATGGCTAATTTTCAAAAAAAATCAGAATCGAATGATCGATTGAAACTGCAAGACTTGATTATTTCTGACTTCCGGGGCATTTAAAATTGATTTCGGCCAATCTAAGGACTTTTTAGCTAAACTAGTCTCACGATCGTGTTCCTCGGGAAATTTCCGATGGAAATCAAGTGTCAAATGGCTAATTTTCAAAAAAAATCAGAATCGAATGATCGATTGAAACTGCAAGACTTGATTATTTCTGACTTCCGGGGCATTTAAAATTGATTTCGGCCAATCTAAGGACTTTTTAGCTAAACTAGTCTCACGATCGTGTTCCTCGGGAAATTTCCGATGGAAATCAAGTGTCAAATGGCTAATTTTCAAAAAAAATCAGAATCGAATGATCGATTGAAACTGCAAGACTTGATTATTTCTGACTTCCGGGGCATTTAGAATTGATTTGGGCCAATCTAAGGACTTTTCAGCTAAATTAGTCTCACGATCGTGTTCCTCGGGAAATTTCCGATGGGAATCAAGTGTCAAATGGCTAATTTTCAAAAAAAATCAGAATCGAATAATCGATTGAAACTGCAAGACTTGATTATTTCTGACTTCCGGGGCATTTAGAATTGATTTGGGCCAATCTAAGGACTTTTCAGCTAAATTAGTCTCACGATCGTGTTCCTCGGGAAATTTCCGATGGAAATCAAGTGTCAAATGGCTAATTTTCAAAAAAAATCAGAATCGAATAATCGATTGAAACTGCAAGACTTGATTATTTCTGACTTCCGGGGCATTTAGAATTGATTTGGGCCAATCTAAGGACTTTTCAGCTAAACTAGTCTCACGATCGTGTTCCTCGGGAAATTTCCGATGGAAATCAAGTGTCAAATGGCTAATTTTCAAAAAAAATCAGAATCGAATGATCGATTGAAACTGCAAGACTTGATTATTTCTGACTTCCGGGGCATTTAGAATTGATTTGGGCCAATCTAAGGACTTTTTAGCTAAACTAGTCTCACGATCGTGTACCTCGGGAAATTTCCGATGGAAATCAAGTGTCAAATGGCTAATTTTCAAAAAAAATCAGAATCGAATAATCGATTGAAACTGCAAGACTTGATTATTTCTGACTTCCGGGGCATTTAGAATTGATTTGGGCCAATCTAAGGACTTTTCAGCTAAACTAGTCTCACGATCGTGTTCCTCGGGAAATTTCCGATGGAAATCAAGTGTCAAATGGCTAATTTTAAAAAAAAATCAGAATCGAATGATCGATTGAAACTGCAAGACTTGATTATTTCTGACTTCCGGGGCATTTAGAATTGATTTGGGCCAATCTAAGGACTTTTCAGCTAAACTAGTCTCACGATCGTGTTCCTCGGGAAATTTCCGATGGAAATCAAGTGTCAAATGGCTAATTTTCAAAAAAAATCAGAATCGAATAATCGATTGAAACTGCAAGACTTGATTATTTCTGACTTCCGGGGCATTTAGAATTGATTTGGGCCAATCTAAGGACTTTTCAGCTAAACTAGTCTCACGATCGTGTTCCTCGGGAAATTTCCGATGGAAATCAAGTGTCAAATGGCTAATTTTCAAAAAAAATCAGAATCGAATAATCGATTGAAACTGCAAGACTTGATTATTTCTGACTTCCGGGGCATTTAGAATTGATTTGGGCCAATCTAAGGACTTTTCAGCTAAACTAGTCTCACGATCGTGTTCCTCGGGAAATTTCCGATGGAAATCAAGTGTCAAATGGCTAATTTTCAAAAAAAATCAGAATCGAATGATCGATTGAAACTGCAAGACTTGATTATTTCTGACTTCCGGGGCATTTAAAATTGATTTCGGCCAATCTAAGGACTTTTCAGCTAAACTAGTCTTACGATCGTGTTCCTCAGGAAATTTCCGATGGAAATCAAGTGTCAAATGGCTAATTTTCAAAAAAAATCAGAATAGAATAATCGATTGAAACTGCAAGACTTGATTATTTCTGACTTCCGGGGCATTTAGAATTGATTTGGGCCAATCTAAGGACTTTTCAGCTAAACTAGTCTCACGATCGTGTTCTTCGGGAAATTTCCGATGGAAATCAAGTGTCAAATGGCTAATTTTCAAAAAAAATCAGAATCGAATAATCGATTGAAACTGCAAGACTTGATTATTTCTGACTTCCGGGGCATTTAGAATTGATTTGGGCCAATCTAAGGACTTTTCAGCTAAACTAGTCTCACGATCGTGTTCCTCGGGAAATTTCCGATGGAAATCAAGTGTCAAATGGCTAATTTTCAAAAAAAATCAGAATCGAATAATCGATTGAAACTGCAAGACTTGATTATTTCTGACTTCCGGGGCATTTAGAATTGATTTGGGCCAATCTAAGGACTTTTCAGCTAAACTAGTGCCACGATCGTGTTCCTCGGGAAATTTCCGATGGAAATCAAGTGTCAAATGGCTAATTTTCAAAAAAAATCAGAATCGAATGATCGATTGAAACTGCAAGACTTGATTATTTCTGACTTCCGGGGCATTTAGAATTGATTTGGGCCAATCTAAGGACTTTTCAGCTAAACTAGTGCCACGATCGTGTTCCTCGGGAAATTTCCGATGGAAATCAAGTGTCAAATGGCTAATTTTAAAAAAAAATCAGAATCGAATGATCGATTGAAACTGCAAGACTTGATTATTTCTGACTTCCGGGGCATTTAAAATTGATTTCGGCCAATCTAAGGACTTTTCAGCTAAACTAGTCTCACGATCGTGTTCTTCGGGAAATTTCCGATGGAAATCAAGTGTCAAATGGCTAATTTTCAAAAAAAATCAGAATCGAATAATCGATTGAAACTGCAAGACTTGATTATTTCTGACTTCCGGGGCATTTAGAATTGATTTGGGCCAATCTAAGGACTTTTCAGCTAAACTAGTCTCACGATCGTGTTTTTCGGGAAACTTCCGATGGAAATCAAGTGTCAAATGGCTAATTTTCAAAAAAAATCAGAATCGAATAATCGATTGAAACTGCAAGACTTGATTATTTCTGACTTCCGGGGCATTTAGAATTGATTTGGGCCAATCTAAGGACTTTTTAGCTAAACTAGTCTCACGATCGTGTTCCTCGGGAAATTTCCGATGGAAATCAAGTGTCAAATGGCTAATTTTCAAAAAAAATCAGAATCGAATGATCGATTGAAACTGCAAGACTTGATTATTTCTGACTTCCGGGGCATTTAAAATTGATTTCGGCCAATCTAAGGACTTTTTAGCTAAACTAGTCTCACGATCGTGTTCCTCGGGAAATTTCCGATGGAAATCAAGTGTCAAATGGCTAATTTTCAAAAAAAATCAGAATCGAATAATCGATTGAAACTGCAAGACTTGATTATTTCTGACTTCCGGGGCATTTAGAATTGATTTGGGCCAATCTAAGGACTTTTCAGCTAAACTAGTCTCACGATCGTGTTCCTCGGGAAATTTCCGATGGAAATCAAGTGTCAAATGGCTAATTTTAAAAAAAAATCAGAATCGAATGATCGATTGAAACTGCAAGACTTGATTATTTCTGACTTCCGGGGCATTTAGAATTGATTTGGGCCAATCTAAGGACTTTTCAGCTAAACTAGTCTCACGATCGTGTTCCTCGGGAAATTTCCGATGGAAATCAAGTGTCAAATGGCTAATTTTCAAAAAAAATCAGAATCGAATAATCGATTGAAACTGCAAGACTTGATTATTTCTGACTTCCGGGGCATTTAGAATTGATTTGGGCCAATCTAAGGACTTTTCAGCTAAACTAGTCTCACGATCGTGTTCCTCGGGAAATTTCCGATGGAAATCAAGTGTCAAATGGCTAATTTTCAAAAAAAATCAGAATCGAATAATCGATTGAAACTGCAAGACTTGATTATTTCTGACTTCCGGGGCATTTAGAATTGATTTGGGCCAATCTAAGGACTTTTCAGCTAAACTAGTCTCACGATCGTGTTCCTCGGGAAATTTCCGATGGAAATCAAGTGTCAAATGGCTAATTTTCAAAAAAAATCAGAATCGAATGATCGATTGAAACTGCAAGACTTGATTATTTCTGACTTCCGGGGCATTTAAAATTGATTTCGGCCAATCTAAGGACTTTTTAGCTAAACTAGTCTCACGATCGTGTTCCTCGGGAAATTTCCGATGGAAATCAAGTGTCAAATGGCTAATTTTCAAAAAAAATCAGAATCGAATGATCGATTGAAACTGCAAGACTTGATTATTTCTGACTTCCGGGGCATTTAAAATTGATTTCGGCCAATCTAAGGACTTTTCAGCTAAACTAGTCTTACGATCGTGTTCCTCAGGAAATTTCCGATGGAAATCAAGTGTCAAATGGCTAATTTTCAAAAAAAATCAGAATAGAATAATCGATTGAAACTGCAAGACTTGATTATTTCTGACTTCCGGGGCATTTAGAATTGATTTGGGCCAATCTAAGGACTTTTCAGCTAAACTAGTCTCACGATCGTGTTCTTCGGGAAATTTCCGATGGAAATCAAGTGTCAAATGGCTAATTTTCAAAAAAAATCAGAATCGAATAATCGATTGAAACTGCAAGACTTGATTATTTCTGACTTCCGGGGCATTTAGAATTGATTTGGGCCAATCTAAGGACTTTTCAGCTAAACTAGTCTCACGATCGTGTTCTTCGGGAAATTTCCGATGGAAATCAAGTGTCAAATGGCTAATTTTCAAAAAAAATCAGAATCGAATAATCGATTGAAACTGCAAGACTTGATTATTTCTGACTTCCGGGGCATTTAGAATTGATTTGGGCCAATCTAAGGACTTTTCAGCTAAACTAGTGCCACGATCGTGTTCCTCGGGAAATTTCCGATGGAAATCAAGTGTCAAATGGCTAATTTTCAAAAAAAATCAGAATCGAATGATCGATTGAAACTGCAAGACTTGATTATTTCTGACTTCCGGGGCATTTAGAATTGATTTGGGCCAATCTAAGGACTTTTCAGCTAAACTAGTGCCACGATCGTGTTCCTCGGGAAATTTCCGATGGAAATCAAGTGTCAAATGGCTAATTTTAAAAAAAAATCAGAATCGAATGATCGATTGAAACTGCAAGACTTGATTATTTCTGACTTCCGGGGCATTTAAAATTGATTTCGGCCAATCTAAGGACTTTTCAGCTAAACTAGTCTCACGATCGTGTTCTTCGGGAAATTTCCGATGGAAATCAAGTGTCAAATGGCTAATTTTCAAAAAAAATCAGAATCGAATAATCGATTGAAACTGCAAGACTTGATTATTTCTGACTTCCGGGGCATTTAGAATTGATTTGGGCCAATCTAAGGACTTTTCAGCTAAACTAGTCTCACGATCGTGTTTTTCGGGAAACTTCCGATGGAAATCAAGTGTCAAATGGCTAATTTTCAAAAAAAATCAGAATCGAATAATCGATTGAAACTGCAAGACTTGATTATTTCTGACTTCCGGGGCATTTAGAATTGATTTGGGCCAATCTAAGGACTTTTTAGCTAAACTAGTCTCACGATCGTGTTCCTCGGGAAATTTCCGATGGAAATCAAGTGTCAAATGGCTAATTTTCAAAAAAAATCAGAATCGAATGATCGATTGAAACTGCAAGACTTGATTATTTCTGACTTCCGGGGCATTTAAAATTGATTTCGGCCAATCTAAGGACTTTTTAGCTAAACTAGTCTCACGATCGTGTTCCTCGGGAAATTTCCGATGGAAATCAAGTGTCAAATGGCTAATTTTCAAAAAAAATCAGAATCGAATGATCGATTGAAACTGCAAGACTTGATTATTTCTGACTTCCGGGGCATTTAAAATTGATTTCGGCCAATCTAAGGACTTTTTAGCTAAACTAGTCTCACGATCGTGTTCCTCGGGAAATTTCCGATGGAAATCAAGTGTCAAATGGCTAATTTTCAAAAAAAATCAGAATCGAATGATCGATTGAAACTGCAAGACTTGATTATTTCTGACTTCCGGGGCATTTAGAATTGATTTGGGCCAATCTAAGGACTTTTCAGCTAAATTAGTCTCACGATCGTGTTCCTCGGGAAATTTCCGATGGGAATCAAGTGTCAAATGGCTAATTTTCAAAAAAAATCAGAATCGAATAATCGATTGAAACTGCAAGACTTGATTATTTCTGACTTCCGGGGCATTTAGAATTGATTTGGGCCAATCTAAGGACTTTTCAGCTAAATTAGTCTCACGATCGTGTTCCTCGGGAAATTTCCGATGGAAATCAAGTGTCAAATGGCTAATTTTCAAAAAAAATCAGAATCGAATAATCGATTGAAACTGCAAGACTTGATTATTTCTGACTTCCGGGGCATTTAGAATTGATTTGGGCCAATCTAAGGACTTTTCAGCTAAACTAGTCTCACGATCGTGTTCCTCGGGAAATTTCCGATGGAAATCAAGTGTCAAATGGCTAATTTTCAAAAAAAATCAGAATCGAATGATCGATTGAAACTGCAAGACTTGATTATTTCTGACTTCCGGGGCATTTAGAATTGATTTGGGCCAATCTAAGGACTTTTTAGCTAAACTAGTCTCACGATCGTGTACCTCGGGAAATTTCCGATGGAAATCAAGTGTCAAATGGCTAATTTTCAAAAAAAATCAGAATCGAATAATCGATTGAAACTGCAAGACTTGATTATTTCTGACTTCCGGGGCATTTAGAATTGATTTGGGCCAATCTAAGGACTTTTCAGCTAAACTAGTCTCACGATCGTGTTCCTCGGGAAATTTCCGATGGAAATCAAGTGTCAAATGGCTAATTTTAAAAAAAAATCAGAATCGAATAATCGATTGAAACTGCAAGACTTGATTATTTCTGACTTCCGGGGCATTTAGAATTGATTTGGGCCAATCTAAGGACTTTTCAGCTAAACTAGTCTCACGATCGTGTTCCTCGGGAAATTTCCGATGGAAATCAAGTGTCAAATGGCTAATTTTCAAAAAAAATCAGAATCGAATAATCGATTGAAACTGCAAGACTTGATTATTTCTGACTTCCGGGGCATTTAGAATTGATTTGGGCCAATCTAAGGACTTTTCAGCTAAACTAGTCTCACGATCGTGTTCCTCGGGAAATTTCCGATGGAAATCAAGTGTCAAATGGCTAATTTTCAAAAAAAATCAGAATCGAATGATCGATTGAAACTGCAAGACTTGATTATTTCTGACTTCCGGGGCATTTAAAATTGATTTCGGCCAATCTAAGGACTTTTTAGCTAAACTAGTCTCACGATCGTGTTCCTCGGGAAATTTCCGATGGAAATCAAGTGTCAAATGGCTAATTTTCAAAAAAAATCAGAATCGAATGATCGATTGAAACTGCAAGACTTGATTATTTCTGACTTCCGGGGCATTTAAAATTGATTTCGGCCAATCTAAGGACTTTTCAGCTAAACTAGTCTTACGATCGTGTTCCTCAGGAAATTTCCGATGGAAATCAAGTGTCAAATGGCTAATTTTCAAAAAAAATCAGAATAGAATAATCGATTGAAACTGCAAGACTTGATTATTTCTGACTTCCGGGGCATTTAGAATTGATTTGGGCCAATCTAAGGACTTTTCAGCTAAACTAGTCTCACGATCGTGTTCTTCGGGAAATTTCCGATGGAAATCAAGTGTCAAATGGCTAATTTTCAAAAAAAATCAGAATCGAATAATCGATTGAAACTGCAAGACTTGATTATTTCTGACTTCCGGGGCATTTAGAATTGATTTGGGCCAATCTAAGGACTTTTCAGCTAAACTAGTCTCACGATCGTGTTCCTCGGGAAATTTCCGATGGAAATCAAGTGTCAAATGGCTAATTTTCAAAAAAAATCAGAATCGAATAATCGATTGAAACTGCAAGACTTGATTATTTCTGACTTCCGGGGCATTTAGAATTGATTTGGGCCAATCTAAGGACTTTTCAGCTAAACTAGTCTCACGATCGTGTTCCTCGGGAAATTTCCGATGGAAATCAAGTGTCAAATGGCTAATTTTCAAAAAAAATCAGAATCGAATAATCGATTGAAACTGCAAGACTTGATTATTTCTGACTTCCGGGGCATTTAGAATTGATTTGGGCCAATCTAAGGACTTTTCAGCTAAACTAGTCTCACGATCGTGTTCTTCGGGAAATTTCCAATGGAAATCAAGTGTCAAATGGCTAATTTTCAAAAAAAATCAGAATCGAATAATCGATTGAAACTGCAAGACTTGATTATTTCTGACTTCCGGGGCATTTAGAATTGATTTGGGCCAATCTAAGGACTTTTCAGCTAAACTAGTCTCACGATCGTGTTCCTCGGGAAATTTCCGATGGAAATCAAGTGTCAAATGGCTAATTTTAAAAAAAAATCAGAATCGAATGATCGATTGAAACTGCAAGACTTGATTATTTCTGACTTCCGGGGCATTTAGAATTGATTTGGGCCAATCTAAGGACTTTTCAGCTAAACTAGTCTCACGATCGTGTTCCTCGGGAAATTTCCGATGGAAATCAAGTGTCAAATGGCTAATTTTCAAAAAAAATCAGAATCGAATAATCGATTGAAACTGCAAGACTTGATTATTTCTGACTTCCGGGGCATTTAGAATTGATTTGGGCCAATCTAAGGACTTTTCAGCTAAACTAGTCTCACGATCGTGTTCCTCGGGAAATTTCCGATGGAAATCAAGTGTCAAATGGCTAATTTTCAAAAAAAATCAGAATCGAATAATCGATTGAAACTGCAAGACTTGATTATTTCTGACTTCCGGGGCATTTAGAATTGATTTGGGCCAATCTAAGGACTTTTCAGCTAAACTAGTCTCACGATCGTGTTCCTCGGGAAATTTCCGATGGAAATCAAGTGTCAAATGGCTAATTTTCAAAAAAAATCAGAATCGAATAATCGATTGAAACTGCAAGACTTGATTATTTCTGACTTCCGGGGCATTTAGAATTGATTTGGGCCAATCTAAGGACTTTTCAGCTAAACTAGTCTCACGATCGTGTTCTTCGGGAAATTTCCGATGGAAATCAAGTGTCAAATGGCTAATTTTCAAAAAAAATCAGAATCGAATAATCGATTGAAACTGCAAGACTTGATTATTTCTGACTTCCGGGGCATTTAGAATTGATTTGGGCCAATCTAAGGACTTTTCAGCTAAACTAGTCTCACGATCGTGTTCCTCGGGAAATTTCCGATGGAAATCAAGTGTCAAATGGCTAATTTTCAAAAAAAATCAGAATCGAATAATCGATTGAAACTGCAAGACTTGATTATTTCTGACTTCCGGGGCATTTAGAATTGATTTGGGCCAATCTAAGGACTTTTCAGCTAAACTAGTCTCACGATCGTGTTCTTCGGAAAATTTCCGATGGAAATCAAGTGTCAAATGGCTAATTTTCAAAAAAATCAGACTCGAATAATCGATTGAAACTGCAAGACTTGATTATTTCTGACTTCCGGGGCATTTAGAATTGATTTGGGCCAATCTAAGGACTTTTCAGCTAAACTAGTCTCACGATCGTGTTCTTCGGAAAATTTCCGATGGAAATCAAGTGTCAAATGGCTAATTTTCAAAAAAAATCAGACTCGAATAATCGATTGAAACTGCAAGACTTGATTATTTCTGACTTCCGGGGCATTTAGAATTGATTTGGGCCAATCTAAGGACTTTTCAGCTAAACTAGTCTCACGATCGTGTTCCTCGGGAAATTTCCGATGGAAATCAAGTGTCAAATGGCTAATTTTCAAAAGAAATCAGAATCGAATAATCGATTGAAACTGCAAGACTTGATTATTTCTGACTTCCGGGGCATTTAGAACTGATTTGGGCCAATCTAAGGACTTTTCAGCTAAACTAGTCTCACGATCGTGTTCCTCGGGAAATTTCCGATGGAAATCAAGTGTCAAATGGCTAATTTTCAAAAAAAATCAGAATCGAATAATCGATTGAAACTGCAAGACTTGATTATTTCTGACTTCCGGGGCATTTAGAATTGATTTGGGCCAATCTAAGGACTTTTCAGCTAAACTAGTCTCACGATCGTGTTCTTCGGGAAATTTCCGATGGAAATCAAGTGTCAAATGGCTAATTTTCAAAAAAAATCAGAATCGAATAATCGATTGAAACTGCAAGACTTGATTATTTCTGACTTCCGGGGCATTTAGAATTGATTTGGGCCAATCTAAGGACTTTTCAGCTAAACTAGTCTCACGATCGTGTTCCTCGGGAAATTTCCGATGGAAATCAAGTGTCAAATGGCTAATTTTCAAAAAAAATCAGAATCGAATAATCGATTGAAACTGCAAGACTTGATTATTTCTGACTTCCGGGGCATTAAATATTGATATGGGCCAATCTAAGGACTTTTCAGCTAAACTAGTCTCACGATCGTGTTCCTCGGGAAATTTCCGATGGAAATCAAGTGTCAAATGGCTAATTTTCAAAAAAAATCAGAATCGAATGATCGATTGAAACTGCAAGACTTGATTATTTCTGACTTCCGGGGCATTTAGAATTGATTTGGGCCAATCTAAGGACTTTTCAGCTAAACTAGTCTCACGATCGTGTTCTTCGGGAAATTTCCAATGGAAATCAAGTGTCAAATGGCTAATTTTCAAAAAAAATCAGAATCGAATAATCGATTGAAACTGCAAGACTTGATTATTTCTGACTTCCGGGGCATTTAGAATTGATTTGGGCCAATCTAAGGACTTTTCAGCTAAACTAGTCTCACGATCGTGTTCCTCGGGAAATTTCCGATGGAAATCAAGTGTCAAATGGCTAATTTTAAAAAAAATCAGAATCGAATGATCGATTGAAACTGCAAGACTTGATTATTTCTGACTTCCGGGGCATTTAGAATTGATTTGGGCCAATCTAAGGACTTTTCAGCTAAACTAGTCTCACGATCGTGTTCCTCGGGAAATTTCCGATGGAAATCAAGTGTCAAATGGCTAATTTTCAAAAAAAATCAGAATCGAATAATCGATTGAAACTGCAAGACTTGATTATTTCTGACTTCCGGGGCATTTAGAATTGATTTGGGCCAATCTAAGGACTTTTCAGCTAAACTAGTCTCACGATCGTGTTCCTCGGGAAATTTCCGATGGAAATCAAGTGTCAAATGGCTAATTTTCAAAAAAAATCAGAATCGAATAATCGATTGAAACTGCAAGACTTGATTATTTCTGACTTCCGGGGCATTTAGAATTGATTTGGGCCAATCTAAGGACTTTTCAGCTAAACTAGTCTCACGATCGTGTTCCTCGGGAAATTTCCGATGGAAATCAAGTGTCAAATGGCTAATTTTCAAAAAAAATCAGAATCGAATAATCGATTGAAACTGCAAGACTTGATTATTTCTGACTTCCGGGGCATTTAGAATTGATTTGGGCCAATCTAAGGACTTTTCAGCTAAACTAGTCTCACGATCGTGTTCCTCGGGAAATTTCCGATGGAAATCAAGTGTCAAATGGCTAATTTTCAAAAAAAATCAGAATCGAATAATCGATTGAAACTGCAAGACTTGATTATTTCTGACTTCCGGGGCATTTAGAATTGATTTGGGCCAATCTAAGGACTTTTCAGCTAAACTAGTCTCACGATCGTGTTCTTCGGGAAATTTCCGATGGAAATCAAGTGTCAAATGGCTAATTTTCAAAAAAAATCAGAATCGAATAATCGATTGAAACTGCAAGACTTGATTATTTCTGACTTCCGGGGCATTTAGAATTGATTTGGGCCAATCTAAGGACTTTTCAGCTAAACTAGTCTCACGATCGTGTTCCTCGGGAAATTTCCGATGGAAATCAAGTGTCAAATGGCTAATTTTCAAAAAAAATCAGAATCGAATAATCGATTGAAACTGCAAGACTTGATTATTTCTGACTTCCGGGGCATTTAGAATTGATTTGGGCCAATCTAAGGACTTTTCAGCTAAACTAGTCTCACGATCGTGTTCCTCGGGAAATTTCCGATGGAAATCAAGTGTCAAATGGCTAATTTTCAAAAAAATCAGAATCGAATAATCGATTGAAACTGCAAGACTTGATTATTTCTGACTTCCGGGGCATTTAGAATTGATTTGGGCCAATCTAAGGACTTTTCAGCTAAACTAGTCTCACGATCGTGTTCCTCGGGAAATTTCCGATGGAAATCAAGTGTCAAATGGCTAATTTTCAAAAAAAATCAGAATCGAATAATCGATTGAAACTGCAAGACTTGATTATTTCTGACTTCCGGGGCATTTAGAATTGATTTGGGCCAATCTAAGGACTTTTCAGCTAAACTAGTCTCACGATCGTGTTCCTCGGAAATTTCCGATGGAAATCAAGTGACAAATGGCTAATTTTCAAAAAAAATCAGAATCGAATAATCGATTGAAACTGCAAGACTTGATTATTTCTGACTTCCGGGGCATTTAGAATTGATTTGAGCCAATCTAAGGACTTTTCAGCTAAACTAGTCTCACGATCGTGTACCTCGGGAAATTTCCGATGGAAATCAAGTGTCAAATGGCTAATTTTCAAAAAAAATCAGAATCGAATAATCGATTGAAACTGCAAGACTTGATTATTT